>NC_090932.1:1473008637-1473311668 GCF_040938575.1 Ambystoma mexicanum | reverse complement strand
CAAGGGGACATGAGTGGGGGCCTGCTGGCAGGTGACCATCAGTGCTGGGGGTGCAAGGGGACATGAGTGGGGGCCTGCTGGCAGGTGCCCTGCACTGCTGGGGGGTGGGGGTGCAAGGGGACATGGGTGGGACATGAGTGGGGGCCTGCTGGCAGGTGCCCCACACTGCTGGGGGGTGGGGGTGCAAGGGGACATGAGTGGGACATGAGTGGGGGCCTGCTGGCAGGTGCCCCGCACTGCTGGGGGTGGGTGTGCAAGGGGACATGAGTGGGGGCCTGCTGGCAGGTGCCCCTCAGTGCTGGGTGGTGGAGGTGCAAGGGGACATGAGTGGGGGCCTGCTGGCAGGTGCCCCTCAGTGCTGGGGGGGTGGGGGCGCAAGGGGACATGAGTGGGGGCCTGCTGGCAGGTGCCCCACACTGCTGGGGGGTGGGTGTGCAAGGGGACATGAGTGGGGGCCTGCTGGCAGGTGCCCTGCACTGCTGGGGCGTGGGGGTGCAGGGGGACATGAGTGGGACATGAGTGGGGGCCTGCTGGCAGGTGCCCCGCACTTCTGGGGGGTGGGGGTGCAAGGGGACATGAGTGGGGGCCTGCTGGCAGGTGCCCCGCACTGCTGGGGGGTGGGGGTGCAGGGGGACATGAGTGGGGGCCTGCTGGCAGGTGCCCAAGAACTGCTGGGGGGTGGGGGTGTAGGGGGACATGAGTGGGACATGAGTGGGGGCCTGCTGGCAGGTGCCGTGCACTGCTGGGGGGTGGGGGTGCAGGGGGACATGAGGGGGACATGAGTGGGGGCCTGCTGGCAGGTGCCCCGCACTGCTGGGGGGTGGGGGTGCAAGGGGATATGAGTGGGGGCCTGCTGGCAGGTGCCCCTCAGTGCTGGGGTGCAAGGGGACATGAGTGGGAGCCTGCTGGCAGGTGACCATCAGTGCTGGGGGTGGGGGTGCAAGGGGACATGAGTGGGGGCCTGCTGGCAGGTGCCCTGCACTGCTGGGGGGTGGGGGTGCAAGGGACATGGGTGGGACATGAGTGCGGGCCTGCTGGCAGGTGCCCCACACTGCTGGGGGGTGGGGGTGCAAGGGGACATGAATGGGACATGGGTGGGGGCCTGCTGGCAGGTGCCCCGCACTGCTGGGGGGTGGGTGTGCAAGGGGACATGAGTGGGGGCCTGCTGGCAGGTGCCCCTCAGTGCTGGGGGTGGGGGTGCAAGTGGACATGAGTGGGGGCCTGCTGGCAGGTGCCCCTCAGTGCTGGGGGGTGGGGGTGCAAGGGGACATGAGTGGGGGCCTGCTGGCAGGTGCACTGCACTGCTGGGGGGTGGGGGTGCAAGGGGACATGGGTGGGACATGAGTGGGGGCCTGCTGGCAGGTGCCCCACACTGCTGGGGGGTGGGGGCGCAAGGGGACATGAGTGGGGGCCTGCTGGCAGGTACCCCGCACTGCTGGGGTGCGGGTGTGCAAGGAGACATGAGTGGGGGCCTGCTGGCAGGTGCCCCGCAGTGCTGGGGGGTGGGGGTGCAAGGGGACATGAGTGGGGGCCTGCTGGCAGGTGCCCCTCAGTGCTGGGGGTGCAAGGGGACATGAGTGGGGGCCTGCTGGCAGGTGACCCTCAGTGCTGGGGGGTGGGGGTGCAAGGGGACATGAGTGGGGGCCTGCTGGCACGTGCCCTGCACTGCTGGGGGGTGGGGGTGCAAGGGGACATGGGTGGGACATGAGTGTGGACCTGCTGGCAGGTGCCTCACACTGCTGGGGGGTGGGGGTGCAAGGGGACATGAGTGGGGGCCTGCTGGCAGGTGCCCCGCACTACTGGGGGGTGGGTGTGCAAGGGGACATGAGTGGGGGCCTGCTGGCAGGTGCCCCTCAGTGCTGGGGGGTGGGGTTGCAAGGAGACATGAGTGGGGGCCTGCTGGCAGGTGCCCCTCAGTGCTGGGGGTGCAAGGGGACATGAGTGGGGGCCTGTTGGCAGGTGCCCCACACTGCTGGGGGGTGGGTGTGCAAGGGAACATGAGTGGGGGCCTGCTGGCAGGTGCCCCACACTGCTGGGGGGTGGAGGTGCAAGGGGACATGAGTGGGACATGAGTGGGGGCCTGCTGGCAGGTGCTCCGCACTGCTGGGGGGTAGGTGTGCAAGGGAACATGAGTGGGGCCTGCTGGCAGGTGCCCCTCAGTGCTGGGGGGTGGGGGTGCAAGGGGACATGAGTGGGGGCCTGCTGGCAGGTGCCCCTCAGTGCTGGGGGTGCAAGGGGACATGAGTGGGGGCCTGCTGGCAGGTGCCCTGCACTGCTGGGGGGTGGGGGTGCAGGGGGACATGAGTGGGACATGAGTGGGGGCCTGCTGGCAGGTGCCCTGCACTGCTGGGGGGTGGTGCTGCAAGGGGCATGAGTGGGGGCCTGCTGCCAGGTGCCCCTGACTGCTGGGGGGTGGGGGTGCAAGGGGACATGAGTGGGGGCCTGCTGGCAGGTGCCCTGCACTGCTGGGGGGTGGGTGTGCAAGGGGACATGAGTGGGGGCCTGCTGGCAGGTGCCCTGCACTGCTGGGGGGTGGGGGTGCAAGGGGACATGGGTGGGACATGAGTGGGGGCCTGCTGGCAGGTGCTCCACACTGCTGGGGGGTGGGGGTGCTGGGGGAGATGAGTGTGTGCCTGCTGTCAGGTGCCCTGCACTGCTGTGTGGTGGGGGTGCAAGGGGGTAATGCGGTGGTGATCACTAGTGCAAGGTGACATGTGGCTTGGCTGGGGAGGCATGCCCATGGTGGATGGGCTGCCTGCAGGACATGACCAGGGGTGCAGGATAGTCCCTTGTGGTGTGGTCTGCCTGCAGGGGCCGTGGAGGGTGTAGACGGAACACCTGGGAGGACCCAAACTGCCAATTCACCTGTAGGACTCCCCTGCACCCCCGAAATACACGTACCCCACTCGCACAGGGCCTATCGCATGTGAAACTTGCCCGCACCCCCGTAATACACGTACCCTGCTGTAATCGCGTGTGGAACTTCCCGCGCACCCCAGTAATACAGGTACCCTGCTGAAATTGCGTGTGAAACTTCCCCGCACCCCAGAAATACACATACCCTGCTGGAATCACGTGTGGGACTTCCCGCGCACCCCAGTAATACAGGTACCCTGCTGTGATCGCGTGTTACACTTCCACGCACCCCAGAAATACACGTACCCTGCTGTAATCGCGTGTGAAACTTCCCCGCACCCCAGAAATACACGTACCCTGCTGGAATCGCGTGTGGGACTTCCCACGCACCCCTGTAATACACGTACCCTGCTGTAATCGCGTGTTGAACTTCCCCGCACCCCAGAAATACATGTACCCTGCTGAAATCGCGTGTGTGTCACTTCCCGCGCACCCCTGTAATACACTTGCCCTGCTGAAATCAAGTGTCAAACTTCCCTGCACCCCAGAAATGCACGTACCCTGCTGAAATCATGTGTGTAACTTCCCGCGCACACCAGTAAGACACCTACCCTGCTGAAATTGCGTGTTAAACTTCCCCGCACCCCAGAAATACACATAGCCTGCTGAAATTGCGTGTGTAACTTCCCATGCTCCCCAGTAATACAGGTACCCTGCTGAAATCGCGTGTACAAATTACCCGCACCCCAGTAATACACATACCCTGCTGGAATCGCGTGTGGAACTTCCCACGCACCCCTGTAATACACGTACCCTGCTGTAATCGCGTGTTGAACTTCCCCGCACCCCAGAAATACACGTACCCTGCTGAAATCGTGTGTGGAACTTCCCACGCACCCCAGTAATACACGTTCCCTGCTCGCCGTTTGCTGTTTGGCAGCCCTGTATACTGGTCCAGGGTAGCGCAGCCCTTTGTGATGAATTGTGAATTTTGATTGCTTTTCCTTGCGCAAGGACGTTCTTGGGGGCGTAACTGGCGCAGCTGCAGGGTCGCTGCACCACTCTGTGCCACGGCTGGTTTTGGAGGCTGAAATCCATGAATACGCTGTGCGCGGATATCGATTTTAGCTCACGCGGCTGGCGCAGACATTTGCACGCGCACACTGTGCACAAGCCGCGTGTGCCACTTTTGTGCGAAATTCTATGAATTACCCTGTTTATCTTAACCCTCTGCCCCAATTTCAGAAACGTACTGATTTATAACAATATGAGAGAGCTAGCCAGTCTCCGTGGTGGCACTAACAAAGTTAAGTTAGGGTACACCACCCAGTTTATTTTGTGAGATACATGTACACAATCAGCATGGCCAGGGGCTCATTCTCTGTGTTATGTAAAGTCTTGTCACATTAAGGAGATTTAGAAAAGCCATTTCAGCCTGGAAAACAACTGGCAGAAAGGGAATGGGTTAGTTGGGAAACTAAGCTGCTTGTGGTCTAATAAAAACGACTTAACCAAGTGTTTCTTTCAGCCACTTGATTTATTGTAACAGAGTAGAGAACAAAGCAAATGGATGTTGGGGGTTACTCTGCTTGGTCATGTCAGATCTGTTAAATGGTAATAAATTAGCCTTTAATTAGACTCATATTTGTTGAAGCAGTTGTGCTGAAGTTAAGTGTTAAAAACACTCATTTAAATTCCCGAAATGTTATCCTTTTCTCGGAATACCAGAATACACTTTACCACACTTTACCGTCTACTTCTGAAAATAATAACATGAATTGTTAAAGCCAAATTCTTTACCTGTGCTGTACTGTATATGTTGTAGTGTAAATGATATAAGGCGATTGTAGATTTCTTCTTTTGTGTAAAAAAGGTGACTAAAGTAACATGATAATTACTTTAAAGAAAGTTAAGAAATAGCATTGACATTATTCATTTTATTGGGATGATTTGTACAGTTTTGTAATATGTTAAAGAAGTCATGTTAAAACAAATCAGAATAGGTGAACATGTCTGCCACTAGAAAAGCTAAAATGATTGGCTCTGCCAACGGTTGGTATTAAAAAAAAAAATATGCATGTCTTTGTACACACTGTCACTGTAGATTTCTACTTAAAACACGCCTGAGGGGCGACTGGCCACCCATTTGCCACAGTGCAACCTGTAACAATAAAAATGTACTTCTCAGTGGGATTTCATACAAGCCGCCCGAGTCCGAGTACTTCCGAGCTGCACTTTCAAGTGTAAATGTAAAGAAAAAACATGCCCTGCTCCCGACAGCCTCTCGTTTCCCATTATTGTGTAAATGCAAACATGATAGAGCATCTGGTAACCTGTAAATCCGTGGGCAGACTCATAAACATGGCAATGGCACAAGTGCACATTTGTACAGCATTTGAGCAGTAGGGCAGAGTTTGCAATAGTGCAAAAAACATTGGGGCTATATTAGAACATCAAAAAATATTCTTTTAATGCATTTTTGCACCAGGGCAAAGTCTGCCCTAATGCTAATACGGAATGGTAATGGCGCTAGGACAAACTTTGCCCTGGTGCACAAATACATCGAAAGTATATGTTTTTGGCAACAGGGTCATTTTTGCCCTAGTGCTAATAATACTATCCAAAATAGTTCCTGTCATGATCAAAAGATTTTCTATTATGGCCCCAATGTTTTTTGCACTAGGGCAAACTTTGCCCTGTTGCTAATACCATGCAAAATTGTACTTGCACCAGTGAAAAGCTCCTATAATCTTGTTAGACCAGAAACGACCCTATAGTATGTATAGTATGTTTATTATGTTTCCCAGAAACCAATCGCATCATGTGACAAACATCGCCAAAACGGAATCATCAATGTAACCAGAGGGTGTCCATTTTGTGAAATATCCGCCATTTGCTTTTTTCTTTTCTGTAAAACCGATTTGCAATATGTATTCTACGCTTCAAGCTCATGCACGGGCGAGGCCACGGCCTGCATGCCGAAAGACCAACACAGACAGGAATGTCAGACGATACAGAAATACATTGTTTTCCTCCCTCACAAAGTCCTTGGAGGCGAGCAGAAACTGCATCTAATCAGCGGCCCAGGTGCTGGCCTGTCTTGCAAACTTTGTAGCAATAGGCAGTTAAAGCAGGAATTATTTTCTTTTAGCAGTTCTCCTTCGCAGAGACTGGTATTTTCTGCCTCAGAACTGTCTGACCCTTGGTTCATGAATAGAAACACATAGATAACGTGGTAAGGAATGTTTCTCTCCTACGAACATGATATCTTTGCTGAACTAAGAGCTTTATGTTCTCCATAACAAAAAGCTTCCTCTGCTACTGTTGCTAGAATAAGTATATTTAGACTGAATAGAGACTTGTTATAACGTGTCATAATTGTCATGATTGTCAATCACCGAACCCTAGCCTAAAAGATACATTATGGGCGGTTTGAATTGCCTTCTAAAGATTGCATGTTATGTATATATATTGTTGCTTGAGCGTTGCTCGCTCTCATGCGTCTAACCAGATCTGGGTACACACATTGCGAGACGTTAGACCCCAGTCGGCCGACTGAGCATACTTTGAAATAAACCAGACTTGTTTGGAAATCGAACCTTGTGTCTGTTGTGTCACTAGTATATGGTTATTGTGCCTTAGTTTCCATATGCGGGGTCTTTATGGCATAGCAAATATGGCACCCGAACAGGGACCCTCCCCCTTTTGCTCCATCGTATACGTTAAGTTTGAAGAAGGCAAAAAAGAGTTGAGGATGAAGCCGTCGAGCCGGGATCGAAAGGTGTCCGGGGCGCCCCTGTAGAAGCGATGAGAGACTCCTTTGCAGATATGTACACAGCCGATCCCTGATCGACGAGCAGCGCCCAGAGGGCATTGAGGTGAAAGTCCTGAAACGAGGCAGATTGAGCCAGTCACGACGATTCTTGGTTGCGTCTGTATACGGACGAATTGCGTCCTGAGTGACAAATTGATTGATCAGGTGAGTCGTGCCCCGATTCTTAAACGTCTTGATATTGATCGAGTGTTGCTCTTGCAAGATCAAACGCCCAGGGTAAGAGAAGGTTAAGGATTAACTAAGCCTGAGAAATTGTCTTCCTGCTTAGTGGGATTTATCCACTGCAGTAGACAATCTTTGGAAACTGGCCAGGTCGTGCCACCCGCAGGATCGCCGGCATATGAAATGTATGTAAAATACGCTATAGGGGCAATAGTGTTTAATGCAAATTGGCATAGGCAAACCAGACATGTAGCAGACTTACAGTGGCCTAATGATGGGAGCTTTGAATTAGAACATTTAGAACACCTAGAATCAGTATTGTTACGTAAGAAGACCAGACCAGCAGTGTTCAACGTTGTGATAGACTGGAGGAAGGAAGCTAATCTCTGTTTGAGAAGTAGAAACACGTGCGCAGACATAAAACGAACGCAGAGAAAGCATTAGAGCTGGATCAGAATCAACAGACAGAGGCCCTTAGGAACATGGACAGGGCTTTCCAATTAGGTGTTCAGAAAATATATCCACAACAAGATTTGCATACATCAGATGAGTTAATAAATAAAATCTTGAATGAGTGAAGAAATGAAACTCAAAGTAGTACTGACCCAGTTGCACGTCCTCCTTATGTACCTCCCATTCCCGTTGTTCCATCTGCACCAGTAGCAAGTTCCTCTCCCCATGAGCTTGTGACATCATTTCCTCTGCCGCCTTCAGAGTATGAGTTAGCCGCTTCGGCAGGCAGTTCTACAGAGATGGGGCCTGCGCAAGGCAGCAGTAGAGTGACTCGTAGTACGGTTATCTAAGACAGGAAAGAAGAGTTGGGAACTTGGGCAGAAATATACGTTGAAGATCGTGATGAAGCAGCTGTGCAAAGTTCCATATCTGATCATAGAGGCCGTGGTGAACAGCAGGTATTGTTAGAATGCATGGGGAATTATCTTGTGAAAAAATGGAGTGATTTGACTGACACTTTGGCACCACAAGAGTTGCGTGATTTGGTTGTTCTTTCTCATTTACGAGCTAATGCGTCAAAAGCACGATAACATGTAGGCCGAATATTTGTGTTTAAACACGAGCTTGATCGATTGCATAAAGAATTAATGAAAAAAGATAAACCACATATGTCATATGTCCAGCAACGATTTTTTCCACCGTAGAAACCTGTTAGTGAAGAGATGAGAATTTGTATGTGAGATGCGCTTAGATGGATTTCAGATGCCGCCATTTCCCCAATTGAAGTGCATGATACGTTTAGTCAGTATACACCAGAAATGCAAAGAAAGGTATTACAGGTCATGGTAGAGTATTTGCAAGATGAATGTATGAAGAATAAGACATGTTGTCCCGCTGATTTAATGACGATTTACAAAAGGGCATTTTCGCCTGAAACTGGAATGACTGCTTTTTCTCTTGATTTAGCTTATTGCTTAGTAAACGAACTAATGCAGAAACACCTAGTTTGCAATTACCCATGAGGGAAGCGCCTCCCACGTTTGTCCCGAAAGTAGAGGTTGCTGCCGTTGGAGGAGCTCCAGCGCGAACGATAGAAGCTCATTATATCGCACAGTTTGTACATGTCCCTTTTTCTAGACAAGAGGTAAATAATATCAGGCAGGCGATCACTGACATTAGAAAAGACCCCCCAGGATTCTATAAAGAAATTGGATCTGTTTTGAATTCATCTGTTTTTACATTTTGTGACATTGATTTATTGTTTCCCGTGATTCTTCCTGGAAACAGGTTAGAAATAAAATTGATGCGACCATGTTAGGTGACACATGGGAGAATTTGATTAAAATTGATGGTGAGAGAAAGGCTGGAGAAAAACTGCTGCAAGTCATGTTGGCTTTACCATTGCGAATAATAGAGAAATTGAAAACTTTGGTGCCTGAGAAGAGAATAGTTTGGGATAAATTAGCGGCTTGTTTACACGGCAAAGATGAAGGAGCAACTGATTATTTTAATCGATTTGAAGAAGTATTTGCAAATTATAGTGGTCAAGACTTGAGTACTGAACCCGGGAAGAGATTGTTTGTTGATAAGTTTGTGCGAGGATTGTTGCAGAGAATTCAAAATTTAATAATAACATCTGAAAGTGCATGGCAAGCAAAAACACAAAGTGAGGTATTACACATGGCCCAGTATTACGAGAACAGAGTAAATGCAGAGAAGGACAAAGAAATAAGGGATAAAGGGAATTTGAAAACAAGAGTATTGATGCAGCAGGTAGAAAACAATAATAGAGGTGGCGGTAACGCACAATACAGAGTCCAATTTTCCAATATGCAAGGTGGTCCAATAGGGATTAATCAATGTGCCTATTGTAGACAAGAAGGCCATTGGCGAGCACAGTGCCCGCAGATCCAGAATAGGAATGGGACTTTCCCGAGAAGGCAGAATAGAGGTCGCCCGGGAACAGAAGGACGGAATAGGAACCAAAGAGTGCCACAATTTCAGAATAACCAGGGAAATCAGAATCAGAACCAGAATCAACAACAGAGAAACAGCACAAATGATGTAAATGTTTTTGACAATCAGTCCAATGCATATTACACTGGCGACTTTTTACTAGGACAGCCCAAGACAGGGGTTGGAACCAGTATCTATTCCCGTAGACCAGAAAGGGCCCTATGTAGAAATGAAGGTTGGGAATAGGGAACACATTTTTCTAGTGGACACAGGTGCACAAAAATGTTCGATTGACCATCAGCAGGTTCCAGATATACCACTGCCAGGGCATGACAATGTCTCAGTAGGGTTCTCAGGTGCACCAGTAATTAGTCCAGTGTCCCAATCAGTACCTATAACACAAGGTCCATTCACTGAGTCTTGCCCATTTCTTTTGACAAAAAATTGTGGTGAAAATTTGTTGGGATTAAATTTGCTGAAGAAATTGAATGCGGCTATTTATTTTTCTCCTGATGGAGTGTATTTGACAATATTGCCACAAAAGACTCCTGTGTCACAATCTTTATCTAAACCATTACCGACTGAATTGAGTAAAGTACCGGCTTGTATATGGGCAGTGAATGACAATGATGTTGGTTGTTTAAAAGTAGAGCCAGTGAAAATTTTTTGAAAGAAGGAATTACTTTGCGCGTATTCCTCAATATAAAATTTCAGCCGAGAGGGAGAAAGCATTGAAATACATTGTGCTGGATTTGATTAAAAGAAACGTAATTGAAGAAATTTCTGGTAGCACTTGCAATAGCCCCATTCTTCTGGTTTATAAGAAAGGAGGTAATGAAATACCGTACCGTTTCATAATTGATTTGCGTGGAGTGAATAAAGTTTTTGATCCGCAATTTCCGTTAGTCCCGGATGTGACTACAATTTTGACAATGATTCCAGCATCTGCATCATACTTTAGTGTTGTAGATTTGAAGAATGCGTTTTTCAGCATTCCAGTACATCCAGATAGCAGATATGTATTCGCTTCTACTCTAGGAAGACGTTCATTTACATTCACACAAATTCCGCAGGGTTACACTGAAAGTTTGAGTATATACAGTAGAGCCTTAAAAGAACAACTAGCTATGCTAGAAGTACCAGCAGGTTGTGTTTTGTTACAATAGATAGACTATTTATTGATAGCAGCCGACACGGAACACATTTGTAAAGAAAGCACAGTTGCACTATTGACACAATTAGCAGCGCATGGACACAAAGCTCCACTAAAGAAATTCCAGTATTGTTGAAAGGAAGTAACCTACTTGGGCTACCTCCTTTCGAAGGAGGGAAGATGATTGACACCAGAAAGGATAGAAAGCATCTCTGGTATGCCTAGTCCAAATACGCAGAAAGAAGTCAGGGTTTTAATTGGCATGGCTTCATATTGTGGGCAGTGGATCGCCAATTTCTCTATGATTGTGAAACCAATAGTGGCATTGACAAGGAAAGATATTACCTTACCTTTGCCATGGAATGTCAGGAAGCACTTGACCTGCTCAAAGCTGCTTTATGTTGAGCTCCAGTTTTGGACACACCAAATTATGACAGAGTTTTAAGTTATTTGTGCATGAAAACAAACAATGGATGTGCTTTGGCTGTTTTGACTCAGGAACAAGGAGGGAGAAATAGACTATGTGGCAACTTCTCTTCCACGTTGGATCCTGTTGCATTCGCTTTGCCACGCTGCTTGCGAGCTGTTGCTGCAGCGGCCGCGTCAGTAAAACAAACCAAGGGTATGGTTTTAGGTCACGCTTTAACCGTCATGGTGCCCCATGCAGTGGACGTTCTTTTAAATAGAACGCAGACGCAAGACCTTACATTAGCCAGATTAACAAGGTATGAAATTGTCCTGTTTGCACCGCATATACAAATTATGAGGTGTTGAGCTTGAATTCCCGCCGAGTTAATGCCCCTCCCAATGAAAAAGGGGGTGAAAAAGAATTCCCCCATGATTGTTTAATGGTTACTGAACAAGAAACGAAAGGAAGAATTGATCTAACAGATACCCCACAGAAAGAGCCAGACGGAGAACTGTTTTGTGCCATCACTACACTGAAAGGTATTGTAGAAAGCAAAAGAATCCCATACAACTCGGCACAAGCCGCAGAGATAATAGTGTTAACCAGAGCATGTGAAATTTCTGCAAACCTTAATGTAAACATATATACTGACAGTCAGTATGCATTTGGGCCGGTACACAATTTTGGTCGATTATGGGCTGAAAGGGGTTTCCTGACATCACACGGAACTAAAATCCAACATGGCACTTTGATAGTGAGACTGTTGTCGGCACTTGCGTTTCCCAAATGATTAGCAATAATGAAATGCGAGGCGCATAAAAAAGTAACATGTAACGTTGGAAAGGGAAACGCATTTGCAGACAAAATTGCAAAACAAACTGCCACTGATTTACACACAAAAATGTACGTTGAAAAAACAAAAGAAGTACCCTGCATGATAGAAAATGGGATTGCCACAGTTAAGGAAATGCAAGCAGAAGCAACTGCAGATGAAATAAAAGCATGGTCTGAGGGTCCAGCAGAATTAGACTTTGAAGGTTGTTGGGTGGACAAAGAGAAGAAAAGATGGATGTTGCCAAATTACTATGTAATGGCGATGGTCACTATGGCCCACAGTCCAACACACACATGTGCTAGAAAAATTATTCAGCATCTAGATACGGTATGGCAGAATCCACATATCAGAAAAACTGCTGACAGACTGGTCCAAAATTGTATGACTTGTTTACAACATGACATTGGAAAAGGGACAGCAACACCAACAGGAAGTTTTGGCCCCCCCTCTATGCCATTTGAAGTCATCCATTTTGATTTCATAGAAATGGAAAGGTGACAAAACTATAAATATGTCCTTGTGGTGGTCTGCACATTTAGCAAATGGGTAGAGGCCTATACCCTGAAAGATTGTACAGCTATGTCCACAGCTAAAGTTATGCTAAAAGAGTACTTTTCCCGTTTTGGCTTACCACGTGTCATATGGTCAGATAACAGCCCGCACTTTATTGCAGCCGTGATATTACAAATTTGTGCAGGTCTCCAAATTGACAAACGATTCCATTCGGCCAGACACCCGATGAGTGCCGGTTTGGTGAAACGCCAGAACGGTATTTTGAAAAATAAGATCAGTAAAATCTGTGAGGGGAGTAATTTGAAATGGCCCAATGCATTGCCGCTAGCTCTGTTGTGCATGCAAACCTCAGTACAGGCAAGGACTGGACTCTCCCCCTATGAAATAATCATGCGGAGACCAGCAAATGTTTGGAATGCTCCGCAGCTGAAACGTCTGAGAGACATAGAACACCCTTTGCTTATTAATTATTGTAAACAGTTAACTCAAAACTTGTGTTTAATTCATCAGCAGGTGCAGGATGCTCTTCCTGTCAGATATACCGGCCCAGGACATTGTCTGCAGCCTGGCGACTGGACACTCATTAAAGATTTTGAGACAAAGCATTCGCTCGCACCGTGATAGAAGGGGCCCTATCAGGTGCTCCTGGCTACACAGACTGCAGTCCGAGTGGATGGCCGCAAGTCTTTGATCCACGCAATGCACACAAAAAGAATTCTGTTTCCTTTGAAAGAGTTGCCTGATCCTTACGTCGAAAGAAATACAGCTGTACTTGATCACAAAAATACCATCGCCAGTTCTTTGCCAGAAGTGCTTCCTAAGCCCGAGAAAGGGCCTGGTGAGATTGCAACAAAGATCGAAAGGCCAAAGGTGCCTGAACCTTGTCCGACTAATGCTGCATCATCACTCATTGCATCGCAAGCTTACACTGACCCTGCATCTGGAAATGAGAGTGCATTGTTCATCGATCATACTCTACCTGGAGCCATAAGGTACAATCTACGTTCACAAAATCAGAAGTGACCAGCGTTTTGTTGCCTTTGTTCCCATCATGGATGAAGCGGGAACGGAGGCCTAGGGAAAAGAAGCGTATGAGCTGTATCAAGCTGCATCAAATTGAAAGCTCTGACATGCGGTTTCCCGGTGCTACCATTGAAAAGTGAAGGACCAGTGCAACCCCGTGCAGACAAGCGGGGGGCATATGGTACCGACACAATTGATGCTTGCTCCTGCCTTTTTGGAGCTCTGTGCGAAATCACATCGGCTTGCTGTCATTTAATAAGCAGGCTAGCCTGAACTGTTCTGAACTCTTTGCTGCTACTTGGACGCTTTGCTGTTAATGTGTGTTGCTGTGGAGAACTTTTCCGTGACGAACATTGAAAACTTTTCCTACGATAAGCATTACAGACAATGCCTACACTCACTCCTGCTCCCTCCTACACCAACGCTGATGATATTGTAGAAATAGAGACTAAGCATGTTCCTAGAAAAACTTGGTTTGGAAAAAATATGCTAATAATTATGATACCGCTTTGCATTCTGATTACACTGGTCCCAATATTCTGGTATATGGAAACTGGGCATCCTTTGAATTTTCTTTTGCCTGCTACCAATGCTCCTACTACGAGCAGCCCAGTACATGTGCTCTCTTACACTCTCCCCTCACAAGAAGTGAAACATAGAAAAGGATATGATAATAACACCTTGCTATTGATTATGAATATGACACATGCTATCTTGAATAGGTCCAACTGTTGGGCCTGCTCCCATTTACCCCAGTGTGGTGGAAAAGGAAGGGGTTGGTATGTACAGCCTTTGCCACTTAATACCGCATGTTATGCATCATTGAGAGCGTTATTTTATGGAAAATGGAATAACAGTGATACTGGTCAGTTGGATGGAACAAAAATAAATGAGTTTGAAAGAATGGTATTGGAACCGGTGGGTTGTTCCATATTTAGAGGCGCAAGCAAAATAAACACAGTAACAAAGAATCCAGTAGATAGGCTCTTTAGGCCTTACAAATCCCTAATCACTTTTAACACGGCTCCAGTAGGAAATAAGGATGATGTGCCTCCCTCCTATACTATTAATTACAGTCAACGTTCTGTCCCATTTTGCTTACGGAAAAAGGGTTCCTATCCCGTGGGAACGTTTACTAAATGCATGAATACTGCAGTACTCGAAAAAGAAGAGGAACCATTATAGGAGGTCCTGTTTATTTTATATGTGGAGATCAGGCCTATCCATGGTTACCTAGAACTTGGGAAGGGACCTGTTATTTGGGTATACTTTTCCCTGGTGTATTTCTCTCCAAAACTTCTGAAATATCAAAACTATCCAGATCTAGGCCACGGCGAGATGATACCGCAGGACTGATTGCAGGTGATATAGCAAAGTCATTTATACCATTTTGTGGACAAGCAATACATTCATGGAATACAAGGAAACTGTCCAGGGTGTTAAAAAAAATAATAAATGAAACTACAGATATACTCTATAACATGACACTGGAAGAGAAAGCAGTCAGATTAATGACACTTCAGAATAGAATGGTCCTTGAGATAATTTTGGCTGATCGTGGAGGGGTGTGCAAAATTGTGGGGTCAGCGTGCTGTGTATTCGTAAGTGACTCCTCCCCCACGATTTTTGAAGCAATCAAGAAATTGCATGTCCTGAGGTCTGATATTCATGTCCCCACAGGTGGTTGGAATCTGAATATAAGTTTATGGTTTTGGGAACTGCTGCGATCATGGGGATGGAAACTAATTGCAATTTTGATCACGATACTTGGAATCCTTATGTTCTGCTGTTGTTGCATACAATGCCTGCCAATCCTCTGCTCCCAAGTTGCAAATGAATGTGTACCGGCAATCAAAATGAAACCTCCTCACATGTTAGGTGAAGGTGCCCAACACGAAAATGAAACCATCAAAGAATTCATGGCAATTAATATTTCTGATGATGATTACAGTAGTATGGGTAGTTCAGAATTAGACACATGGTCAGTTGAAGATGCGATGTATGGATGATGCTCTTGGCTTATGGCCAAAAGGAGGGTTTGTTAGACCAGAATCGACCCTATAGTATGTATATTATGTTGGCCAGAAACCAATCGCATCATGTGACAAACATCGCCAACACGGAATCGTCAATGTAACCAGAGGGTGTCCATTTTGTGAAATATCCGCCATTTGCTTTTTTCTTTTCTGTAAAACCGCTTTGCAAAATGTATTCTATGCTTCAAGCTCATGTACGGTGCGAGGCCATGGCCTGCATGCTGAAAGACCAGCACAGACAGGAATGTCAGACAATACAGAAATACATTGTTTTCCTCCCTCACAAAGTCCTTGGAGGCATGCAGAAACTGCATCTAATCAGCGGCCCAGGTGCCGGCCTGTCTTGCAAACTCTGTAGCAATAGGCAGTTAAAGCATGAATTATATTCTTTTAGCAGTACTCCTTTACGGAGACTGGTATTTTCGGCCTCAGAACTGTCTGACCCTTGGTTCATGAATAGATAACGTGCTAAGGAATGTTTCTCTCTTACGAACATGATATCTTTGCTGAACTAAGAGCTTAAGTTCGCCATAACAAAAAGCTGTCTCTGCTACTGTTGCTAGAATAAGTATATTTAGACTGAATAGAGACTTGTCATAACGTGTCATAATTGTCATGATTGTCAATCACCAAACCCTAGCCTAAAAGATACAGTATGGGCGGTTTGAATTGCCTTCTTAAGATTGCATGTTATGTATATATATTGTTGCTTGAGCGTTGCTCGCTCTCTTGTGTCTCACGAGGTTTGGGTACACACGTAGCGAGACGTTAGACCCCAGTCGGCCGACTGAGCATACTTTTAAATAAACCACACTTGTTTGGAAATTGAACCTTGTGTCTGTCGTGTCACTAGTATATGGTTATTGTGCCTCAGTTTCCATATGCGGGGTCTTTATGGCCTAGCAATCTGGCCCCACAACTTCCTTCATCACACTTGCCAAATGATATTGGATAATTCAGAATCTGCAGCAGCCCCCCCAATTCCAGTAACATGCGGGGTCCCATAAGGCTCTTGTGTCTCACCCACTCTTTATAACGCATTTACCAAACTTCTTTTTGACAAACTTGACAATATGGGTAGCTCGTATACCAATTATGCGGACGATACCCAGATTCTAATACCTATTACGGATGTTATGACACAGATTCAAAAAACCTAAACAAAATATACCTCGCCATCCAGGCCTGGATGGCTAGCAATGAACTGTGCCTTAATGATGAAAAGACAGAGCTTATCATCATTGGAAACAAAACTAAACTTAACAACCTCACCCAGCAGTACAAATTGTTCATCATAGACGGGAATATAGCCTGTAGCCAGTGAAATAAAAACCCTTGGAGTCTACATTGACTCTGCCCTCACACTAAACAGACAAGTCAATGCAGTAGTATCCTCGGCCACGTACACGGCTAAACTAATAAGAGCTAGTCGACCTTTCCTCTCTCCTGAAAATACAATCACATTGGCCAGAGCATTAATACCAGCAAGGATAGATTATTGCAACTCCCTCTTCGCTGGAACTAGCGCTAGAAATATAAGAAAGTTACAAACAGTGCAAAACAACGCCATTAGAGCTGCTCTAAACATCCCTAGACACAACCATATCTCTGCCACTAGAAAGAACATTCATTGACTTCCAGTCCAGGACAGAATCAAATTTAAAATTCCAACCATGACGCATAAATGTATGGCTAAGAAGGTGCCCAAGTATCTCAGTAATCTCATTAATAAAGTTACCTCTAACAGACCAACACGGAGTGCATACTCCAATCAACTCAGCATACCTAGTTCCAAGTGATAAAAAGCAGAAGGCTCCAGCTTCCCAGTAATAGCGCCTAAACTATGGAACGCTCTTCCGCACCAACTCAGAAATGACCAATCATATTGGTCACTCAGAAAAAAACTTAAAACACTCCTCTTCAGTTCTGACCTCCAGTAATAACCTACTGTATCTCTTATTACAGGGACGTTATGTATTGATAAAGTCAAATGTAAATACTGTAATGTCTTATGTAGTCCCTCATTGGGGCCCGCTGAACATGATTTAATCACGATGCTTATTGTAATATCTGTAACAATGTATGCTTTCTAAGATATGTCAAAATGTAACAATTTTTCTTAAGAATCCAATTTAGCGCCTAGATGCCTCTGGGCTACATGCGCTGTACAAATGCAAAAATAAATAAATAATGGGTAGTGCTTTTAAATGACGAGTTGTGCAGTGTCAGATGCCAAGCAGCCTATGGCAAGCCCTCCAAAATGGGTTAGGGTCATATCTCTAATCTGCTAGTGACATGTATTCCCCATGTCTGCGTATATTAGGCATGCTTAAAACGTGGCCTGAGCCGCAGACAAGGCCTTCTTGCTAAATGCACAGCAAGATGAAAACACGTTCGTATTTAGTGAAATGCATGCTACAAGATTTGCTTTTGCATGTTGCAATATTAATATACAGTACAATACGTTTTAATTCAATAGCCCGGGCTGTGTGCCAACGGCCTTGAGTCGGGTACATCTCACTCTTGCTGTAGTGTAGAGGAGGTCCCAGACATGGTCTGCACCCCTGCCCCCCCATTTCGAGGTACCAGGAGCGTACTCGCCAAGGTATGTGACGTATGAGGAGCAAATAAACCAACAGAGAGCAGCACTCGGGCTCTGCCCAGTGTACATCAGAAGAGCAATACCTGTTGAAGCACCTGTAACTAGACAACCATGGGTGCCACTATACCCTCTTAGACACCCATACCAGCACCTGAGACGAAATGAAGAGCACCTACAGACGGTCCATGAAGAGACCCAAAAAGCCTTAATGGAAGGCCAGTGGAAATGAGACAAGGGCCTGAACAGACTCGCGGATGAACGAAAACAGCTATCAAGGATAGCACGCCAGTGCGAGCAGCTATGAAAAATAGATGTAATGGACACAGGAAAAGAGACGGTGTTAAAACATAAGGAAACGTTGCTATGAGGCAAGATGGAAGTAGCCAACCAGTTAACGCGTGTAGATAGGCTTGGAACGCAAGAAGCTAAGAAAACAGTACTGCTTGCAATGCTTAGTAGAAGAATAGAGCGGCAAGTGCCAACCATATATCTACCTCGATAAGGCACATTATACAAGTGCGACTCCATTTTGTAAAGCAGAAGTGTGCCCAGGAGGCCAGAGGCCTATCAAGCCAGGTTTCATATTCCAGCTAAAGCCAGGAAGAGGAGCGGAATCGAAACTCAACAAAGAGCAGCTCATGTCTGGGAATTCGAGGTCAACCCACGGAAAGGGGGAGAGCGGCAACGCTGGAGAATCGAAACTTCAGAGCATACCAGCCTGCCCCGTGAAGGTCAAGATAAGGGGGGCCCAGGCAGGTGGTGAGGCTAAGGAAGAATCAAATACTTGAAAAGCTGGAAACTGAAGCAGATTCACGGGGAACAGACATGTGACCAGCCAGGCGCGAAGAGTTACCAACATCTGATGTCACCCAGATCCAAGGATGCCATAACTTCTCCAGATAAGAGGCTGCAGTTTCGAGGCCATCCTCAGCCAACTAATTGACACATAGCCCAAAAACACTGATTGATGGAAGGGAGGCAGGGCGAATCTTGGGACACTAGGCACCTGGGTGTCCATTCTGCATGCTGCTAATTAAAGTGGAGATTTATGTCTAGGGGTGTAACCCACCCAATCACAATGGACCATGTAATCTAGGGTCCTATAGACAATGGCCCTCATTACGACCCTGGCGGAAAGTAACTGACCTAACCGCCATTGCGTAAATAGCGTTTCCGCCATTGCACGACGGAGTAAAGTGCGGCCAATTCTGACCCATCGGGCACGAGCACTACGCCATGGCGGAAGTGCAAAGTCCGCGATGGCGGAAATGTCCCCAAAACGCCCCTCACCGCCGTCGTACGGCGCCCTAGGTGCAATTCCGCCACCCATCATAGCGGTCACCGTAATGAGCGGCAATCGGAAAATACGGTGACCGTAAATATACGGAAACGGAAGTAAAAACATGGTCCCGGAACGGGAAACAGCACGCCGTACACCTATAAAATCAGAATTCCCACACAACCATTAAAAATACTACCCTGAGAACACATCCCAACCCGACATCCACCCTAGTGAAAACAATAAAAATGGGAAAAGTAGCGAAAAAAGCGTGCGACCGCAAGCGGCAGGTCCACTTCTCCCCTGAGGAACTCACCATGCTCACAGAGACCCTCCAGGAGAATGCTGCCGTCGTCTTCTCGACGCAAATGACCAGGACGGCACTTGCGAACAAGAAGGCCATATGGGCCCTGGTGGCACAGCGGGTAAGTGCGGTGGGGACCGCACCCCGCAACCCACAGCAATGCAGAAAGCGATGGGACGACTTGCGGATACGCGTACGGAGCATACTATCCGCCAACCGTAACATTGCCACAGCTACCGGGGGAGGATCGGAATCACCCATCAAGTTGACCCCCTGGGAAGAAATCTGTGCCTCCACCATTGGAATGGAGAGTATAGAGGGAGTCGGAGGGATGGAGAAAGGAGTGCAGACATCCGAAGAATCAGGTAGGTGGGCCAAATAAAACAATGCTAAATCCACAATGTCCAATCATGTGAAGTACCATGTGTCCACATAGTGCAACAGAAACACATGTCCAGGAGAACGTCCACATACATTGGCCTGATAGCGCACTTTAAAAGTCACATTAAATACATAAATAATTAAAAATCCTAAAAACACCCTCTACACGTGCAGCAGGCACACCCTAACTGCAGGCTGCAAAACAACTGCATCCTCAATCCACACAAAAATGAAACCACCTCCAAGGCCCTGACCCAAATCACCCTCAGGTACCACCCCAATGCATGTGATACATTGCCATTCCAATTTCCACAGACCCATTAATAACGCTCGCCCTCCTTTACTCCACCACAGGGTCCAATTCAAACGACGAGCTCCAGGACACCCCTACCAGCACACCTGCAAAGAGGGCCAAGACCAACGGCCAAAGACCCTCCACCTCAGCTGCACGGATCAAGACACGGCAGCAGCACAAATCAAGTGGCAGCACACAGGAGGGCACTTCAACAGGCACCCCAGCAGCCAGCATGCCCACAACAGCACCACCACAGGTCCCCCCAATGGATGCCACAGAAGGCACTGCTTCTGGTGGCAGCAGCACCATAGGTGACACTGCATTAATGGCAGCATGCTCCGACACAGAAAACGGTGATGTCGATGTAGGATCCATCCATGACCTGTCTCAATCCCCCTGTTTGTTTCATCCCGTACACCATGAGGATACCACGCAGGGGCACCCACAAGACGACGACTGGCCATCCCCCACAAGCCCTGTGTCAAGGCAACATGAGGTGATCAGCCCCTCTGTGACACCACCGCAAATGGCCATGGCCCAGCAGAGGCAACAGTCCCTCGACCAGGTGATCGTGCAACAGCAGCAACTGGCCACGCTCCTCAAGGACCATGCTGATGAATGTGGGGGTACTAAGGCAGCCATAGAAACATCTACTGAGACACTTAGGGCAGAAATGGAGAGAAGTACAGAGACACTAAGGGCACAAATAGAGAGAAGCACCGAGAGCCTGAGGGTACAAATGGAGAGAAGCACCGAGAGCCTGAGAGTACAAATGGAGAGAAGCACCGAGAGCCTGAGGGGGGAACTGCATGCGACGTCCAAAGACGTATGTGCTGAACTTGCCGCTGTGCGCCGTGTGCTCACTGAGCTCTCACAAACCCTTTGGGACATGCATGGACGTGAGCAGGCAGAGACATCATCCGTTGCAAGTTCCGTCCAGGGCAGCCCCCAACGTAGATCTGGGAGGAACCTGCGCTCCACAGGCAGGGGTGCCCCTGATACCCGGAGAGGGGGCTTGCAATAGCGTCTGCCCACTGACAATGAGCATCTTTGGACACTGGTGTTCGGGGGGGAGGTAGGAGGGTGGAGGGGGTGTGTTGGGCTTACTTGGGTGGCGGGTCGATGGGGTGTGTAACATAATTTAACATGTGCTATAAACATTTCACAATCATCCAATGAGATGTGTGGACATTGATCTTTGTGTAGGAGGCCTTTATAGGCGTACAGTCCATATTGTGCATGTTCCAGACACACACAGTGCCACAAGTCCCGTGTCCATGTATCAGCCACCAGGCGTGAGGGCTAGAAGCATGAATCTATGATAATCTGACGAATTTCACGGCCCTCCTGTGCCTCGCGGACTCCTTGAGGTGCTGCCACATCCCCACCCTCATCATGACCATCTTCAGGTGCTTGCAGTTCTGCGTCAGGGGGCATGGGAACATTTCTACGTACGCACATGTTGTGTAGCATGACACATGCCATGACCATCTTTGCAACCTTCTCATGGCGGTACAGGAGTGCCCCGCCAGACCTGCTGAGGCAGCGGAAACGACCCTTCAGTAGGCCGAATGCCTGTTCTATGACTACACGGGTACGTGAGTGGGCATGGTTGTAGTCCTCCTCATGCTGGTTCTGTGGGTTCCGGAGTGGTGTAAGGAGCCATCTCTTCAGTGGATACCCGGCATCACCTGTATGTGGACAATAAAGGATGTTTGTGGAATGACATTGCTACGTACGCATCCCCCCCCCTTCCTGCCAGGTCATTGCCGCATCACATACCCCACATTATCATGCATGAAATGAGACTCACCGAGTAGCCAGGATCTGTTCCCTGCGTGTTGCTCCATGTAGCGTGGTATTGTAGAGTTCCTCAAGACCATAGAATCATGGGTTGATCCAGGAAATCGGGCACAACAATGTGTAATGATCCTGTTGGAGTCACACACCATTTGTACATTAAGAGAATGATATTGTTTTCGGTTGCGGTACTGGGCCTCCATGGCATGTGGGACAACCAATTCCACATGGGTGCAGTCGATGGCACCAATGCAACCCGGTATGCCGGCAAGTGCATGGAATCCCACTTTTGTGTTCGTAATTTCCTGCTCCGAGCGTGGTAGAGAGATGTAGTCGTCTGCGTGCTTCAGGAGGGCATCGAGCACTTGCAATAGTGTCCGTGACAACAGTGGCTGTGAAATGCCATGCAACTGTCCGACTGTGTGCTGGTAGGTGCCTGTGGCCAGGAAGTGGAGTACAGACACCACCTTCAGTAGGGGTGGGATGGCGGTTGGGCTATCTATCATGCTGACAAGGTCAGCGTGTGTCATGTCCACAATGGCGGTTATGGTGTCCCGGTCCAAACGGTAGAGGGTGTGGATCTGCTCATCAGTGAGGTTGAACGGATGTGCTCGGAGGCGTGGGGCTGCCTGCGTGGTGGTAGTGGCTGTGCTGGTGGGCCTTGCTGGCCCTGCCTTGCCCTCCTCCTCCTCCTGCGTCTCCTCTGTGCGGCCGGTTGTTGTAGTAGTTGGTGTTCGTCTTCTTCTTGAAGTTGGAGTACTTGCAGTGCTATCAGGTCCCCCAGGGCCAACATCGCTAGTCCTGCCGGTAGCATTTTGGAGTGGGTGTGGTTGTGGGAGGGGGTTGGGTGTGCAATTTATGTGTTTTCAGGCTGTATAGCCTCCACCTGTGGTGATTCATTCCACCTGTGCAAGCTGCAATCCCCTTTGGGCGAGCACGTCCCGCACACAACGCTGCAATTCGACGCATGGCATCTTGCTATTACAATCATGTATTTAATCCCGATGGCAGTGAAATATTGGTTCATATGTTCATACTGCTATGGTCCCATTGTTTCACATACTATCTTTGCAGTCGCGAACAAACTTGTGAAGGGTCAGTGGAATGTAGTACTTGATTAACGGTGGACCCTCATGCAGCACTGTACCGCGGTTCACCGACGGGCGGGGCGTCCCATTTGTGAGTGAAGCCAGTTGCCATTTTCACACACTGCCGCACTACATGGATGGATTTGTGATTTCAAGCGGTCACAGATGCCTTTTCGACGTGATGTTGCAAATGAGGAATTCGAAGGACAGCGCTTTCGGTTTTCAGCTAGCGGCGAGGAGACGCCCACAGGTCTGACTGCAGATATAAAGTTCTATTGTTTAATGTCCTTCGGACAGGGGCCATGGCGAGAATGCAATGATTGATATGATTAGTATGGGATGCGCAATAGCGTAGTGGACGATAAGGCCGGACGTTCCCAAATACATGTTACTTCACAACACTGGAATTCCGGGCTGGAGCACAGTGGATTTTGCAGACTGCATTACGCACAGACTCAATGGAAATAAATTTCACATGTTATGTGAGTAAATAATCAGGCGTTTTCATACCGGGATGAGAGAATGATGTATGGATGCATGGACAGATGATTTAATAGAGAGTTTGCCATGTACATGGCTTTTTGGAATCTATCCACTTCCCCTGCGCTATGTGATGCACGGCTGCCATAGTGGGACCATCGTCTATCTGCCCTTGTTGAACCCTCCCTGTCTCGACGCGCCTTCAAACACTTGTGTCTATGCACGTTACTAAACCCATCTAATGGAATCTGTTTTAACAGACGCATGCACACAAACACTCGTTTGTAATAGTGTTTTCACCTCGATTTATATAGTTATGATTCGCAAGTGATTTTTGGGTGGGAATAATCCTTTTGAGTGGGCTAGCATGCATATGGCTGTGGATTTAGTGTGATCATTGAAGTGAGTAATTCAAATGAAGTTCTGATGCCCATACTATTCTTTTTCATTTCATTTGGGTGACAGGTATCTCCTCCCCTTTTGCCGCTGCCATCTGTATGCCACTCCTGCAGATGGCTTTTACTCCCGACACCTGCTGCTTCGTGTTAATCAGTGGAGCACCATTACGATCTTATGGGACGATCGCCAATGGGCCACATGCCCTTACGCAGTACTAGTGGCTAGGAGCAACATATCGACCTTTCAGCTGGACTAGTGCCTACCTAATGGGACGGCCCTGCGGTTCTAGGCGCTTCCATGTTGCCTTTTTGAACGTGAATGTAGCCCCTGTGTACCATGAAGGAACAGGGCGTCACACAAGAAGAGGCTGGTCATTTATTGCGGATGCAGCCCACAATGATGAAATATATTTTGGAGTTCATGACCTGATAGCTGTATGGGCTTGGTGATTTTGTTGTGCATTAA
This sequence comes from Ambystoma mexicanum, assembly GCF_040938575.1. Lineage (NCBI taxonomy): Eukaryota > Metazoa > Chordata > Amphibia > Caudata > Ambystomatidae > Ambystoma > Ambystoma mexicanum. The sequence continues at coordinate 1,473,287,344 of NC_090932.1, read as the reverse complement.
ATTTTGATTATGATATTGACCGTGTAGCGTTATTCTTTGCAAGTAATGTAGCATATTCCTATTTGTGGAGCGATGTATTGTGAGAAGATCTGCATTGGGTTCCGGCTTCTGAGTATAGTTGCGTGGTACTGTACTGGGCGCGTTTGCCTACGAAGCCCAGTGAGGTCAGGGATAGGGGCTGCCATTATGACTGTTTTAATGATGTCATGCTCAGGGGCGGGGGATTAGCTTTTGTGTAACAGATGCCGGTCAGCCAGGTGGATTGGTGGAATGATGTGATTATCAGAATATGGCTGGTCACAGGTGCCTGTGTTTGCGTGCGTTTCTTGGAGGGAGACTGAGGTCATGTCCATTGGAATAGCTTCTGTATTCGTGCCATCTGTGCCCTGCAGCTCCCATTGGCCCCTCTTGAGATGAGCCTGGCTGCTCAGTCACTCTGCCAACTTGTGTGGTACATGCTTATGCTGATGGTTGGTTTGTTTACTGGCAGGAGTACAGGGCTGGTGCAGTCTCACTCAAGATACTGCTTTGAATGTTGCCTTACACTGGTGTCAAGCGATGGGGGGCCTGTTTTTGTTTGTCTCATATTTCAGTTCATGTTGCTGTACTTGAACCTTCACATGCCTGTGCTGCATCAGTACGGCAATGGTGCCATGGCAAATATGGATGGCCACTCACAAGGCACTTGGAGCCCCTACATTCTTTTGTTCGTTGGCATGCATGGGTGACTTGTACATTTCACTGGTTGCATTGTGTGACTTCATTGCACCTACGAGGAGTTGTGCAATGTGGCCAGGGAGTGGTGTACGGGCACTCAGTAGGGCCTTTTACGGTTGGTTCGCGATGCCGTACTTCTCACCATGGCGGAATGGTACTTTCCGCCATGCTTGATGGCGTTAGGTAAATGTCCGCTAGGGTCAGAATTCGCGTACCGTTGCGCCATGGTGGTAATTACGGTTTCGCATGGCGCGCATGCGCGTACTTGGTGCAGTTAGCGTTGGCGTTCACTACGGTGTCGCTAATGGCATCGTACTTTACGGTGACGGGTCATAATCGCACCGAGCGCTATTCGATGGCGGTATTGCATTTCCGCCATCGTTTTTCGATTTCCGCCAGGGTCGTAATGAGGGCCAATATAACCAATAGGACATCGTACTTGTAGTGACGTCTATCACGCGTGATGTAGAGGGATGGGCGTAGACGCCCACCCAATAAGAGTTATCCAATCTGCATGCTCAATTGTCATATACAGATATAGCACCTATACTTAAGTTACCTTTTACAACCAATTATATTGCATGACAAACTTGTAAAGTTAGACATCATTGATGACTATAACTGTTGTGGTTTGAATGAAGATCGGGGGAGTTGAAGCGAGACAGGTGATCGCAATGCTGCTGATTTCCAATTGTTTCCCTGTTTTCTGTACTTGTCATTAAACGGACTTCCCTTTGCCAAACTACTGAGTCCTCATTATTGAGTTGTGTTGGAGTAAGTGAATCCTGCACCCCCATTCCTCACATGGTGCAGCTATCTTGTCTTACAGGTGCTAGAGGGTGTGCTCTGATCTATGGGCCCGTCAGAGGACATTCCGCCTCTCCAGTACACTTGGTAGCGTGAGGATGGTTTCGGCCATCGATTATTGATTATATAATTCTAAGACACCTATAGACGGACGGCACGAAGTAACTCTAGGCCTTCGGCAATAAGTCCTTTCGCCATTCCGGCTGAGTAGACTGAGAAGCTTCCCGTGGACGATGATAGAATAATTTCGAAAAATCTGCAGTGGGTCTGAAGGAACCTGCTTTCCAAGCATAACCCTTCTCATTCCCATGGGCAACCAATCGGACGAAAAGACCGAAAGAGGCTGAAGAGGAAGGGGCGGTGATCCCGAGGCTCCAGAGAGGAAAAGATGCGAGCGGTGAGTGAAACAATAAACTTGTTACTTTGGCAAATGTCTTGTAGGCATTAGAACAAGTAAGGGAAAGGTAACGGAGGGAGGCGGAGAAAATGAATTGTCAGAAGTAGAGAAGACTGTATATATATATAAGGGGTTAATGACTCAAGTATAAAGAGATAAAAAGTGGTTACCGGAATAGACACCCGAGATAAAAAGTGGTTACCAGGATAGACGCCCGAGATAAAAAGTAGTTACCGTGGGGACACCCGAGAGAAATTGAGTGATTACCGGGGAGGCACCCGAGAGAAAACGAGAGGATACCAGGGGGACACCTGAGATAAAAACAAAAGGATTCGCCTTGTTCCTGCGCTTTAATACAGCGGTCAGAAGAAACGTGAACCCAGAGCCCACATAATGGGGGACAATTAGACTATGGTGACGTTTAAAGACAGCATCAAAGGGGTTCGATTAGACCCCATGTCGGGGTATTGATTAGAAGGCAGGTATATGTGTGTCCAGCTGGTGTCCGTCTAGTCTGGCTAGTCTGTTAAAAGTCTGTCCTGCGTGTCCTGTTATGTCAAATGTAAAAATAACTGTATCATTGATTGTTTTAAATGAAATTTGGTTTTACGCGATTCTGTAACTGAGAGGGAATCGCCAATGAATTGATGTTCTTGAGTAAATTGATAGTATAACATTTTGGCGGGAAAAGATTGGATTGGAGCTTGTGTATTTGGTGCTCGCTCATACTATTGCAAGGATAAAAACTGCATAAATATTGTTGGTGACGAAATTGAGAATGGAGGAGGTTAACCTACTTGCACATCTGTGCAAGCAGTTACCCAAGCATGCACCTAAGCTTAAAAAGTACAGTACTGAGTGGGTCAAGGGTACCGCCCACAAGATGTTTATGCCTTGGCCACAAAATGGGTCCTTACCTAAAGCCGTCTTACAACTCATGACGACTTACCTACACGCCACATACACAGGCAAAAAATTTGAGAAACGCCTCGCTGTTGTAGAACTTTGGAAGATGTTTGAACAGGCGAAGTAGGAAGAACCACCCGCAGACTGGATATTAAACGTATCCACGGAGGGGGGTGAGACACCTACCGTGCCACCAGCCCCGCCTGAGCCAGTTATCGAGGGAAGTAAGTCAGAGGGACTCTAGCCGCTAAGGGAACTAAAGGCAGCCACGGGGTATAGCAACCCCGCATATGAGTCACCTACGTACAGGAGTGACGACAATAAAGGGAAGGACCAGGAAATTAATCTTGCCTCTGCAGTCCCGTGGGACAAGGAGAGACGCGATGATGAAGGGAAGGACCAGGCACAGAGTTGTGCACCTCTCGTTAAAGAGATAGAGGGAAAGGAAGTGAAGACAGAACGGATGATATAGCATTCGCAAAAGATTAATGGATGGGAGGACAGATATGACTGAAACTCGATGGAAAAGGAAGTGATGATGTGAGACCGAGAGAGAAGTCTGATGAGACGCAAAGAAGGGAGAGAGAAAAGGAGAAGGAAATGAGGGATGAAAGGATAAGAAGGAAGAATAGGCTGAAGCGAGAACAGCTATATCGCGAAGAGCAAGAGAAACACCTCGATCGCAAACAGAAGGCAGCCTATGACCAGTACAGACAGAATAAGCAAAGGTTGGAAGAAGAGCAAAAGGTACGTGAGTGGAGAGAAGAGAAGAGAAGAGAAGAGAAGAGAAGAGAAGAGAAGAGAAGAGAAGAGAAGAGGAGGAAATTAGAAGGGCAAAGGAACGTAGAAATGAAAGGATGAGGGAAGTAGATAAGGCTAGAGAAGAAGCGAGGAAGCGCAAGGAAATAGATGAGGAAATAGAACGTAAGCGCTGACAGAGGGCACGGGATCTTGAATATTTGGAGCGGGAAGTTAAAAAACCCAATCCTATTGTAGAATGGGAAGACAACGAAGAATTCTTTCCTGCGAATGACTCAGTACCAGGTACGAGTGGGACGAATATTAAAGATGACTTCGACACCAGAAACATCGGAGAAACGATCGATAAAATATACGATGAGATGGGGCTGGAACAGATATCTCAAGGGGGAAGAGAAGACGAGCGCTTGGAGAGTACTCAGCTATATGACACTGAAGAGGTCATCAGAAGTAGTGGGAGCAGGGGACTGTCCTTATACAGGCTGGAGATTGGTCAGAACGACGAAGATGCTGGGAGTTCCGTAAACTGGGAACAATCAGAATCTGACTCCGGTGGGGAGACGGAGGACGAGATACACAAAGAAGGGAGACGGCGTGAAAAGCGGCTCCCAAGGGACCAAGGGGTACGATGGTCAGACGCTAGAGAGTCCGCGACTAGGACACCGAAGTCTGCCGCGCAGTCTGGCCGACATGAGGGAACTCCCCACGGTCAGAGGGGGGTGTCAGCACCTGCCTATGTAGACAGATTGAGGACATTGCCAGGTAGATGGCAAAGCTGGAATGCTACCCCAGCAATAGACAGGAGAGCTATGGGGAAAGAGAAGGAAGACTGCGCATTCCAATTCCCGCTGCTAGAAAAGGGGGGAGCAAGACCACAATATATTCCAAGGCCACACATGGACCGAGAGAACCTGAAAAATAAGCTTCCAATGCTGACATCGGGAGTCGAGAAGTGGATACATGAGTTAGAGAAAATGACAGGGGGTGTCACCTTAGCTATAGGGGACATTAAGGGCCTCCTGATCGCCATACTTGGTGAAAGGGCAGACAATGTATGGAAACGAGCCGGGTACCCTAGGGTAACCATAATTAACACGTCCCATGACGGAGCACCATTTAATAATTGTAGAGCAGCAATGTGGAAAGCGCTACGAACGCTGTACCCAGATGCTTCCGATATAGGAGCTATAATTACTCGGAAAAGGAAAGAGTCAGAGGATCCGTTGACTTATACCCAGAATTTTCAAGACGCATGGGTGCTCGAAACGCATGAATCTTGGATGAAATCTATCCCTGTATTCTACCATATATTGTGCCAAGGGTTGCCTGAACCGGTGCAAAAACAGCTCAACAAATTGGTAGGAATAGAAGCCAAACCATGGGGCGAGATACATTTGAAAATTGCTCACTACTGTAGATTGTTGCAAGAAAAGAACCGAAAAAAGGAGGCAACACGTAAGGGTGAGGAGGCGAAGCTGGTGCAAAAGAAACTCTCAAAGTATGCTCTCGAGGGAGCCATGCTGACAAGCCCAACTGAACCAAGCGCACAACAAGCAACTAACCCATCACAGAATAACCAGGGTAGTGCAGGATTTTACCCGAGAGGTAGGGGATTTAGAGGAAGAGGATGGCAGAGTAATCAGGGAGGGTTTCAAAGTAATCAGGGAGGTTTTCAGAATAATCAAGGTGGCTTTCAGAACACGCAGATGGGCAGTCCAGCTACGCCAGATGGACAGATGGCCCGACCAACGCCAGTGTGTTGGCCCGACCACCGCCAGTGTGTTGGCTGTGTGGAATGACAGGACATGTGGCGCGTGTGTGCAGAAGCCAAGGCATGTGGCAAAATAGCCAAGGAATGGGAACAGGCATGGTGAATCAGCCTGCCGTCCCACAACAAGGCGGTGCACAGAATCACACAGTGCAGCACAGGGACAATCCCAGCAGGCACTGCCGCAAATGTTTTAGGGCACTAACTCCGGAGGGGGAGTCAACCCTGGAAATGGGGGAAATCCACAAGTATACAGTGGCCCAAACTTGTATATGAAACAGGACAGCTCACGGGGGACTCTGATGTGCTCTATCCTATCAGTGACACCAGACCTTAATAGGGAACCTAGGGTGAATGTCGTCATAGGGGGTAAAGAATATTCCTTCTTAGTTGACACGGGTGCAACACGCTCGTGCATACGAGAAGGCAAGTTTTCCTTGTCCGACGAGGCCATAGATACTCAGAGTTTCACAGGAGCTCACAGTAGAGTTCCCTTTACAGACGCGCTCCCAGTCTCTGTAGGAGAGTGCGAAATGAAAGTACCCCTATTGTATTCACGTCAGACCCTGGTAAACATTATGGGTCGAGACTTAATGACGAAGTTGAATATGACGATCTCGTTCACGGAGGAGGGCATAGTATGCTCTACTCCAGGAATGTATGCGAAATGATCAGAGCCATGAAGGCTATACCGCTAGAGCCAGAAGTTTTCGCATATGGCGTGCGGGTGCTCGTGGCAGGATTGCCAGGCTTTGCAGACAGAACAATGAGAACCCCTGATGAGTTTTTATTTAGACCAAGAATACCGATGCATGAAGAAGAGGGACAAGTATTTCCCTTAATGATACAATCTGCCGCAGTGTGAGGGAAAGTAGCATTGGTCGAAGGATACGATGACGAAGGTAGACAATGGTGCGCGATTATCGCCATCGAAGAAGTGTATCGAGTGACTGACGTCACTGACGATTATCTGTTCGAAGAACACCCTGACCTAGAAGAGACGAGGGTGGAAGTGAGTATCTTATTTTGGGTCAAAATGATTAGACGAGAGGTGCCACAGAGAATGATGTTGGCACTGATACGTCCAGAATACTTTGATGATGACATGGCTCAAGTACCTGTCACAGTATGGACTACAGGGCCATACGACGTAGGCCTCCTGAAAGGGGCAGGTGAAGTGAAGCTTAAACTGATACCAGGAGCTATTTTACCAAGAGCGCAACAATACCCCATTTCCAGAGAAGCGGATGAAGGGATCGCGAAGACAATTTCCGCCATGATGGATCAGGTCATCTTAGTGACGTCTGAATCACCCTGCAACACAGTGATTTACCCTGTCAAGAAATCGAAGGGAGGGTCTTGGCGTTTAATCCAAGATTTAAGAGTATTAAACGATATTGTTGAAGCCGAGTTCCCTCTAGTCCCTAATCCATCTACAATCCTATGCAAGATACCCACTGAGGCAAAATATTTCACGCTGATTGACTTGAAATATGCATTTTTCTCCATCCCGTTACACCGCGACTCACAAGATCTGACGTCATTTACTTTCAGACAAATGCTCCTGAAAAGCACGAGGTTGCCACAGGGGTATTGTGAGTCTCCATCCATTTTCAATAGAGTCCTGCAAATGGACCTAAGCAATATTGCCGTAAACAGTGTTGTTTTGCAGTATGTAGATGACATTCGGATCTGCAGCACCACTGAAGAGCAATGCAGGCTCGACTCTATCCAGCTACTGACGGTACTGGCTGAGAAAGGATATAAGGTTGACAAGGAAAAGCTACAATACTGTCAACAAGAGGTGCTGTACATAGGCCAGCTAATCTCACACGAGGGAAAAAAGGTAACCCCAGAAAGGGCTGAAGCTATCATGAACACGGCTAAGCCACTCACGATAAAGCAAATGCAGAGCTTCCCAGGCCTATGCAATTATGTCAGAGCATGGGTCTTTGATTACAGCTTGTATACCAAGCCCTTGCTTCAGGCTTTGAAGAAAGCCCAGGCAACAAAGGAAAAAATATAATGGAAGGAGACAATGGAAAAGGGGTTTGCAGAACTCAAGGGGGCGATTTGTAAGGCCCCAGTTTTAGGGATTCCAAATTATGCAGAGGAATTCTACCTGTTCTCACATACTGATGGCAATTTTATGACGGCAGTACTCGTTCAGCGAACCTCACTGGGGTATAAGCCCCCAGCGTATTACAGCAGGAGTCTGGACCCGGTTATGAGAGGCCACTTCCCATGCGAACAAAATCTAGCTGCCGCCGCATTTGCCATCGAAAATGCATCATCAATTGTGATGGGGTGCTCCATGACTTTGTACATTGAGCACTCACTATTCGCCATACTAGAAAAACCAAAGGGCACGCTGACATCTCAGAGAGCATCCACCTATGAGGTGATTATCTCTAACCCATCGATCAAAATAGTTCTATGTAAAACTGTAAATCCAGCTACGTTCATAGCTGAGCCAGTCACAGAGGGAGAACCTATACACGACTGTGCGAATTATGAGGAATTCTATGATGAAATCCCCAGGGTGAAGGAAAATGCCCTGACAGGAGGTGAGATCGTTTTCATTGACGGTTCTTCAAGAATCGACCAAGAAGTCGGACAAATATATACGGGCGTTGCTGTCAGAGAATTCTTCCTCTGCTTGTGAAGAGTCTGATCCCCTGTCCTCCCCTTCCTCCTCACCTCTGATCTTTCGATGTGAAGCAAGCTTCGGATTGTCTTGTGTGCGATTCTTTCCCCTTTTTTTTTTTGCAGGGAAGGACGACCGTGAAAGGACGCCACAGTGACACCCAATGGGTGAACTGTGGCTACCCTCCTCAGCCGTAATACGGTGGGGAAAAAGCCGGCGGCATAAAAAACCCCAGAAAGGAATGTTTCAACTGAAGAGATGAGTGAACTCGGAATATCCGGATCAACCAGGGTAGGTCCAGTAGTAGTAAGTTTGGATCGCCACAACAATGTACAGGAAAAGGCAGGCCGTCCGTAGGCAAGCAGGAGTCGGTGTACAGGAAGAACAACAAAGTCACTGGGATAAGGCAAGGCAGTCCGTTACACAGAATGTGGTCGATACACGGGAAGTAAACTCGTAGGTAAGACTGGAAGGAGGAAATGGAGGGAGGTAAGGCTGAAGTAAAGGAACACCAGACGGGAGGACGGGACAGGAGGAAGAAGGGAGCGGAAGGTAGAAGGCGGAAGGTAGAAGGATAAGGGTAAGAAACGGAGGCGAAGAGAAATGGTGGAAATACAAAGAGCAAGGACGGGAGGAAAGCGAGGCGAGAAAGATAGGGCAAAACTCTGAAGGGCGAGTACAAGGAGTACGAAAGCGCAGGCGATCAGGAAAACTGTTCGTTGCAACGCATCCGACCCCGGAAGTGAGCGGCTTATAAACGGGCGTCGGAATGCGTTAAAAAGACTAGACTCGTACTCTGCGTTTCGTTGTACGTAAAGGAACCAGTAATGGAGGACGCAGCTTCCATTTAGTCCACAGCCGCCAGGTTCTCTGAGGTATGACAGTATGCCCCCTCCTAAGGTCCACGCCTCCTGGCTTGCTCGGATTCTTGCGATGGAACTTGAACAACAGCAAGGGGGTATTCAAATGTGATCTAGGTTCCCAGGTGTTTTCTGAAATAGGGTATCCTTTCCAACGAATCAAGTATTCTAAGCGTCCTCTATGATACCGGGAGTCACATATCTGGGCCACCTCATAGATATCACTAGAAGGGTCGTTGGGTACAGAGTTGCGGCTTGTCTTTCGGGTCCATCTATCTTCAACAAAAGACTTTAGTTGAGAAGTGTGAAATACCGGATGAACGCGGCGTAAGCTTGATGGTAGCTGAAGACGAAAGGCCACAGGGTTTATAACCCGAGAGATTTTGTAGGGCCCAATATATCTCGGGGATAGTTTTGAAGGATGTACCCAACGGGGTAGGAATTTGGTTGACAGGAGTACTTTAGAACCAACACCCCATTCTGGAACTGGTCTGCGGTGTTTATCCGCTTGGGTCCTGTTTCTTTCTTGGGCCTCCCTCAATCCCAGCCTAGCTTGGTTATGTGCCTCTCGGATAGTTGCCAATGAGACCTCGGCCGAAGGAACAGAACCCTCTATGTCAACTAATGGAAGTAAGGTGCGGGGATGGTAACCATAAGTGCAGAAAAAAGGGCTGATTCCGAGGGCAGAGTGTTTGGCGTGATTATAGGAAAATTCTGCCATAGGAAGTATCTGGACCCAATTGTCTTGCTGTTGGTTAACGAAACACCGGAGATACTGTTCTAAAGTCCCGTTAAGGCGTTCCGTCTGTCCGTTGGATTGTGGATGGAATCCCGAGGTGAGGGCCCTCTCTATACCCAAACCTTTACAGAGAGCGGACCAGAAATGGGATGTATACTGGCTGCCTCTGTCCGAAATGATCTTAGTGGGTAGACCGTGTAACCTGAATATGTCCTTCAGGAATATTTCCGCCATACTGGAGGCAGAAGGTACTTTGGGCAAGGGTGAGAAATGTGCCAACTTTGTGAACGAATCAATCACCACCATGATACAGGTACAACCTTGTGACTCTGGTAAGTCAACGATGAAATCAGTAGATATAGTGGACCAAGGACCCGTAGGAATGGCACAGGGTTCCAATAATCCCAGGGGTCGTTGCGTGGTGGATTTGTTCCAAAGGCAGGTGGTACAAGATTGTACATATTGTTTGGTATCTTCTCTCATGTTGGGCCAGAAGAAGTGTCGTATTAGAAAATCCTGTGTACAACGAATACCACGATGTCCGGCAAACTTTGAGTCATGACACCAGGATAACGCCGTCTTCCTTAATGCTGGCGTGGGTATGTACAATTTATCTTTTACCAGATAAAGTCTGTCTTTAATGACATACTCCGACCGGTTGTCTTGCATTTCATCCTCGAATCTTCCTCTTGAATTGTCCCTGACACGTTGTAAAAAGGTAGAAACAACTCCAATTCTTTGTGTTCTAGGAAACATCAACTCCTTTGTGGATTCCGATTCAGACAGATAATCACTGCGCCGGGACAGGGCATCAGCTACCAGGTTTTGTTCACCTGGGATATAGGTGATCTCGAAGTCAAACTGGGCAAAGAAATGTGCCCATCTTGCCTGCCTAGTGTTATAGCACTCAAATTGACGTAACACTTGCAGATTTTTGTGATCAGTCCGAAGGGTAAAAGGACGTTCCCCACCTTGGAGGAGGTGACGCCATTCAGCACAGGCTAGTTTCATTGCGAGTAACTCTCGCTCTATAACTGAGTAATTCCGTTGACTGATGTTCAGGGTTTTGGAGAAATAGGACACCGGGTGTTCCTTACCATGGTGTTCTTGTAGCAAGACCGCTCCTACAGCGGCTGAAGAGGCGTCAGTTTCTACGATGAAAGGACTGTGCTGATCGGGTTGTCTTAGGACAGGAGCTGAACAAAAGGTCTGTTTTAGCCGTTGAAAACTCCTCTCCGCCTGAGGAGACCATTGAAATGGAGAGGAGGATTTCTTCAGAAGAGTGGTCATAGGAAGTACCTGTAGAGAGAAATTTGGGATGAATTTTCGATAGAAGTTAGAAAGGCCAAGAAATCTCTGAATGTCCTTAACCGTCTTAGGGGATGGCCAGTCAAGGATGGAATTGACTTTTTGAGGGTCCATTGCAATGCCCTCTGAGGAAAGGATGTAACCTAAGTAGGAAATGGATTTAGCCGAAAAGACACATTTTTCAAGTTTAACTGAAAGATGGTTTTTTTGCAACCTGTGGAATACCTCCAGGACGTGGGCAACATGTTCTTCTTGTGTGCGAGAGAAAACAAGGATATCATCTAGGTAGATGAGTACTGAATGACCCAAGAGATCAGAAAAAAGTCTGTCCATGAAGCGTTGGAAAATGGAAGGGGCATTGACAAGGCCAAATGGCATTACTTGATATTCATAAAGTCCAAAGGGGTCCTAAACGCAGTCTTCCACTCATCTCCAGAGTGAATACGAAGCAAATGATATGCGTTCCGTAAATCTAGTTTAGTAAATATCGTGGCCGACTGAACGGCGTGAATGATTTCTGAGATGAGAGGCATGGGATACCTGTCTTTTGTAGTTACCTTGTTTAGTCCCCTGTAATCGATACACAGACGCAGTTCTAGTGTGTCTTTCTTGGGAATAAAAAATAAAGAGGCACCAGCAGGAGATCTAGAAGGCCTGATCAGGTCATTGGCCAGATTCTTATCAAGGTATTCTCGCAGATATCTTCTTTCTTGGAGTGTCAAAGAAAACATACGACAAAAAGGGACCAAAGCCCCCGGATGCAGATCAATTTTGCAATCTTCAGGTCTGTGAGGAGGAAGCTCAAGAGGTATCTTCTCTGTAACTACATCAGTGTATTCATTGAGAAAGGAAGGTAAACAATGTATTGTCTTTGATTCTGTACCGTTAGTGGTTTGGATAGTAGTAAAGGCAGGTTTGGGCAGACAGTTCTTTTTACAGAAGGTGGAGTGAAAGCTTAAAAGGTTTCTGGTCCAATCTATAGAAGGGTTATGTCGACGGAGCCAACCTATGCCCAGAATGAGAGGGAAGTGTGCTGCTCGGATAATGTCAAAGGATAGACGTTCAGAATGTTCCATGATGCACACAGTGAGGATCTCTGTGGAATGAGTAATTAGGCCTGAGCTTAAAGGTTCTCCATCAACACCTTCCACTTTCTGATCTTCGGTCTTGGCTACTCGGATGAGTCCGTGGCTTTCTGCCCACTGAGTGTCTATGAAATTGCCAGCGGCCCCACAATCCAGAAGAGCCTGGGTCTGAATGGAGGTCTTGCCGATAAGTAGGGTAACTGCCATCACCATGAGTCGGTCATCATTACTTCCTTCCAATGTAGTGATTGAAAGGGTCACAAAGGGACTAGGACTCATCCCTCGGTAGTGAGTCCCCAAACTTACCGAGGGTGCCCGTTTCCCGAGCGTCTCGGGGGTACATCTGGGCAGTCTCGAAGTAAATGCGTCGAAGATCCACAGTACATACACAGACTTCCTTCCCGTCTTCTTCTGCGTTCTTCAACCGTGAGAGGGGCACGAGTCGTGCCTATCTGCATAGGTTCTTCTCGCGTGGAGCGTGTCGAAGAAGGTGATGTCAGAGGGAGGGAAACAGGAGGTATAGGGATCCCCATCTTTGTCTTTCGACGCTCTGCTCGTCGTTCGGTTAATCGGAAATCAATTCGCAATGTAGCTGTGATGAGATCCGTAAAGGTGAGAGGTCTTTCTATGCGTGCTAGTTCGTCTTTAAGTTCTTCTCGCAGACCTCTCCGGAATATGGCGTATTGTGCCTGTTCTTGCCAGCCCGCCTCAGCGGCTATTTGTTTGAACAACGTGATGTAGGACATTAAGTCGGAGTTCCCTTGTCTAATGTCCAACAGGTCCTCCGAGGCCAAATACGTACTCTCAGTACGTAGGAAGGTCTGCTTCATCAATGTCTTGAATGCTTCATAGTCTTGTAACACGGGATCTGCTCTGTTGACCAGTGGGGTAGCCCAGGCCAGAGCATTGCCTGACATGTGAGTAATCATGAATCCGACCTTAGCGTGTCCGGAAGCAAATGCATGGGAACGGAATGAAAAATGTAAGTTACAAGCATCCAAGAACTCCTTCAAATTCTTGGGCGTCCCTTCAAACTTCCCCGAGACTAAGGGCAAGGGAGGAAGATCCGAGGTAGGTGGGTCCCGTTCCGCCATCCTCTGCTGTAAGGCGGCATTAGCGCCCTTAAGATTTTGAACTTCTAAGTTCAGGCTCTGGACCGCTGCCACTAACTCCTGCACCTGTTGTGGAGTAGCCATAGGGATTTGCGGGCGTTGCAATCTGTCAGAGAATTCTTCCTCTGCTTGTGAAGAGTCTGATCCCCTGTCCTCCCCTTCCTCCTCACCTCTGATCTTTCGATGTGAAGCAAGCTTCGGATTGTCTTGTGTGCGATTCTTTCCCCTTTTATTTTTTGCAGGGAAGGACGACCGTGAAAGGACGCCACAGTGACACCCAATGGGTGAACTGTGGCTACCCTCCTCAGCCGTAATACGGTGGGGAAAAAGCCGGCGGCATAAAAAACCCCAGAAAGGAATGTTTCAACTGAAGAGATGAGTGAACTCGGAATATCTGGATCAACCAGGGTAGGTCCAGTAGTAGTAAGTTTGGATTGCCACAACAATGTACAGGAAAAGGCAGGCAGTCCGTAGGCAAGCAGGAGTCGGTGTACAGGAAGAACAACAAAGTCACTGGGATAAGGCAAGGCAGTCCGTTACACAGAATGTGGTCGATACACGGGAAGTAAACTCGTAGGTAAGACTGGAAGGAGGAAATGGAGGGAGGTAAGGCTGAAGTAAAGGAACACCAGACGGGAGGACGGGACAGGAGGAAGAAGGGAGCGGAAGGTAGAAGGCGGAAGGTAGAAGGATAAGGGTAAGAAACCGAGGCGAAGAGAAATGGTGGAAATACAAAGAGCAAGGACGGGAGGAAAGCGAGGCGAGAAAGATAGGGCAAAACTCTGAAGAGCGAGTACAAGGAGTACGAAAGCGCAGGCGATCAGGAAAACTGTTCGTTGCAACGCATCCGACCCCGGAAGTGAGCGGCTTATAAACGGGCGTCGGAATGCGTTAAAAAGACTAGACTCGTACTCTGCGTTTCGTTGTACGTAAAGGAACCAGTAATGGAGGACGCAGCTTCCATTTAGTCCACAGCCGCCAGGTTCTCTGAGGTATGACAGTTGCCGTAATAAAACACATAGCAAATGGAGAATTTCAAGTACTCGTTAGTGCACGATTACCATCTCATTATTCAGCACAGGCTGCAGAATTAGTGGCGTTGATACTCGCCATTGAGAATCATGCAGACCAGGAAGTAACGGTGTACAGTGACTCCTCCTATGTGACTTCAACCGTGCATGCAGGTCTAGCACGCTGGAAAAGGAGGGGCTACCTCCGAGCAGACGGCACGCAAGTGCAACATGCAGCCTTATTGGACAGGCTGAGAAAAGCACTACAGCTCCCAGTGGGCATAGCGGTCGTGAAATGCGCCGCCCACACCAAAGGGACGGATTTCGTGTCACGTGTAAATCATGAAGCGGACACGGAAGCCAAGCGTATGGCATCCAAGAGTGAAACAATCATGGATGTGGAGGTGGCACATACCCATGAGTCGATGATGGTAGCATGAGCCACAGCTGAGGTCGATAGCAACATGGGTCAGACTCAGCTAATGGAGCTCCAAGGGGAGGCACCTCAGGAGGAGAAGAATTTATGGAAGTGTTGAGGGTGCTCATTAAGCCCCTCTGACGGATTGTGGAGGCAAGACAGCACTGGAAAACCAGTAATGCCTGTCACCCTACTAAAAATAGCATTGGAGCAATTACATTACCCTATTCATATGTCAAAAGAAAATCTCGCTGCAACGCTCGCAGAAGACTGGTTTACACCGAATTTGGCGGAGCATGTTGCATACTTCATGGTGAACTGCATAATATGCCAGCAATTCACTGCTGGGCACACATTGAAAGTAGGGAGAGGAGTTATCCCCCAGCCCAATGGGCCATTCCAGCACTTGCATATCGATTATGTCGACATGATTCAAGTGTGCAATGGGTACATGTATTTAATTGTAGTGGTGTGTCCATTCTTAGATGGATAGAAGCAGGTCTCTGTACACACCTAGACTATACCTGTGCTGCCAAATTCCTGGTGAAGGAAGTATTCCCTAGATGGGGGGTGTGTGAGGTGATGAGATCGGATAATGGGGCTAGTTTTGTAAATACAGTTTTTGAACAGATCAGCTTGTTGCTTGGTATAAAGCACAAGTTCTCGTCGGCGTATCATCCAGAGGAAAATGGCATATGTGAGATGCTCAACGGCTTATTAAAGGAGAGGATAGCCAAGTTGAAACTCACATTAAAAAAGGCATGGCTGCACTGTCTACCACTGGCATTGTATCCACTTCGGAACCAACCAGGCTCCGACCATCATCTCACGCCGCACAAGATAGTCACGGGCAGAAGGATGAGGACGCCTCTTACCCCCCGAAATAGAGCTAGATGTGATGCCCAGCCAACTAGAGAAGTCTTGGGGACAGAGATGCAGGAGTATTTGGACTGTATGACATCCAGCATCTCTGTCATTACAGACCAACTACAGCGACGACGAAAAGGGTGCAGCGCAGCACAGAACACAGCAGGAGATGCTGAAACAGACCCAATTCAGAGTCTATGTGCGCCTCTCGTCTTCCCTGGTGATGCAGTGCTGATCAGAAACCACACTAGGAAAAAGTGGGACGAGCCAAGATTTAATGGCACTTTCATCGTGGAGGACTGCACTCCTTCAGCCGTCAAGTTGCAGGGAAGGAGGGCATGGCTCTTCCTAAATGACATTAAACCATACATCGGGGAGAGCCCTCAAGCTGCATCTACCCACGAAGAAACCACAGACAACGGGGAAGAACCTCAGCACGTGCAGACAAGATCCATGGCGAGGAAGAAGGACGCATGAGAAGCAAAATCAAGGCAAAAGAACTCTGTTTTAAAAATGGGGCTTCAAAACTGGACATTTCCGCTAGAAAAAAGAGAGAAAGGTGATAAAGGACAATAAAACTAATACTCTGTGCATCACAAGTTGCAGGGTAAAGAGAAGCGCATCCGGAGCCTCAACAACATTGATAAAATTAACTTTTGAATTAAGTCACCCAAGCAGTGTGAAAACCTAAGACTCTGATAAACTGCAAACAAAACTTGTCTGAAAACTTAACACAGTATCCTGAAGCAACCAGTGTCAAGACTTTGTGTACAGAACTCATGGTATCTCCCAGCAGAAATCTCACGGGGGATGTACTCACATACTTCCAGTTAGTAGTAATATCATATCCGTCACTCGTAGGGAGAGTAACTAGTGTCACAGACTTTATTTGAGATCCTGCTAACAGAAAGGTAATTTGGCAGCTCCTGACTGTCATCGCGGAGCTGCCCGAGTACAGTAATCAGGACACAAATGCTTCCACCACAAGTGATTATTGATGAACTGACATTTACGCTCTTCTTTCGCATTATAGAGGAGTGCCCAAGACTTATCGGGAGAACCACGGATACAGTGACGTTTATCAGAAATCCAAGAAACAACGAATTCCTGAACCAACTGTGGATCAAGCTCAATTACGTGATCACAGTCCACGCCGCAGGCAAATGCAAAGACTGGTCACGTCGAAAGAAAGGCCTGTGACCCAGAACCAGCCAAACTGGACAGATGTCTCTTTCACCCGAGGACAGTCAGCTGGCTCATAACGTCCTGTTTCGTCTAGTCACTGACTATCCAGAAATGGTGGGAAGGCCTGTAGAGATTGACGTCATCACCTTCCTCAGAGATTCAGCTAATACTGCACAAATGGGAACACTCCTCCACGGAATAATGCTCCAGGTGGAGCTGTCCAACTTTCAAAGAGAGTATCTGAGGAGATTCCAGTGAAACTTTCTGCTGTGGGACAGATCGAGAAGAGCGGCAACGAGAACTCTACCATCTTGTTTTTCCTTTACTTTTATTTTTCTTCTATTTTTCTTATTTTATTTTTATTTTTTCATGTTTATTTTTATTTTTATGACATTCTATTTTCGTGTGATTTTTGGTAATACCATCTTTCCATTCCTTTGCATTGAATGGATTTCAGCATGTCCTCAGGATCTAAGCAAATTCGAGGAGTGCACTGGGATTCTACCTATTGTAGATATGCATAATGAATGTGACGTGCCAAAGATGCTAGCCTAACCTTTTTTCCGTAGTCTATTAAAAGAACTGTATTCCATACCCAGAGACTACCGTCATCACCCGCAAGAGGGGGGACACGTGAGAAGCACTTGTCACTTTAGTAATTCACAAACTCTTGAGCAACAAAATCGGAGTGAGAAAAAGAATTAAACGCTGACAATAGACTTATGTTCAAAATGGGGGCCCAGAACAGTAACTTAGTCCTACCACAGGTGGAAGGGCGCCCCCACATCCCTGGAAGAAAATGCTGCAAGCTGTCCTATCAAACAATATTGTGCATACGTATAGTGATCATTATTGTTTTCCTGTCATTGACCATCAGAACTGCATTCTTTATTGGTGCACGAAGCGTTTCAATTTCAGTGCACCCACCGGATAATGAATGCATAAGCCCCACGAAAGCACCCAGACCCTACATAGTTATTTCAGTTCCAAGAAAACCTGATGGTAAAATTAACAAACTAAAATTGAATTTAATTAACAGTGATTCATACACATTTGAGGTAACAAATGAAGAGAAAAGCTGGAGACAGGGTCAGCACGGAATGAATGAAAATGTAGCACTGACCACTGCACGCACCCACACACTGAATGCACACAAACAAGGGCAAGTGTCAATGGCTACAGGGCCTCAAACGAAGGCAACAGAAAAAGAGAGACTACCTACCGAACAACCAGTCCCAGAAAATAGTGGAAGTAACCAAGAAGAACCAAGCGAGAAACCAAAGAGAGAGGGCATAGCAAAATCCCTCAAAAGAACAGAAGTAGCCACAAAGGAACTCGCAGAGAAAACACAAATGCTGATAGATCATTTGTTCCCGTTCATAGTTAGAGCAAAGAAACTGCACGAGGAGCTGAATAATAGAACTACAGAGACTATAACAACAAGCACGCCAGCTCCAACGCAAGGAACAAGCACCAGGCCCACGACACAGCCACGCGTTTGGAAATTGGTGAACCAATGGTGGTTAGAGAACATCGATGAAAGATTACAAAAGGAAAGGAAAAGAAACGCAAAACCTTCTCGTACCACAGCGGATACTGCCAAGGAAACCTGCTCCACCAAGTCACCCAGAAGGGAAAAGCAGCACAGACGCATTCAAGGACATAGTTATAGCGAACTACAGAAGAACGCTGAGAATCAAGAGAAGCCCGCACGAAGATAACAATGAACTCAATGATTACCTGGACAGCACAGCCCATCTCGGAAACAACATATGGTACCAACACATGAAGGAAGTAGGACAAAGGCAATCAGAAGGAGAATGCTTCGTCGGTGCACTTCTACCATACAGCATGGGAAAATCCAATATCTTTGTAGCTGTAGAAATTGATTTCCCTACAGCACACTGTATGTCACACGTAGCAATGTGCAACACCAGAGGACAATTTATGGGAGAGACGCCTCATTGATATGGGCCACTGAGAAGGACTTCCCAGATGAAGACGGCTACGTCCAGGACATTAAAACAAGAAACAGGGCGCATACCAGGAATCACTTAATCAAATACGAGAACCCTGAAGATAAAGGATTGGGAACACGATGGGAAATAAACCCGAGATTGAACGTTCAAGGAAACACTGCAGAAGAGGCACAAATCTGGAAGAACAGAGGCCAGATGCAGATCTGGGGAACAGTGGTTTCCCCAAATGGATGGGAAGAAGGAGTAGTAATCTGCTGAGCTTGGATGGTCCTTGGAGCCTGCCAAGAAGCAATAGAGAATTTATGCAAACCTCTATGGCCGAAATTTGTAAAGCTGCTAACATGGGTCGAAGACAGAGGAGGACCCCTGCAAATAGTACCACTGGAAAGCCCGAAACTATGCTTCAGAAGTAATGGCACGAGGAAGATGGGAGAGAATGTAAACTGCGGACGAATCTTTGAAGCCCCAGGAATGACACAAGGAACCGCAGTCATTATGGACCATTACTGGGCGTGTGGATCCAAGGCATACATAAGACTTCCCAAGAACTGAGGAGGCATATGCACACTGGTGAACGTCCACGTTCCCGCACTAGTGATCCCTAAAAATGACCTGAATATGGACAGTTTCCCGAAAGCAGATGCTCATCTAAGAAAAAGGAGATCTGTGGAACTGGTATCCAGGATGAAGAGAGAACATTACTTTTCTGCCAAATCAGAAGAGGCATTCCATGCGATCCCATACGAACACAGGCTGTTCAGCCTCACCTCAACAGTATTCACCACAATGCTCTTGCCACACATCCAAATTGGAGTGAATGCTAAATGGCTGTAGATAACCAGATGGGAGTTATTGCAGACCATCAACACCACTATAAAAGGATTTACCGTGATCAAAGAAGAACTGAGAGCAATCAGGCTGATGACCCTCCAGAACAGATATTTTTTTTTTTATTTCTTTATTGGTTTTACCAATTTGTAACGAAACTTATAACATTGTCAATGCAACGTTCATAATTAATATATCTTAATTCCCCTCCCCTCCCACCCTTCCCCACCCCCAAGACCACTGTTTGATCATCAGTCTTCGTTGTGCCAGCTTTCGGACCTGGGCTATTCGCTTCGTCTGAGGTAGCGCCTGACACATTGGGATGAAGCAATGGCAATGTTAGCGCTATCCATCGGTGCAGGTCTGCGCTGGTGTCTAGTCTCTGTACTTGTATTGCGGTTTCCCATGCTCCAGTTTCAGCTGTTATCCACCTCTTAAGGTTCCCCCCACCATTGTGCTTCGCTTGGATTTCTAGGGCTCTTCCATCCCATGGCTATGCACCTTTTTACTGTTATATATATTAGGTCTTTAAGCCTGTTTAGTGGTTTGTTTTTACTGCTGCGTTTGTATCTGCCCAAGATGCAAGCCGCCTGTATTTGCACTTCCACTTCAATGCCCGCACCTGCCACACTTGCCGCAGCTTGTGCCCAAAAAACTTGTATCCCTGGGCAACCCCAGAACATCGGGTCATTCCTGCCCTGGGTTCATTACATTTGGGGCGTACCTGGGTCCCTGCGCCCTTAAACTTTGATATGGCTTCTGGTGCGAGGTATGCTCTATTTGTGATGTAGAGCTGAATGAGTTGTAAGCGGGCGTTTTTGGAGATCTTTTTGTGGTAGTGGATTATTTTCCCCCATTCGTTATCTTCGAATTCTAGGCCCAGTTCTTTCTCCCACTTCGCCTTACACTTGAGTTCTGTACTTGACATGATCACAGCGATGGATGGAGGTGCTTGTGCAAAAATCGGAGAATCATGTTGCACATTTATACCATTGCACGATGAAGAAAATGGAACCCTAACAGAAGCCATAAGTATGTTGACAAAACTAAAGAACCAGATGATCGATGAAGGTGATGAAGTGGACGAAGACAGCTGGTTTGGAGCCCTGTTCTCATGGGTCCCACAATGGATAGCGGATATATTCAAGTTTCTGGGAGCCTTACTAGCAATGATACTGCTAGGATTCTGTGTTAACAAGATAATCATCTCACAGTGCCAGATAACTGCAAAGAAAGCCATTGGGATGAAAATCATGGCCGATGTTGAACCAGGAGGGAAGCCCA
Source organism: Ambystoma mexicanum (assembly GCF_040938575.1). Lineage (NCBI taxonomy): Eukaryota > Metazoa > Chordata > Amphibia > Caudata > Ambystomatidae > Ambystoma > Ambystoma mexicanum. The sequence continues at coordinate 1,473,266,668 of NC_090932.1, read as the reverse complement.
GAGACCTGACTGATGAAGAAATAAGAGACGTTGTGCAAGCCAGTGAATTTGCGCCAGAAGGAACAAAGTTTACATATCCCAGGAAACAAAGAAAGTACAAAGGAAAATGGATCTATTGCAGCCCAAATGGACAATGCCAGCTAATGACCTGCAACAAAGACGAACATGTAAAAATAGCATGAAGTTTGAAAGGTGTGATAAAAATATGGACTCCCAAGATGTGCACATTCACACCAGCGTGTACAAACTCTGAAGATGACGAACAAGACACAGATGAACCAAAAAGATGATTACGAACGAGGACGCAGAAATGGTCGATGAACCGATCAGAGGGGGGAGTGTAGAGGAGGTCCCAGACATTTCCTGCACCCCTGCCCCCCATTTCGAGGTACCAGGAGCATACTCGCCAAGGTATGTGACGTATGAGGAGCAAATGAACCAACCGAGAGCAGCACTTAGGCTCTGCCCAGTGTACATCAGAAGAGCAATACCTGTTGAAGCACCCGTAACTAGACAACTATGGGCGGCACAATACCCTCTTAGACACCCATACCAGCAGCTGAGACGAAATGAAGAGCACCTACAGACGGTCCACGAAGAGACCCAAAAGGCCATAATGGAAGGCCAGTGGAAAAGAGACAAGGACCTGGACAGACTCGTGGATGAACGAAAACAGCTATCAAGGATAGCACGCCAGTGCAAGCAGCTATCAAAAATAGATGTAATGGACACAGGAAAAGAGACGATGTTGAAACATAAGGAAACGTTGCTATGAGGCAAGATGGAAGTAGCCAACCAGTTAACGCGTGTAAATAGGCTTGGAACGCAAGAAGCTAAGAAAACAGTACTGCTTGCAATGATTAGTAGAAGAATAGAGCGGCAAGCGCCAACCATATATCTACCTCGATAAGGCACATTATACAAGTGCAACTCCATTTTGTAAAGCAGAAGTGTGCCCAGGAGGCCAGAGGCCTATCAAGCCAGGTTTCATATTCCAGCTAAAGCCATGAAGAGGAGCGGAATCGAAACTCAACAAAGAGCAGCTCATGCCTGGGAATTCAGGGTCATGCCACGGAAAGGGGGAGAGCGGCAACGCTGGAGAATCAAAACTTCAGAGCATACCAGCCTGCCCCGTGAAGGTCAAGATAAGGGGGGCCCAGGCAGGTGGTGAGGCTAAGGAAGAATCAAATACTTGAAAAGCTGGAAACTGAAGCAGATTCACGGTGAACAGACATGTGACCAGCCAGGCGCGAAGAGCTACCAACGTCTGATGTCACCCAGATCCAAGGATGCCATAACTTCTCCAGATAAGAGGCTGCAGTTTCGAGGCCATCCTCAGCCAACTAATTGACACATAGTCCAAAAGCACTGATTGATGGAAGGGAGGCAGGGTGAATCTTGGGACACTAAGCACCTGGGTGTGCATTCTGCATGCTGCTAATTAAAGTGGAGATTTATGTCTAGGGGTGTAACCCACCCAATCACAATGGACCATGTAATCTAGGGTCCTATAGACACTATAACCAATAGGACGTCATACTTGTAGTGATGTCTATCATGCGTGATGTAGAGGGATGGGCGTAGACACCCACCCGATAAGAGTTATCCAATCCGCATGCTCAATTGTCATATACAGATATAGCACCTATACTTAAGTTACCTTTTATAACCAATTATACTGCATGGCAAACTTGTAGAGTTAGACGTCATTGAGGACGGGTTTTGACTATAACTGTTGCGGTTTGAATGAAGATCGGGGGAGTTGAAGCGAGACAGGTGATCGCAACGCTGCTGATTTCCAATTGTTTCCCCGTTTTCTGTACTTGTCATTAAACAGACTTCCCTTTGCCAAACTACTGAGTCCTCATTATTGAGTTGTGTTGGAGTAAGTGAATCCTGCACCCCCATTCCTCACATGGTGCAGCTATCTTGTCTTACAGGTACTAGAGGGTGTGCTCTGATCTATGGGCCCATCAGAGGACATTCCGCCTCTCCAGTACAGTGTAAATAATGCTGTTCACTGCTAAGTAGGCTTCTTTCTGGGACAAGCACCAATGTTCTAGTAAACACAAATGGCTCCCCAGGAAAACTACAAATACCCATCCGAATTGTAGTTTTTGTCCGCTGAGACTTTTATTGAAAAAACACCTAGTGCTGAATGACCAAAGCCGTCCTTGGCTAATAATTACACAAGAAGGGTGCTGTCCGCTGAACACTTTTTTTGGAACGATTCCTAGTGGCGAATGACACTTATGGCCTTGATATTTTTGTTTAGAACACTTTTCAGTGCTGGATGAATTTTGGAGATTGTAGTTGTGGAATAGGGACAGCCCCAAAAAGGTATAAATACAGTAAGCTCAGTCCCTGCACACAGCTGTTTCGGGCGGCCGAGCAGGAAGATCAGGAGGCAGATGGCTGGAAGGCGATGAAGAGCAGTGAGGTTTTCCAGATGGGAGGGGCCAACTCCCTCATAATTCTTTTTCTGGATTTTTGAAGGCTCAACCGGGCCCAACATGGATTCTAGCTATTTTGAAATTTTTTTAAGCAGAACTTAAATTCTTTTTGAGCTGCTTGGGGAAAGATCTTTGCTCCCCCGCTCCCCCCCCAAGACACTTCAGCTCAATGCCTTAGAGCATACACCTTATTCTGGATTGGCTATATGCTGGCACCAGTAAATCCAATCGACCTTTAACCTTGTTTGAAGCATTTAATCCTATTTCTTTTTTCCATGTAACTTTTTATTGAACATTTTTTGCAACATTAACAACAATAAACCCCTGGACCTCCTAACCCGACCCCCAGTTCAAAAGGTTTTCTCGGGGCGTTCCATGACCAAGGCTCTGGCCAGTAACACAAAAAGAAAGAAAGAGAAAACAAGAAAAAAAACAAAGTAATTCTGCCAGACCTAGCAGTTTCATTCTCCTAGGACCCCCTGGACCCTCTCTGGAGGAATCCCATCACGTGTGACCAGTCCTGCCGGAAGAGGTTCTGATCTCCTTGTAAGGAGTACGTGGCCCATTCCATAAAGGTGAAGTTCCACACCTTGCTCACCCAGAGTCTCTCCGAGGGAGGCTCCCCTGTCTTCCATTTCTGCGCTATCCCCAGTGCAGCTGCCATCATCAGGATTATATACATCTTCCTTTCTGCTCTAGATGCAAGCTCTTGCAGCTGACCCCCCCAACCCCAAGACTGCGAGGCCCCTGTTGCCTCCCCATTTCATCTTCAGTGCCTCTCCCAATGCCTCCCCTATTGTCTCCCAGTATCCGATGATATGAGGGCAGTCCCACCAGATATGGCTGCAGGTACCCACTTGGCCACATTGGCCCTCATTACGATACCAGCGCTAAACCATGGCACTATTAGCACCATGGTTGGTGCCGGTATCGTAACGTGTCCGCCATGGTGAAATGGGGAAATACCGCCCCATTCCAAGGTTGGTGGGGCAGTATTTCCCCATTTCCCCATGGCCCTTCCCTATTCCCATTTTTGCCCCATAGGGCATAATGGGAATGGCTAAGGCGCTAAGTACGGTACCGCACTTACCACGAAGGTCCCTTTGCGGGTCCCTACTTTAACGGCTGGTCTAGACCAGCCGTTAAGGTCGGGTCCCGCAAAGCGACCTCGTAATTAGGCGCTAATGGGTTAATGGCACTGCAGCCTTTTACGGCGCTGTTAACCCATTAGCGCCAGGGTCGTAATGAGGCCCATTGTCTCCAGCAGAGGTTTGAGGCTACGGGGTAGATGGTGTGCAGTTTCTCCGAGGTTAGGTGCCACTGTAGCATACATTTGACCCATATCTCTTGAATCTGTAAGGATCTGGAAAGTCTCGGGATGTCGGCCCATAATCGCTCCCACTCCTCTACTTCAATGACCCTCCCCGAGTCTCTCCCAGTAAGACATATACCCCCTCGTTCCGGGTGCCTCTCCCTGTTTGATTAGGGCATAGAGCAATCCCACTAGATGCTTATCTGCAGAGTTCGATGTTAAGTACTACGACACTGACAACGCCCTACTAAACAAAATCTACCTTGTCATTCAAGCTTAGATGGCCACCCATAGCCTCTGTTTGAATGATGAGAAGACTGAAATCCTTATCCTAGGTGCTTCCCCACACCTCAACAAACTAAATTCTAAATACGTGTCATTCAACATAGACAGTAACACTATCAAAACTGCTGAAGAAACTAAAACGCTAGGCTTCTATATAGACTCCTCCTTGAGCTTGAGGAAACAAGTCAACTCCACTGCTTCGGCCACAGCCTACACTTGTAAGCTCATCAATGCATTCAAAGCCTACCTGTCTACAAACAGCCGTATCATATTAGCTCGAGCACTATCTTGTCCAAACTTGATTACTGCAACGCACTATATGCAGGAGCTAACAAACAAGTGATAAACAACTTCAAACCCTACAAAATAGCGCCTTGAGAACAGCTTTGAGCATTCCAAGGAAAGATCACATTTCGGAAATAAGACGGAGCAACAAATGGCTATCAATCCGAGACAGAATCTACTTCAAACTTGTCTCCATTTCCTACAAATGCCTCAACAATGCTGCCCCCCAATACCTGAAAAAGACAAAATTATCTGCAAAACCTCCTCCAGACCTACTAGATCAGCCAATTCATGCTGCATCATCACACCTCGCTTTAATCTGAAAAGAGCTGGTGGGTCTAGCTTCCCGGTTCAAGCAGCCACAGCTTGGAATGCCCTCCCGCTTAACTTAAGATCTGACCAAACCTTCCACAGCTTCAGATCCAATACAAAAAAATTGTTCCTCACAAATGATGCGTCTGCCTCCGCTGCCAGGGACTGGTAATTTAGCCATTCCATGACTACTAAACTGCACCTACGTCTCATCCGACTGTTATTGTCTTGCCTGTTATTTATTCATGCATTGTGTGCCTTTGATCTATGCAAGTCACCATTATATATCTTTGTACCTTACATGCCTTGACTAGACTTTGTACATGTATTCTAAGTTGTCTTGTAATGCGCCCAGATACCTCAGGGTGCGGAGCGCTCTATAAATAATAAACAAACAAACAAGTATTTCTCAAATGGGGTTAGGTCTCGCAGGGCCACTCCCCGGATCGTGGGGTGCAAGACCCAGTGTCTAATCTGGAGGAAACAGTATCTCTCCCTCTCCTGCGGACCAAAGTCCTCCTTGCATTGGGTGAACATTTTAACTTCACCCGCCATGAACATGTCTCGAACTTTAAGACATTCCCCGCTGAGTGAAGGGAGACGGAAACGTGGTAATGTGAGCCCTTCTTACCATTGCGTCCCGCCCTCCCCCCCACTGACAGGATAGCGCTATGCAGCATTTTCCTAGGCCTATCTAAACATGCACATGGTTCCACCGTGAAATTTACAGACAGCTTCGGTATATCCACCATGATTAAAGAGAACATCAATTGTAAATCCAAGTTTGTAGTATACGCAATTATCTGCATTTGTAATAAGATATATGTGGGCAGCACCATCCGTGAGCTAAGGATACGAATAAGAGAACACCTCTCATCAATAGGGAGTCAGGACTCCTCACTTCCACTTGCAGTTCATTGGCAACTGAACCATCAAATGGATGACAACAATGGTATTCAATTCATTGGCCTCAAAAAAATCAGCATAGCAAGAAGAGGGGGTAATCGAGAACTATCTTTGAGACAACAGGAAGCCCGTACCATATGCCCCTTCAGAGCCACGAGAGTGGGCCTGAACTCGGACAATGAGATGGGAGTTTTCCTTTGAATTAATGAAACTTATGCTTCTTTGAATGTAATATTTGATTTGGAGTATAGATGTTATTTATGATACCAATATTGAATATTTATTTGATTGGGACTTGTCCCCACTAATTAACACTATAAATAGTTTTTGTTTATTTGTTGCTCTGATATATACATTAATATGTAAGTGAAAATCAGTCACCCCATACGCACCACAAAAACTATCAGCAACAGTTTTCCATCTATGGTAATTCAACTTACGCTCGTGCCATACTTCTATAATTTTAAAACGAATGCAAATACTATTGCAAATTTGCTTTTAATGATACCTAACACAAAGAACCTTCCCATTAACATGGGGAAAGTATTCTCTAACATAATTATCTATTCGCATTTTGTACAATTTCCGACTCTATTCACATAAAAGCAAAACTCGAAACTTTTACACGTCTAAAAGATGGCGCCCTGCTTTTCGACCACCAACCGAAAGGATAGAAGGACTACCGTCACCATGGCGACGGCAGTTTCATTACCGATGCGAAGCGCGGCGTCTGTGCTCGCTTCCAGACGCCGACGCTTGTGAAGGAGACCACCTCTTGTGAGGTAAGCCTTAAACCCTTCACCTTAGCATTAAATTGCCTTCCAAATGCACTCGTGCCAGCACTTTAGTGCACCAAAAGCAGTATGACACGAAATGTGCGTTAACTACGCGCTGTCAGGAAAACAACATTCTCTACTATTGTTTAGCCAAGTATGATTACTGATTACGTTCAGCTATGTGAACCAATTAACATGGATAAATAATGTATATTCTCAGCTTGTACATTGATTAAGGGAACAGATGTCTTATTACAAACCTATCATAATATATATATTACAATGCACAGAAATAATGTAAAATTGGCTAATCAGGAAAACCAGCTCAGCATTACGATGCTGATTACATTTGATAAGTATCAGAGCACATATTTTGTAATCGTTCGATGGTGCACAGTGCTCGCTAACAACAGACCAACGTCTATCTAATATCTAAAAAGAGTATGTTCATGATTGGGTATAATTTTTAACAGGCGGGATTGATCCCATGAAATTCACCATCCTATTTGAACAAATGAACTATATCTCTCACCAATTAGGTAAGCAATCACTTCGTATTTTATGGACACCAATATAAATATAACTTGTACATACAAAACATTTAACGACTTGTTTCTTTTGCTTTTTCTCCTTTTTGATGTTTTCTCCATTGCTCCTAACAATCCTTCCCCTTCCCCCTCCCTTTGATCTCTGTCTCACCAATTAGCCCTGATTGTAAAAGGCGAGTGATTCGCCGAAACATGTGTCTCTATAGGGCAACTGTCTGATAAATATACTTCATGAAAATCCAACAGCCTTTTGTACTACCTTTATTTTGTGGCGCTTGATCTTAAGTGGAGCAGGGTTCTTTTTGAGCCCCATATACTTCCATATTCACCTTATGTTGTTAAAGCAGACACACCTTTGTGAAGTCCCAAGACGAGTAGGAAGCAGCGCAGAGTAATGCACACTTTCTTTTCAAACCTCCCCAAACACCACTTTGGTACCAAGATGAAGAAGAGGTCTATTGAAGTATACCATTGGAATAAAGAGACATGTCCAGCTAACATGTTCCCTCAAGGTCAGGCAATTAAACTAAATGACCCACACCTGTGGACCTTTGACAAGCCCACTAGGTATAAGAAGCCGGACTGCACAGCAAAACAGAGAGCATGGGAAGAAACCCAGAGGCGGGTTACTGACACGAGTGAGTGAGAAGCTGGCTGGAGAGCGGGAGCCGAAAGCAGTGCCGGGCAGGAGAGAGGGACGCCATAGTAGAGGCCTGCCACGAAAGGGTCCGAAAGGCCTGCCAACCCTACCCGTTGGGTGCATGCAGCAGGATCCTGGGATCCCGGGACACTCCAGCATCTGCAGAATGCTCCGAGAGCAAGCCGTGCTCTCTCCGATCTCCGCAGAAGAAGAGCGCAGACCAAAGACGTCAGACAACAGTGCAAAGAGCAGGCGAGAAGCAGAAGGGAGCTGCTGTATGGAGCCAGTGAGTCATGTAAGGGAAACACTCATACTGGCACACTCCAGGAGCTCGACGTACCCACTCTTAGTTACCGAATGAATGGGAAATTGTTATAAGCACTTCGGGAATACAGAAACAAGTTCTTTTGGAAAAGTGAACAAACTGAAAGTGAGAAGGAGCAATTTTGAATGCTGTATAAAGCAAGAAACAGGTATTTTGAATACCGAATGAATTGAAAGACATTGTGAACTATTCTGAATGCTGCATAAAGCAAAAACAAGTTCTGAGTATTAAAGATTGTAATGGTGAGTATTAAAGATTGTAATGGAAACAACGTGGTGCAAGTGAGAGATACCACAGAGTGAATTGTTGGACACACGAGTGTTGGCAAAAGCCATGGAAAACCCAAGAAGGGTGTGAGAAGAATACACAAGGTGTAACAAAGTGCATTGTGGCAAACTAGGCCATGGCGAAGAGTTGGAAGAGACACATTGATGAAAGGAACAAGTTGAACTATTCAAAGAGAGCAGTGGACAATTGTTAATGGAAAGCAGATGAGAAAGGGTATCGCCTGCGTGACCTGTAATGGGTGGGCTGTGTAGTCAAGAAACAGACTTGTTATGTGAACCAGTGAAGAGTGTTAACAACCAGAGAGTTGGGAAGTGTCCCAAGGAACTGTATTGTTTTGGTAAAGCTGGTGAACCTGAACTCTTGGAGATGGGAACCCCAGTCTTTTGTGAACTGTTTTGAAATTGGGGAAGGTGGAGCTGAGCAGAAGCTATGAGCCGGAAGAGGCTCTATACTTTCTTTTGAACTTTTGAACACTATTCATTTTGAAGAAGCTGACATCCCTACACATTGTATACAGTTAGATGTGAAGGCAAGTATAGGTTTTGGACACAGACAGTTACTTGATTTGGATAGCCTGACGCAGACTATCCTTAGTTTTCTTTTGGTAGGGAAATCCCACCTTAGCATAGGGAAAGTTCAGCTTACTCCACTCTGACTTTTAAGTTAAATAAAACTTCTGAGTATACATTTGAATCTGTTTTCTGGGTCTTGCTTCATGATGCCTTCAGACTGGCCCGATTCCAGCATCTTCTAATCAGAGAACATAAGGAGGAAGTCAAAATCACCAAAAGAGCAACAAGACATATGACTTTAACAGGATGCATAATCTCAAGAAAGCAAAGAAAGCCTACTTTAGGCAAAATACAGACAAGGCAGCTAATAAAATAAGTATTCAAACTATTCACCAACTTTAAATCACCACTCTTCCAATCATTCCCTCCTGCTCCATCTTTGCAATGTAGCATTGAGATTCACAATTTCTTCGCTACCAAAATCAAAAAAATAAAGAACACAATAATGCCCAACAGACCCTCACAGGACTTACCCATCATCACTAACCATTACTCCTTCTCCCTCATATATACTGAAGCGATTACATCGACCATCTGTAACATAAAACCTTCAAGTTGTCACAGATGACCTCACGACCACCCAGACTTCAGAGGATGGCTAAAGGGTTTTTATTTTGTAGAAGACAAATAATTCTGAATCTTGATGGTAGGTAAAAGGCTGTCACCCTCTAGTCGCCCTTGGGCTTCCCACCCCTTAGCTTTGGCTTCCCTATCCAGGTTGACAGAAAGTGATTGGTAACACCCACTATCTATAACTATCTAGGAGATGCCCTTAGGGTCTTAGCCTTTTCCATGTTACTCCCTCCTGGGTTCTTCTAGACAAGCCCATCCGGACAACTCACCAGGATTTGTATTGCAGTGTACTCTGGTGCCTTTCCAATCATCCAGTTCCTCTCATTCTCGGCTTCTGCACTCGAGCATTCCTTTCCCTCATGTTCCTTTTCCTTACTCCCTCTCTCATCTCTCTTCCTTACTCCACTCCCTCTCTATCCTTCTCTTTCCCCTCTCTACTCCCTCCTACTGTCCCTCCAATGGTCACACAATCTCTAGCTTCACGCCCCCACTCTCCACTCTATTCTCTCACTCTCCCGTCTTCTACTCTCTCCTCTCCACTCCATCTTCTCTTCTCCCATTGTTACTCTCCATTCTCCTCTACACTATACCCTCATCTCCCATCTACTCTCAGTCTCCTATCCTCTCTCTTCGCCTCTCTACTCTCCTCCCCTTCTCTTCTTCCTTTCTTATTCTTCAGGCACTATTCTTGCCCTCACTCACTTATTCTGCTTCTCTCTAACACCAATTACACCTTCCAACAACCATTCACACACTCTTACCCTCAGATACCACTCTCTTTCACAACCAACAGCTCACCTGCAACTATCTCCAACACAGTCTTCTCAATGCTTTGCTCCACTGTCTTTCCTCCGCCTAGTCTCTCGGTCTGCCTCTAGTCCACCTGTCCTCACACAAACATGGCTTGCTCCTTCTGTCTCACATATAGTTTTTATAATCCTTACTTCCTGTGGTGGTCTTTCCCTCCCCCTCCCATTGGTTAATTTGTTCACCGGTTTCTTGGTTCAATCTGATCTTCTATTTCCCTCATGTTCGTGCCACAGCAGTGGTAAGCTTTAAAATCCCTGTTTTGCCCTGCCTCTGTACATAGTGCTCAAGTTAGTCTCGCTGATGTGTGTTTCAATGGCTGTGTCACTTTTGCAGAGGTCCGGGGAGTCTTGCATTTCCATCTCATTTGGGAAGCTGTTTTCATTACACTGTTACGCTCACCTGGCTCCCACAGGGGCGTTGATCTGAACTGGACAGCTGCGGTCTCCACCAATGTGACGCGTAGTGCCAAGATGACGGACTGGACTAGCCCACCTAGCTTTGTTTGCTTTGCCCGTAGGAATATTCTTCTGCAAATGGAGAAAGGGAATTAACCACCTGTGGAGTTGAGAGTTAACCCCCCCACTCCCACTGTTCTCCCCACTGATCAGCTTTGATGTCCCCTCTTATAGTCTCACCTGATGGTTTGGAAAGATGAGCTCTCCATCCTGCATTGAGCGCAGGGGCGCGTAGATAACCAGTTGCTTCACTGGCTCGAAGGAATTGGTGAGTTCCAGAACAATATTGACTCTGAGATTCCCGGCAAGACGCCGTAAGTATGTAGTTCGTAAGAGTTCAAATGTCTGACTTTCACTCTGTCCGATTCCTTGCAGGTTGCAGCTTGACCCTAGCGAAGAGTTCCTCGTGGCAACCGGTAATATTCAGGTAAGGATTTGTATTACCCTCTGCATTGTCCACAAGGCCTTCTGGGGCCTTGGGCCAAAATACCTTCAACTCTCTCTTCCTAAATAGCTCTTCGCTCATCCACCTCCAACTACCTCAGGGTCAGCTGCTTCTCCAAGCAACGAGTTGGGGGTAGATCTCTCTCCGCAGCAGGGGCCTCCCTCTGGAACAGCCTTCCTGCCTCCCTGAAACTTGAGGAGAATCATCTCTGGTTCCAGAAGCATCTCAAAACCTTCCTCTTTGCCTCCGCTTTCTCTCCCTCTCTCCCCTGCTAAAATCACTGAACCTGCACTGAATCTGCAACTGGGCCACTCTCACCGATCTCGGTCCTTGGCCCAGCCACTCTTCCCTGCACTGCCTACCTGCACTACGGGACTGTCTCTGTTTCCTACAGCCCCTTCTCCCGAGACTTACCTTGCACTTGCCGCCAGCTGGCCCTATTATTTATCTTGTATTCTACTAACCATGTACTGCACTTTCCCCTCTCCCCTTCCCCTTGCACTTTTCCCATTCCCCTCTACCCTTGCGCGATCTGAATGACACCTGGCCTAGTAGGATCGTTATCTGTCTCCCCTTGTTCCCCCCTGCATTGTCGCGCCTTGAAACACTTGTGTATAGGCGCGTTACAAATGCCACATCATATCATATCATATTATCCAACACAGTTCGATAAAATAATGTCAATATGTAACCTGTTGCTTTCGCCTTTATTCAGGCGCTGAGAGAAAGTATGAAGTCTCGGGGAATAATGCCTCCAGCGGTAAAATCGGGTAAGTCTATTGTGGTGAGGAGGTTTCCCCTTGTTTGTCCCTTTGTTTCACCTTGCTGTCCTTTTGTTTCCTCTTAGGGGCCAGGGTTCGGCGAGGATGCAGTGGAAGCTGCGCCGACCCGTGAAGAGGAATAGTACCCCCGGTGGTAAAATCAGGTAAGTCTATGGGGGGTAACTAATATTGCCTTGGCTCACCTTGCTGTTCTTGTCTTCCCCTTAGGTGCCGGAGTGCGGCGGGAACATGCAGAAGGATGCGGTGGAATGTGAAGATGCTGCGAAGGCCGGTGAGTTCAGCGCAGCGCTGCAGCAACTTTTTTCTTCCAGCTCGAAGGCGCGATGGATTGGGAATTCAGGTAAGGATTAAAGGTATTGCTCTTGTTCTAACCTTTTCTCCTTCTTTCTCCCTTTTTCTAGGAGCTCCAGACTCGAGGCGGGCGTGGCAGAAGACTGGATGCAGACTTGCAGGCACAGTGAGCGTTACGCTGCTGGATGCAGAATAACGCGAAGCGTGTGCTGCTCTTCGGGCGTGGTTTAAATAGCCTCCAAAGTAGTCCCAGGTAAGTATTCCTACCCAGGCCCACACGAGTAAAAAAATAGTCCCTAGGTAAAGTAGTCCCTTCCAAGCCTCTTTTGGCTTGGAGCTCTTGCAGCATGGTCTGCATCAGGTAAGTTTGCAGCATGGTCTGCATCAGGTAAGTTTTAATCTATAAGCCTGGCGCCTATGGCGCCAGGACTGACTTTCCATATGAGCCTGGTGCCATAGACGCCAGGACTGCACCCAAATAGCCCCTAGCAGGGGTTGTTGGGCTTGCTTGGAATAACTTGATGCCTGCTTCCGGGGGTTGCTGGACTTGGTCTGGGTCCCCGGGGGTAGGCATCATGACATCCACAGCCACTTCCACCAGCTGCATTGCCTCCTGGTACAAGTAGTCCTGAATTTAGAGAAATAGAATTCTGGCTAGAATAGGGTACGGCAGGCATTGGGTGATTAATAGTGGTACCTTCCACATGCAACAAGGCACATATAGGGGGAGCAGCGACTGGGGCCCTTCCAAATTCCTCACCCCACCTCTAGAGCAGTATTGGTGATGGTGAAAAGCCTGGGAAGTGTTCTGCCTCAAGCAGGGGAGCCTACGTATGAATTTCCCAGGGGTGCCCAAATACAGGGAAGTGACATCACTGGCAGTTATATGACCGCATTTGCACATAGTCGCCAACTTGGTGAAAGGGGAGTGCAGAACATTGTCTAGCATGTACTGCATATACTAAAGTCAAGTAAGAAGGAGATGCAAGTCTTCCAGTTGCACTCCAGTAAGCCATCACTGCCCCTACTCCACCCCTCTATAATCATCCAGGTTGTAGCAGCCCTGAAAAGGTGGAGCAACACAACTAGGAAGGGAGAACAACATGCTCGCTAAATAGAAGGTACAGCTAAAAGGTGGAATACCACCACCAACACCAAAGAAATTCCCAATTCAACGGAAAACAAGAAGTAAAGAGGTTTCTTGATTAAAAAGGACAAGCTTTGTCATGATCTACATCATACCCTGGATACCGCAGCATAACCTTCACCCCAAAGGTGGTCTAAATGCACACGTTGGGCCCGGCGGAAGCACTTTCAGTCTAAAGTTGTACCCATGCTCGTCTCCATTTTTAATAAAAACACCTACTTTCCTTGAGTCAGTAAAATAATTACACCCCACTTATGCTTGATAAAGTCTTGCCTTGTTTTCAGGAACGAGGATGCGTACCACACAGCAGCCTGAGACTCTGACTGCCACCACCATGAACCTCTGATGAAATCCCTCACTGCAAACCTAAAGGTGGGCAAAGGCACGAAGTCAACGAAATTGCAACCCGTTGGTGTGATACCTCCGATGCTCAATAGGAAATTCAACTGCTGAAGGAGGGTATTCACAGGAGGTTGGGAAATGACACATTGCCCCACTAGGGCAAACAAAAAAGAAGAGAGCCTCATACATTGATTTCTGAACGGGCGAGGTGTCCTGCTGCCAGGACAATGTCCCAACGAGCTCTGGGCAGCAGCGGGGCTCTCACATTGTTCTGTGTCAACAGAGCATTTCATTGTGAGCCATTAGGCACGGATGGGAGTGAGGGGGACTAGTCCCTTTAGAAATGGGAATGAGAGGGAATGATCAGAAGTGAGAAGGATGCATAGTGTTGCCTGCTTTGTGAAATGACTATGGCTTTAATACCAAAGGGAGATGTGTTAGGCTACATTAATCTGCATGGTGCTATTATGACTTTGCATGCAGGGGAGAATAAAACTAAAGCCATACTCGTATTGCTCAACATATTTCTATGACAATGTATATAGTGTATAGTTAGTTTACTATGAAAGACTAGTTTATTATGTAATGTGGTTTGCTTCCAAGGCATTGCTATAAATAAAGTATTACTTAAGCACATGAAATGCAATTCAAAACTATAATAAAAATCTACATCAACTAAACCTGGGAAGATGTGCTCGGGTGCTTACATTTTCCACATACCAGTTTCACCATTTAACCAAAGTGTGTTATCCTGGGCAAATCATTAATCACACTGTGTCTAATCTGCAGCTCTGGAACTGATTCACTTCATAGCTTATGTTAATATATCATGCTGTTGTTTTAAAAAAGCCCAATGACCATAGAGTTGCTCCATATATAATAATAGTGCAATTTGGGTGTTTTACACCACAAAGTTGTTTGCCACTTGGCCTGTTTATGGCAGCTTATTCTAACGTCACTTCCATGGTGCCGCCAAGTATCAAAGACTGATGATGCTCCTTGCGATGTCCTTTTCTGTGAAGTAATTTCTGTTGGTGCAATCCATATGCAAATTAGGAGGTTTGCATGTATTTTGCCCCAGAGTGCCTGTACAGAGCTCTAATAGATGGGTTTCCTGTATCTGGAATAATCCTGCAGTTTTATTTGTTTTGTTATGTGTTAAAATGCCATCTTCCACTAATGATACCAAAAAAGTATATTGGGGCAGGGGTGGGCGGTTTGGGGTGGCAAAAAATAAGGTTAAAAATAGATATGTAATTTTAGGCTTAGCCGCAAAAGGGGATGGTTAATCAAGATCAGGACCTTTTGCCATGAGCTTCTGAACAGGAGTGAGGCATCAGGCTGCAAGATAGCAGACAAGATGAAAGTGCAGTTGTATTCTGTTAAACATATAAAAAAAACTCTGAAAGACTTTTACTGTAGGTAGTGTGTGCGAGAACAAGGGTGTTTGGGCGAGTGAGAGCGAGAATGCAAGCGAGAGAACGCTAAGGACAGCATTGGAGCAAGGGAGAGTGGGGGCTATCTGCAAAAAAGTGTGAGAGCGCAGTTGTGAGTGAGAACTCGGGTGCAAGTAAGGGTGTGGTGACTGCGATTGAGAGCTATCGTGCAAGAACGCATGAAAGCTAGGTTTGAGTAAAAGTGAGAGCTAAAGTACGAGTGAGAAGTAGGATTTGAATAGTGAGCGTGAGAGCGAGTGTGCAAGTGAGAGGGCTAAGGTGTGAGATCTAGGATTCAAGGTTGAGAACTATGGTGTGAGAGTGAGAACTATGGTGCGAGATACGAGTTTGGACAAAGCTTCAAAAGAGCCAGGGTTAAAGAGTGTGAGAGATGGTGTTCTAGAGGGCCAGGGTGCAAGAGAGGTGGTGTGTTGGAAGCTGGTAGAGACAGAGTACATATGTTTTGTGACTGGCTGTATGAGAGAAAGCAAGGGGGCTACAAGGGGTACCTGCATGTGGAGAGCTGGGAGGGTGAAAATGAGCGCAGAGAAGGTGGAATGCTGAAAATAAGGGTCAGTTAAAAGATACGAAATGTGCAGGAGAAAGAGAGTGTGAAAAATGGGTGCTTGCACAAGTTACCGGCAAGAGAGAGGGCATGTGTGTGGGAGGTAATGTGTGTGTGCATGCCATTTGGGGAGAGAAGGAGACAAACAAAAGAAATAAAGAACAGGGCTCTGGTGGGGGTCGGAGGGGAGTTTGCAGGGAGAAGGTAGAGGAGGGAGGAAGGAAGGAGCGGGTCGGGCTAAATGAAAAAATAATAAATAACGCACTTGCATTTACCTACTCATCGACTTCTCGGGCCTGGCGTTGTGTCTGCCTGCAACATGTTGCCGGCGTGCAACACGGCCCAGACTGAAAGGACAAACAGCTTCGGGTGACTTGTCCCTAATCCCTGCCGTCTAGGCCTAACCACCAATATGAGGCCTAGTGGGGAGGGCTTATTTTGACATTTTGAAATTTGCGCCACAGCGGTAGCAGTGCAGTACGGTCAGGGCTTTCGCCAACAGCAGGTCACCATGAATGACAGTGGTCTGCTGGTGGCCAAGGGGCTCATCAAGGAGCTGACAGCCTGATAATCCAGTACCACGGGCAGGAGAGGGAGCCAGTATAGACTGGAGCACAAAACAAAGGGCCGTCCATACTCCGTCTTCTCTCTGGCCCGAGGAGGCTCAGCCCTGAATCAATTATCCTAGCCGGTGCCCAGACCCCAAAGATCCCATCAGCTATTAGCCAGTTGCTGCACTAACATCCATCATGAAGGTCACCGAATCAGTAGCAAACAACAAACTCCAGTCTCATCTTAAATCCATCCATGCCTTTGATTCAATGGAATTAGGATTCCACCCCAAACGTGTCACTAACGCAGATGTGGCAACAGTGGTTTGACGAACCTACGGGTTGTGAACTCGCTCCGATGTGCCCTGCTGGTTCTACATTTTAAATCACAACATCATTCTGAATCCCCTCACGTAAATTGGCCGTCGATCCATGGCATCCTTCAATTCTTACCTCCCAAATGATCGCCCAATGTATACCTGGGTCCTTTTGCTGCCCAAGCAATTCTCTCCACCTGTGGAGTCCTGCAGGGCTCTATTCTATTTCCGACCCTCTTCAATGTGTAAATGTGACCTTTAATGAACATTCTCAAATCCACTGGGGTAGGGCATTGTACTGATGAAAGTCCATCAACTGATTGTGTTTCTTTAAACTGGATGTTACAAAAAGGAACAGAAAGTCAGGTGAACTTACATCTAACTGTATTTCCACTAAATGTCCTTCTGTTGTCATCATTACCAGATTGCTGGTTTCAAAGCACATATCCCTCGATGTCAAGGAAGAACCATCAACGTCTCAAAAGGTTTCAGCTTGCCTTTTCTTGATTGTCGATATCCTGTACTTGACCACACATCTTTGGTCTAGGAATTCTTCTGAAGTCCTGCAATTCAACAGTGCAAGAATAGAAATAGGTCCCAAGCCAAGTGATAACATAATGCCTCGAAAAAACATTAGCTTGCTAGGGCTGAAACTCTGAACGTTCACGGGCCGTGCCCTCTTTTATGACTCAAATTATAGTTTTGCCAGCCCTGTCCACAATACCAAACAAGCGTTCTTTGCGCCTGTGTTCTCTTTGTGCTTTTGTGAGAGGTTGTTTTTGGATTCTCCATTTGTATAGTTCCACCTTCATCTGGATTGTTATTAGCCTTAACCATGTAACCCCTTTCCAATTATCTTCCCGTCTTTTTCCTTTGCGTGATTGCAGCTGTTGATCTATTTGTAATATTAGCTTGATAGATGCATTAGAAAAAGTGCTTTCTTTTCGTTATTTGCATAGGATGATAGTATATTGATATATTTAGGTGAGGGTATACTGGGATTTTAGGTATAGATTAATAAGGTTATTGTTACGATATCATTATTGTATTAGCTTTTGTTAGAGTAATTAATTGAAACCTATGTGATGGAGATATATTTTGTTGGAAATCTAATAATCTGACAAAAAAAAATGGTTCTATCCACCACTAACATCATTGCATCATTTAGTTCTCTTCTTAAACCAGCGTAGAATGCTACAGCCACAGATTTACCCATCCACTGAGGTTCTGCAAGGAATTGCTGGAAGCAAGATTTTTAATGTTACAAGCTCTTGACCTCCTTGTTTCAGAGTAAGTAGATCAGCATTTGTTTCAGTTTGCCTTGTTCAAACATTTCTTTCAAATCTTCTAGGAAGGTGTTGTAATGATCTAACCAGTGACTTTTCCTAAGTATCAAAGGTGTGGTCCAAGTCATGATATCCGTAGACAGGTAGGACAATACAAAATGTTACTTTTGTGCTGTCATTGTAAAATAATTGTGGGCTTGCTGAAACATTTAAATTACATCGAGACAGAAAATGTCTAATAATCTTAGGGTCTCGTGTGAAGCATTCTGGAGCAGCAAGAGGAACAGTGTAGAGGTTTGTTTGTTTGTTTGTTTTTGTTTGTTTTTATTACTTATATTGCGCACCAGACCCAGGGGTAACCGGGCGCATTTTATAAGACAACTCAAAGCTTAGTTACAAGATCACATGGCAAATAAAGCAAACAGGAAACATATAAAGTAATAATATACAAAATATACAGGAATATACAACAGGCGAAAATGAGGATGCATGTATTTACAGTCCTAATCAGAAACTCCTAGGGATAAAATAAGTCTAGGCAGTGAATGATCTATTGTGTGTCTGCATTTTTGATCCACGTTATGAGGTTGTGTCGGAAAGTGAGGAAAGGTTGATCCGTCTTCAGGGAGGGTGGTAGGGAGTTCCAGAGTTGAGCTGCTTTCACCTGAAAGCTGCAGCCACCAACTTTAGTCAATTTAACTCTAGGTATAGATATGTTGTTGGAGTTGGCGGATCTGGTGAGTCTTGTTGGTTTTAATCTCGTGAATCTCGCAGAGAGGTACTGCGGTGCAGCGTTGTTAAGGCATTTGTGGACCAAAGAGGCGACTTTTAGTTGGATTTTCTCCTGAGTAGAAAGCCAGTTAATGGCTCGTCTAAATTCGGTGATGTGGGCTCTCCTGGGAATACTAAGTGCTGCTCTAAGCGCATTGTTCTGCAAAATTTGAATTCTTTTGATAACTTCCTTATTAGCCCCAATATAGAGCGAATTGCAGTAGTCCAGCTTTGATAACACGAGCGCTCTCGCGAGAGTGATGCAGCTGTTGTTCGATAGGAAGGGTTTGCCTGCTCTTATCAATTTACAGGTGTAGGCGGTTGCAGTAGCCATCGCGTTGACCTGCTTGTTGAAAGAGAGGGTGGAGTCCAGGTAGAAACCCAAGGTTTTTACCGGATGGGCGGTTGTAATTTGGTTGTTGTCAATGTTAAAAGAGGAGTAGTTTGGGCCTAGTTTTTTGAGGGTGGGGGGTGTGCCCAGGATGATGATTTCAGTTTTGTCATCATTCAGGCATAGTCCGTGAGTGGCCATCCATGCCTGGATGATTAGATACACTCTGTTCACCAAGGCCAAATCCTTGTCGTAATCACCGGTAAGTGGTAGGAGAATCTGAGTATCATCTGCATAATTAGTGTAGGTGATACCAAGAAGGTCCAGATCATCGAAAAGGGGCTTAGTGAAGATGTTGTAGAGTGTAGGAGAAACACAGGATCCCTGGGGCACATCACATGTGATGGGGATGGAGTCTGCTGCCGCAGTGGTGGAGAAAACTCTCACGGTCCTGTTATTGAGGAAGGATTGGATCCAATTTGTGGCTTCTTCTGAGAAGTGCGCAGCTATATCCAATTGCCTACAAAGGACCTTGTGGTCAACAAGGTCAAATGCAGCTGATAAGTCCAGGAGGAGGATTAAGGCTGGTTTGCCTTCATCCCTTAGCTCATCAATTTGCGCCTTTAGGTCTAAGAGGGCAGTTTCGGTCCCATGCTGGGGACGGGAGCCAGACTGCCGTACTCCTAGTAAATTGTTGGTTTCAAGGTGTTTCTGTATTTGTGAGTACGTCACTTTATCTATGATTTTTAAGAGGAACGGCACAGTAGTGATTGGGCGGTAGTTCGTGGGTATGGCAGGGTCTAGCGTCTGTTTTTTAAGCAATGGGAGTACCCAAGATTCTTTTAGGTTACTAGGTATGGAACCTGTTACGAATGAGGCGTTAATGAGTTTTGAGATAAAGGGAGCCAGGTCTCTAGCTGCGTCCTTTATCAGTTGGGCTGGACATTGATCCCCCTGGCAGTTAGATGGTTTGAGTGACAATATGATTTTTTCTGTCTCAATAATAAATACTTTAGAGAACTTGAAGCAAGGGTTGTTGATGTTATTTTTGGGAGGGGTGATAGCTGTTTTGGGCTTAGTATCTAGACTGAGCGAGGATTTTTTCGTGGCAATTTTAGATTGGAGGGTTGTCACTTTGTTAGCTAGGGCTTGCTGAATGTTGGTGCACCATATTTTATCTTTGACACAGTTGTCAGGCACTGGGATGGGGGATTCTATTTCCTTCATGCTGGAGTTGGCTTTTCTTCCGATGGTTGTAGTTTCCATGCGACCTCGCATTGTCTTTTTTTGGTACGAAGAGTTTTTAGATGTGGGGTGTACCAGGAGTTGAGGTGGGCTTTGGGTATGCTGCGTCTCATTTTGAATGGTGCAATTATGTCCAAGGCAGAGGACATCATTTTGTTGCACTCATTCACTAGAGTTTCAGGGTCCAGGTTGTCTGGTAGTGAATTAAGTGTGGGGAGGATGAGCGGGAGTAGGTTATCTGGGGTGATATTTTTCTTGTTCCTGGTCGGGATGGATGGTGCTGGTTGGACTGCGGTGGACGTAGGTCTGACCGTTTCTAGAGCAAATGTTATAAGGTGGTGGTCTGTCCAGATTAGTGGGGAGATCGATAGGATGGAGGCATTACAGTTGTGGTCTGCCACCCAATCAAGTATTCTACCCTTGTTGTGGGTTGGGTGAAGTACTTTTTGTGAGAAGCCTAATTCAGACAGTAAGTTAGCCACTCTGCTTGCCTGTGGGTCGTTTTGGTCATTGAAGCCTAGGTTAAGATCCCCTAACAGGATGACTTGTGATGATTGTTTTAGGTTATGCGATAGAATGGTGGAGATATCCTCCTCAAAGGTTCCAATAGGGCCTGGAGGTCTATAAATAAGGTGGATAGTGAGGGTTTGGGAATTGTTAATAGCAAATTTAGCTGTTAGGCTTTCACAAGATTTAGTGTCATTTGAAGGAGCAAGCCTGGTGGATAAGTTGGATTTGACCTCCCCGGGCTTCACTTCTGTCTGCTCTTAGGATGCTGTAGCCGTTGGGGATTGCTAACATGATGGCTGGTCCTGCGGCGGCATGTAGCCAGGATTCCGTGATGGCCAGGAAGTCAAGGTTTTCGGTCTGGATAAGATCAGCAATCTCAATGGTATGAGCAATCAAGGACCTAGCATTGATTAGTGCACCTTTTAGGTGTGGGATGGTGGATGGAGATGTGCATATCTTTTCTTGGGTTGTGACAGAAGTGTGCATACGTGCATTCTGTGTCTTCAGGTTTAGGCTGTGTGGTCTTTCTATACCCCTATTAGGAGTGGGTTTGCTACGGTTAGATGCGGTCAGCGTTCTGGCGCGTGGTTCATATAGTTTTGCGAGTCTGGCTCGGAGTCTAGCGTTTCTAGATCTGGTGTTGCATGGTTTAGATTCGAAGGTCCTATATTTTTGAGGTTCTTCGGTTTGGTCATTACGACTCATCGATGGTTGGGGTTGAGACTGCGTCATGGCAGAGGAGTGGGCTAAACGTTGAAGGGTAGTGTATTCAGTGGTGGGAGCGAGTCTAAGTGTGTAGACTAGGAGTGTTGTTAATGTGAGGAGGGCGAAAGTGGCTTGTAAGGTTTGCATCTTGTGACGTCACCGTGGAGGGGTAGGCAGTTTGAGCTAAGGTAAAGCTGTGTATTCCAGCCTAATCAAGGTTAGAGCATGTGCGAATAAGACAGGTAACTCAGGTATAGTAGGCGGCACCTAGGTTTGAGGAGATGGCAGTTGACTAAAATACGATGGGCAGTACATTTGAATCAAAAGCAGTAGGCAGCACATAGGTACAAGGTGGCTCAAAGCAATGGGGCTTAGATGGAGCACCTAAATTTGAAATAGTAGCAATTGACTAAAAATAAATGCAGCTATCATGGACAGGCTAAACGCAATTATCATAAGCACGCTAAATTCAATTTTCAGAATACAGCTTTCAAGGGCATGCTAAATGAAATCATCATAGGCAGGCTAGATTCAACTATCATGGGTGGGCTAAATGCAATTTTCAAAATGCAGCTTTCAAAGACAGGCTAGATGCAACTATCATGGGCGGGCTAAATACAATCATCATAGGCAGGCTAGATGCAACTATCATGGGCGGGCTAAATGCAATCATCGTAGGCAGGCTAGATGCAACTATATGGGGCGGGCTAAATGCAATCATCATAGGCAGGCTAGATGCAACTATCATGGGCAGGCTAAATGCAATCATGGGCTAGGTACAATAATCCAGCACAGGCAGGTAATGCACTAATGCAGTCACAACGTCAACACGGGTCGCTAGCAGGGTGCACAGGCAATGGGTCACCTAAATTCGATTTTTAGCAATCAGGGCAAAAAGCATAGGTAGCTGGCAGGGTGCACAGGCAATGGGTCACCTAAATTCGATTTATAGCAATCAGGGTAAAAAGCATAGGTAGCTGGCAGGATGCACAGGCAATGGGTCACCTAAATTCGATTTTTAGCAATCAGGGCAAAAAGCATAGGTAGCTGGCAGGGTGCACAGGCAATGGGTCACCTAAATTCGATTTTTAGCAATCAGGGCAAAAAGCATAGGTAGCTAGCAGGGTGCACAGGCAATGGGTCACCTAAATTCGATTTATAGCAATCAGGGCAAAAAGCATAGGTAGCTAGCAGGGTGCACAGGCAATGGGTCACCTAAATTTGATGTTTAGCAATCAGGGCAAAAAGCATAGGTAGCTGGCAGGGAGCACAGGCAATGGGTCACCTAAATTCGATTTTTAGCAATCAGGGCAAAAAGCATAGGTAGCTAGCAGGGTGCACAGGCAATGGGTCACCTAAATTCGATTTATAGCAATCAGGGCAAAAAGCATAGGTAGCTAGCAGGGTGCACAGGCAATGGGTCACCTAAATTCGATTTTTAGCAATCAGGGCAAAAAGCATAGGTAGCTAGCAGGGTGCACAGGCAATGGGTCACCTAAATTCGATTTATAGCAATCAGGGCAAAAAGCATAGGTAGCTGGCAGGGTGCACAGGCAATGGGTCACCTAAATTCGATGTTTAGCAATCAGGGCAAAAAGCATAGGTAGCTGGCAGGGAGCACAGGCAATGGGTCACCTAAATTCGATTTTTAGCAATCAGGGCAAAAAGCATAGGTAGCTGGCAGGGCAAAAGAGGCATTCTAATGTCAATGTATCCACTAGTAAAAGCAATAGTTAGTGTGGTCAAAAGGCAAAATCAATAATCTAGATGCATTTGTGATTCTGCTAGATAAGGCAAAGTCTGGCAGATGGCAGACACAGGCACAAACAGGAACCAAAAAGGTACTGGCCTTGTAGCAGTGGGCCTTGATGGATGTGGGCCGGCTTCGCCTGCCGGCAGCCAATGGGGGATGAAATAGGCAGGACAGCCTATCAGTGTAGCTTGGAGAAGTGTCCTAGGCAGGCTGATCAGGCGTTGTGAAAGGAGTCGGCCATTTTTAAATTTCGAGTACCTCGTGTACTCCAATGGCGATTCCGGTGCGGGAGCGCAGATTCAAACGATTTTGTGCTATTGAGAAAGCACGTTGGCCCGGCTTTGCTCCAAATATTAAAAGCTTCAAAAACAGAAGCAGATGCAGCGTTCAGGATAAATAAAATGCGGTAAGGCGCTACAGTCTAGCGCTTGCCTTAATTATGGCATTAATCAGGACAGCTTACTGTTAGGTGCCCGCTGCTCCTGCAGGGGCGGAAGCTGGTCCGAGGGGCTCCTGCTCCTTTGCACTGCCGAGAGGGCTGGATCCGAGTGCTAGGTGCTATCTGATCTACTATGGTCTAAAGACCCACAGACAGAAGATCAAGAAAATGTAGCATGATCCATCAATGAAGCATGACTATCATATAATACAGCTGCTCCCTCTCTCCTTACCCATAGGATTTCTGGGCAACTTCGTCAACCATATTGAATCAGCCAAATGTGCAACTGGGCAAGACTGATACTAGCAGAACAAAAAGAAAAAAACCCTAATGGCGACAAAGTCAGAAGAGGAAAAAGCAGATTTGTGTGAGTACTTCGATGCCTGAGTGTCCGTAGGGAATGGTGACGGCTAACTATAAACTCCCTTGTGTCATCACAGTTAATGAATATGACTGCTGTACACAGTCCAGAGGCAGCCAAAGAGAGTGGAAGAAGCTTTGTCAGTGTAGAGGTTTGTTAGTGTCTGACAGTAAAGGATTGATCAATGAAGCCAACGCAAGAGTCCTGGCTTTGAGAGCATGGAAGAGAGGGAGGAACAGAGGAGAAGTGAGGGATAGAAGGAAAGAAAAGGATAGAGCAGGGAAGGAAGTCCCCAAACCAGCTGTAGAGCAGCAATC
The DNA here is from genome assembly GCF_040938575.1 of Ambystoma mexicanum. NCBI lineage: Eukaryota > Metazoa > Chordata > Amphibia > Caudata > Ambystomatidae > Ambystoma > Ambystoma mexicanum. Next base: position 1,473,242,534 of record NC_090932.1, on the reverse strand, counting down.
TGAAAGTAATCCACAAAGAGGGTCATCAGGCACAGACACAGTGGGGGTGAAACTCAGTTGATCTGAAAATGATCACTACTGAAGATTCGGATGAGAACTCTGATGTTGGAGTGGCCGTGTTGAAGTGTAGCTGGCTGCTATGTTAAGCAAGTAATCCTTTAGTCTATACCACCACTTCACACTAATTTATATTTTCCTTTTCTTCACTTGTCCCAGATTCTCCATGATCTTCGAACATTCTAGATTGTGAGTCTAAGGGGGTCATTCCGAGTATGGAGGTAACCATGCCGCGATTATCGGCATGGCTACCCCCATACCGAGTACCGGGTTCGGGTTCCTTGAATGAGGAATTACCAGGCCATACCGACCTTGGAGGGCCCGGTAATTCCTCATTCAAGGAACCCGGACCTGGCACATCCCCATTCCCATTGAGCCCCCATAAGGCTCAATGGGAATGGGGAGGATGCTAACAAGCTCGCGGGTCCCGCTAAGGACGCCTGGTTTTACCATGCGTCCTTAGCGGGTTCCCGCAAGCAGACTTGTAATGGGGCGGTAAGGGGTTGACGGCGCCTGCACCTTTACCAGCGCCGTTAACCCCTTACCGCCAAGGTCATAATGACCTCCTAGGTTTCTTGATGTGTCTTACCTTACATTGAATCATAACAACCATCTCCTCCTAATCCTTCTCCCCCACTACTTCAGATCCTCCAAATCCACGATCACTACCCACCACTCTGCAATCACCTGCCACAACTGTTTTCTCCAATAAGACACATAAAGTGACTGGTGTCTCTGGGTTGTATGCAGCTCTCTCTCCTCCCTCTGTGGGAGAGGGGCTCTTAGGGAGTATCTCTGTACCTGGGGTGGGAATGGACACGATTGGTGATCCTAAGCACACTTGGGTCTTCTTTGGGATTAGGTAGCTGGCACAAGCATGTAACTGGTCTGTCCACCTTCATAGAATGTACTCTTCCCTCTCTGAACCCCTCTTGTGCTGCCTGTGCTGAGGTTAGGTCTACTTTCCTTCCAGAATTTGGTTTTAATGCTGGAAAAACACATGGTAATCATTTTAAACTCTTTATTTCTATAGCAAATGTGTGTGCACTGTGAAACTGCAACATTGTATCCTTGGTGAAGGGACACTCTGCTGGAAGATGATGCTTTCATAAATTTATTTCCGGCTTGGCACAATCTGCTTTTGGAAAGCTGCAAATTCACAACATGGTATGCGTGGGACTCCTGGTTCACCAATGCTCCTGGACTCTTTCAAATAACTTCCCTTGTGTTGGGGGGAAGACTTGCAACAGTATATAAACATATATTATTATTGCTGGGTTTACAGAACTGACTCTGGTTAAAGGGCAATATGTTTTTCGCAAAACTGAGACTTTGGGTCTGCCTAGAGGGAGCTTCAGGCTCTGTCAGTTGAGGCGGGTCAGTGTGTTGTGAAGGCATCATGTAGTAAAACACAGACAAGATATTTATTAACTTAAATGTCAGGATGGTTGAAAGCCAAACTTGCCCTATGCTGAGGTCGGATTTCCTTACCTGAAGGAAACTAAGGAAAGTCTGAGTCAAAATGTTCAACTTAAAAGTCTGTCTGTGTCCAGAACCTATTCTTGCCTTCACAACTAAAGCTAATCAGTTTGTAGGGATTATTTTATAATTGATATTATAATTGGTTATTTATAACGCGCTTAATACCCAGAGCTTTCTAAGCACAAATCTGGGGATCGAACCTGTGTTGCTCTGCGTTGTCTTGCTTCCAAGGCGAGCGCGTTGCCCCTGAGCTTTCCTTCCGATATGTCAAAGTTAACAGAAATAGTGTTCATCTTAAAGTTCTGAGCTTTTTCCAGCTCGCACATGTATTTCAGCTCCCCTTCCCCAAGCATAAGAAAGTTCCATGAAAAAGTCTCAATATTTCCTTTCTCCAGTTCAAGGTGATACAGTTCAAAACCAATCCTGGGGCTACCTTCCCCAAGTTTCAAGTAACACAATCCCAAAACAAAAAGGGCCTTTAGACTCTGTCTCAAGACAAAGTGCGGGACCTTAAGTTTTAGGGTTCCCTTCCCCAAGACTACACTTCGCCACTTACACTTGCTTCAGTCTTTTCAAAAGTCTCAGCAAAACACCAGATCAACCTGACCCTCTTTCCGACTTACCTCGCCAGTTCAGTTTGCAGTGGTTTCATTGGGCTGCTTCACAATGTCCTTATCTTTCACCATTCAGGGCTCTCTGGTCTAGGCGCAGTTGTTAGACTGCATGGTGCACCCATCACAGGTTGCACAACCAGGATCCCTGGGCTCCTTAGCAAACACAGGTTCCTTGGCACTTGCTCTTGTGCGCCTTGTCACCTTCACTTAGTTCCTTTTATATTCCTCTTGACTTTATGTGTATTCTTGCACTCCTTTGGCTTCTCCTTGCAAGCCTCTTGGCTCTGCCACCATGTGTCATACACCTCTTGCCAATCTATGAACTTGTCACACTGCATTCACTCATAACAGTTCACTGTTTGGCTCCCTTCAACCTTTAATGGACTTCAAGGTTTGAGTTAATTCGTTGTGCAACATACATTCACTATTGTTTTAATTTTAAGTTCTCACTCAGTTCAGTATTCAATGTGCACTTATTTGATTATTTTCACAGACCGTTAGTCATCTGCGGTCCAATAGGAGCCCTTTGGTGTTTGAGCGCCGTCCCGATGCTCACCGGTCTTTTATCCCTCTTCCCGGTGGTTCCCGCGACTTCCTCTTGGCTTCTGGCTCGAGCCTCACTCACCTGCCGTGTGTTTCTCTGATGCTTCTCCCTGGACGCGGGCAGCGTCCCCTCTGCTTTGGGCTCCTCAGCAGCTTCTGCTGCTTGCTCTGGGTTATGGAGGCTCCCAGACTTCTGGGAAATAAACAGCCCGCTCATATGGGTCCCACAAGTCCTCTGGGATCACTGCCGGCGTCCTGGCTCTTTCTTCAGTCCCACCACGGCTGTCTCCTCACAAGGATCTCCTGCTGTTCTCCCTGTTGCCTCCTTCTCTGCTGGGCTGGTCTCCCTTTATACACCTGCAGCTCTTGACAGGCTGCAGTTGTGGATGTTTCATTAGCCCTGCTTGTCCATCGTTACCAGACATGCCTGACCCTTACAGCTCCCTGCATGCATCTTCCTCATCCCAGTAGCAAAGTGGTGAAAGTGTGTGGTGTTCACTACTCTTAGTTGCCTCTTCTTCGTCTCAGTACTCTTATATGTTATATGTGGGGAAATCAGGGGAACAGCTTTACAATAACCTATAGAGGTCGGGGGAGAGTTTGGTTGAGTGTCAACATGATAAGTGTTATACCATGTCTCACCCAAGGGCATCCCACTCCCAATCCTTAAGGACCCTCCACCCAGGTGATCCTCCCTCGCTTCTCCACTCCCAGGGTCAGGATTCAATGATATGATATGATATACGTCATTTATAACCCGCCTATACACAAGTCTTTCAAGGCACGACAAGACAAGGTAGGGAAGACAGAGGGAGGACAAGGTAAACGATTTTACTAGGCCATGTGTCATTCAAATCGCACAAGTGTGACAGCTCAAAGTGCAAGGAGGGGAAGGGAGAGCGGGTAGTGCCAGGGAGAGGGAGGTGGAAAGTGCAGTCAGGGTATGATTTGCACTGAGTAAGTGCAGCCAGGGTGGCGTGGCTCTGGGTAAGTGCAAGGAGGCAGGGGGCTGTAGAGGTTACAGTTACAGCCCCTAAGTTTGCAGTAGGCCCAGAGGCAGTGCAGTGGAGACTGATCATAGAGGAGCCTGGTACCCAGTGAGGCTATGAGCTAGGCAACCAGTTGGTGCAGCAGACAGATGGGTCAGCAGGAGAGGGAGAGAGAGAAAGCAGAGAAGAAAATGATAGTCTTGTGCTGCTTCCAGAACTTCAGGTGGTCCAGCCCAAATTTGAGAGGGGCAGAAATACCATTCCAGATGAAGGCACCTTCAGAGGAGAGAGATCTACCTCCCACTCTCTGCATGGAGAAGCATCTGACCCTTAGAGAGTTGGAGGCAGTCGATATGAGAAACCTGAAGGTGTCTCCCTAGCTAGTCCCCGGGGATCTGTCATCCAGGTGGCCAGGACATGGCCATCGCTATTGGATTCAGTTCCTAGGGGTGGACCAGTGAGGGAGGATCACCTAGATGGGGAGTCCTACGGAGGCGGACACCGACGGGTGAGATGCAGTATCCCCCTTCCTTTAACACCTTTTCCCCATCCTCTTTCGTAGGCCATTCCAAACCACTGCTCCCCTCCCCTTTTCCCACACAAACACTTTTGCACAACACAAAGGACAATGGACTAACACCAGAGCCGTTTACCTGACATGTCCCGTTACAAGGGTCAGGCAAAGTTAGGCAATTGCTCAGAATCACACACACCTGACGGCCCTTTCCCTTCCCCACAGGGATAAAAGATGGAGCAAGAGAGCACAGTACGATCAATTCGAGCACGGTAGACAGTATGAATAGGCAGCTAAGCAAATGCGTTAGTTCAAAAGAAGGAGAAAGGCAGCAGGAATCGAGAGGGTGGCGAGGAGAGAAGTGACCTGGCCCTTTTTGTCCTAGACCCACAGAACCTTCGAGGAAGAAACCCTAAGACCGCTAACAATAGCACAAGTGTCTTTTAACAGATGTCAACCGTACACGGGACACTCTTATGCCGATAAGCAGGACCAAGGGAAGTTCCCGGCACCCGTGGTACCGGCCTTGATTCGAGGAAAGCCAAGTGGTTCATCACAGCTGGTGAGTAGATGGGAGAATCGATAAGAACCGGGCTGTGCTGAGTGAGAGAATCGCAAAGTGGCAAACTTGAGATTAATGAACTGTGTTAAGAAACTGTAATAGGTATTGAATTGAAGGGGAGACCAGCTGCAGAGGGAATCCGGCATCACGTGGGTGCTAACTCGAGAGACTCTGATCGAGCTCAATATGAGAGAAACCACAGATACCAGAAGGCCATAGAAGGGCCAGCGGAATGGGTCAAAGTGGTCATACTGAGGGTCAAGCAAAATCCCTGTATAATCGATAGGCTTTGATCTATAAACTGTGAAAGCAAGGGAGGTGAATCCCACCATAGGAGAAAGCAAGGGAAATAAATCCCGCCATACAAGCGAATGTGAAGTTGGCAAGAGTGAACCCGGCGGAGGGATGCTGGTGAAAAGGGGCCAAGTCAAAAAGTCCCAAGAAACAGTGTATTTGGAACTGTTTAAAAATACATTAAGGTTCATGAAATTGAGAAGGGTCAGTGCCTAGAAGAGGGGGACCCAGGGGTGAACCCATCACCCAGCGAACATTGGAAAAGAACTTTCATTGGTTAAAGGAACTTTCGTTTTGTTATTTGAACACGTCAGTTCCTTGAAGGCAAGACTTTCAAATGAAACAAGACGTGGCCATCGACGACCCTGATAGCTGAAAGATTGATAATGTGTCCTGAGAGCTGACATCAGAACTGTAGTCTTGTGCGGGGAATCCTGAGACTGTACTGTGCTCCAGGCTCCCATCCTACCCAGTGTCCAAAACGTGGGGAAGGGAGACCCAGGCTATCGCATCCTGACATATTATTTGAGAACACCTCTTTCTTTTCTTGAGAATTACCCCACACCCCATTTTGTATTAGTTGTGTGGTTCGGCAATAGGTTTCTTAGTATAGGCCCTTTTTATTCTGGCACAACGCCACTGGGGCTGCCTTATGTTTCATTTGATGGTTGACGCTTTCTCCTATTTTAGATATAGGTTTAGATTAGGCATTTTTCCAACCTGAATACAGCATTCATTGTTCAATAAACACCCTTGAACTGTGAGAACTTGTTTCCGAAAAGCGTTGACTGTTGGACTGCGGGCTGTGGATTGCTCTGTGCATTGCTGGCGTTTGGGTGTACTGCCGGCAGTTATATATCGTCTTGGAACGCTGGACTAGTGGGCAAGAGGAAGAGCTGTGTTATCCAAAACACGCGGGCTGTGGACTCAGTTGAAGAAAGTAATTGCCTTAATTTAAATAGAAAACCTTACTTGCGTGTACTCGCTGTACTACCTTGCAATTGCCTCTCATTGCATTTTCTGATTAACCTAACGTCTTTCCACCAGCTGAACACACCCCTTTTTTTCTTCTTTCTCGCCCTCTCTACAGCCCCTCTCCTGCACCGTCGAAAGTCCCTCCCTCCACCTCGACTCTGATTGTTTCCCAATTCAACTTCTACTCCGGTTAGCGCACCGCGTGCGCGCACCGGAAGTGTCTGAAAGTGTTGACTGTTGGATTGTTGGACTGTTCGACTGTTCGACGGTTCGGCAGGGGCTGGCAGAGACATTATTTACTGATTGTTGGTAAGTCACTGTTCACTATCAAAACTCTGTCTACACGTGGTTTTGCTGTATTTGTTCCCTCTACATTGTGAGCTCTAGTGTGGGGTCTTGTACTCTCACCTTACCTTTGTACCTGAATATGGTCGGCAGTTTGCGTAGCGGGAAAAGTGTTTCCTCGGCTAAATTGGAAACAGTGTTAGATGGCTCAGTGCCAATACAAACACATGACTCAAGTACGGAGGCTAAGAATCCAATGTCATTTGCATCCTTGACAAGGGAACGCGAAATGGATGGCAATACCGTCCCGTATAGTCTCCAGTCTCTGTTAGTTGAACCTAATGATGATGCGGCCACCAGTACACATACTCATGTGGATATAAATACGGGGGGGACATATGGTCAGGCCGATCCTTCTTATATGACTCCCTTTAAGGGGAAAGTTATACATTAAAAAAAACGATCCCCTCATTGAAGAAGAAACCACATAATGAAATTTCAGATTAATCTATTATAGCACCAGCTTTAGTAAATGAATGGGAAAAATGTTACCGCATTTCCCTGGGACCAAGTTCACCTGCTGTAATTCTTCCCTCGGAAATGGAAAGTATTTGCCTACATAATCTTAATGAGTGAACAGATGGGGTACCATTGTTAGAACATGATATTGTACCAGTTCCTTCACACCTGAAACCCTCTACTAGTTCTCCCACGAACCAGCCTATGGGGGATCTATATGGGTTAGATTCAGACATGGACTTACACGATAATGCCACTGCCAAGGAAGAGGATAATCAATATCTTAGTAAAGATGGCACGAACAACAAAATTTAATCTGATGCAAACATTGGTAATAATCCAATGGATGGAGGCGAAGGAAATGCCTCATTCCTAGTTATCACCTCAATCCTTAATCTATTGGACAAAGGGCACGATCTCACCCACGCGTATTTGAATTCCCGTAAGGACAACATGTCGGACCTGTCAGGGAAAATATGTAAGATAGAGGGATTTATGCTAGCATTTGCAACTTGCCAGTCCAAGAGAATGAATCTATTAGACTCCCGTATTCTAAAAAGTTTACAAGTTGAAGTAACAGGGAGGCTTGATTCATGCACTCAAACTGAGGAAGTGTCATATGCAAAAGCATTAATTGTAGGAACTAAAACTGAGAATATAGTGGTGGACGTATCACTTCCTCCATTGCTAAACGCCATTCAGGCAAACTCATTAAAAATTGACGATGTGCTGCGACCCTTGATGTCACAGCAACGATCTTGTGTCAACGGAAATGAGAGTGGTATTTGTGCAATAGATTCTGGCACGACAGTTTCTGGAGGTGTGGGTGAGCATCTGAATAGCCCCACACCTCTTGTAAAATTGATCGAAAATGCCAAATTCATTTCAGTTGAGCAGGAGAACGGGAGTTTGCTTGTAGGAGCAGCTTGTGGGGTAAGGTGTAGCGCTACATTTGATGCTGATATGGTGGGACATGATAATGATGATTCTGACACTGTGTTCTATTCTCGCAAAATGAAACGCACCCAGGCAAAGGTGCTAAAAAAAGTTAACCAAAAAAAGAAATAAAACAGCAACCAAATTACACATAATTTACCCGCATGTAAAAAAAACAAAAAATAAGGCATACGTAAGCATGGCTAACGAAGGCAAAGGGCATAAGTCGAATGGTCAACTGACTCAGTAAATGAGCTGGTCATAGATTTGACGCAACTTAATGAGGAATCGAAAGCACTGCTTGATTTAGCGCTCCCTCTGGAACAAAAATTCAAATCTCCAGGAGGGAAGGCTATTGTAAAGCATGGTGTTGGTCAGATCACGGTGGACTCTGAAGTATTAAACCATCAGAAACAAGGGCGATTGTCGAATACCTATACTATCCAACTGTTAAAATCAAAACAAGCAGAAATGAAAGCACAAACGAGGACAAACTTAATTCCCATAATGTAGAGAACTTTGTCCATCCTTTAAATGCTAGGATTCAACATGAAAGTGTAGGACTACCAGAGCATAAACAAGTTACTCATCAGGGAAATGGTCTGAGAGTTGATTGTAGGGGGCGGCACGATGAAATCAATATAGCAGAGGCTACTACAAACAACAAATTATTAGAGAATAAAGATTCTGTGGCAGCACAGGATGAAAATGATAACACACTGAAAAATGTTTATATAAATCTGTCCCCTGATGTAAGTAATCCAAACAATAAAGCGCAAAATGTACGGAAAAATTCTGATATTGACATGGACGAATGTTAGGCAGAAACCTGTGCAGTTCCCTCTGGGACCACTGCAAAAGATTTAAGACCACAGGTGTTTGGCAGTAAACCCACTTGGTAGCAGTCTGTACCACACAGATTCACTTGGTAGCTGTGGCTGAGCAGTCAGACTTCCCTCAAGAAGAGTTAGGCAGTATACAGAGTATTCACAATAGGTCAAAAGAACATAGTAGAACAAGGAAACACTGACCAGAGCTTGGTGTCAAAGAGATATAATTATTTATTTAAAATCACATCTAATAAAACACACAGGGCCTCATTACGACCCTGGCGGAGTGGGTTTACGCCAGCGTTATTCGCGGCGGACCCGTCCGCCCTACTACGAGTTCCCGTAGCGCCATGGAGCGTTTTCCGCCTGGTTTTTCCGGGCGGAGAAATCCATGGCGCTACGGGACCTTGTTGTTAATTACGCCACCGTATTTAACGGTGGCGTAATTAACGCCTTCCCCACTCCCATTATACCCTCTGGGGCAAAAATGGGAATGGGGAAGGGTAAAATGGGGAATGGGGATTTACCGCCCCGCCAAGGTCGGAATGGGGCGGTAAATCCGCCAACCCCCATGGCGCTATCGGCAGCTTTCCGCCGTGCTCCATGGTGCATTTGGCGCCACGATTTCCGCCAGGGTCGTAATGAGGCCCACAGGCACTAATATTAAGCAGTTTCAAAACACGGTCACTAAAAGATATACACTCCCTTAAAAGAATATTAGACAAGTCTTAAGTAAAGCCCCACTTATTTTCAGACAGCGGTGAGCGCTTAACGCAGATGGCACTCTAATAATTCGTTTTAAAAGGGAGAGAAAAGCAGAATATACTTTGAAACAGATCCCAACACTTTCACAAGAACACAGCAAGAGAGGAAGGCAGAGTCAAACCATGAAGTTAGAGTTCAGAAAGCCGGATCCACTTTGAGAGGATCAGAACGAAATGTGTCCAAGGTCACACGGTTGAAAAGTGCACGAAAGTCTCGAAAAGGTTCAGAAAGAGTTGGACCAAAAGAAAGGGACCAGTTAGATGGTCAAGGCGGCCAGCCCAGTCCAGAAGGTTAAGGGATTATTATTACCTTGTAGCAATCTTTAGAAAGGGAGGCCTGGCGGATACAGTACCTTAAAGTGGTGAGAATACTCCAGCGGGGGCAGTTGTTCCTGGCAGCGGATGCAAGTCGGTGCTTCGTCCGGGGGAAGAGAGGATCTCGTCGGAGAGGAAGACAGGAGTCCGTTGCACTGCCAGGGAAGAAACCAGCCGCGGAGTTCTCAGTTAAAAGGAGTGGTCCTTTTGTTCACGGTCCAGTGGTAAGTGGCTATCCGGTTGCCGGGGTGCTTGGCACGGGCAATTCGACCACGAGACGTCCTGGGATGCGAGAAAAGAAGGTAAACTGGTTGTGCCCACCAGTCAAGGGAAGAAGACTCTCCAGTAGCGAGATGTCCTCTGTCGTTGTGAAGTGGTGAGTCGGTTCAGCAGGGCTCCACCGGTGGTGTCGTCATAGCAGGTCGGCTCAGCTTCTCCCTCGTCGGATTCTCAGGTCCTGTGGCAACTTCTAAAGTTCCAGTTCCCAAAGCCCTGCTTTTATGCAGCACACCCCCATTCACTCAGCCTAGCTGTCAATCAAACATGCTAAGTGGTGAGCCGGCCGGCTCACCACTTGGGCCAATCACACAAGAGTGCGACTTGAGTTACCAAGGTAACTCAGTCCAGGGTGCCTAAACCCCCTCCCACACCCCCTGTGGTACCCAGACAGAGTGGCACCACTTTTGGAGGCTTCTGTGGAGAAGCTCGCCAAAAGTGGAACAAAGGGCTCGACTTGGGTTGGAATCACAGAAGAGAACACAAACGCCATTTTAGAATCGAGTCCTGGCAAAAAATACCAACCGGCGAATTAATATTAAATAAATAAACCGGCGGTATGTTCGAGGCTATGAGAATTAAATAATTAAAGTTGGTAGCCTCGAACAATGGGAAAATCCCGTAGGGATATATTCGTGGTCGAATATAAAAAGTAGTATCCACTGCCACCAGCCAAAACTCGATCAGGGGGGACGGAGACGTGCCCCCTTGACTAACAGACCCCGGGGCAATCGAATTGCCCCGACCAGTACGTCCACAATATGATGGTTTGTACTGGTTTCTGTTCATAATTTAGGACTAGTAAAGCCAATGGTGACTTTACATGCCCTGGGAGACAGTAGTCAGTCCCAGGGTATGGAGTCTATGGTGGGGTGTCACTATGACACCCCTGTGTCACTGCACGGAGGGTGCTGTGTAACACACATAGTAAAAACACATGAGACCCTATGGAGTAAAGGATCCCATAGCCCATAAAACACATTAGCAGTCAACGAAACACCATAAATCATGTCCAAGAGTGGAAGAAAAAGAGTCTCACTCTTGGCAGGAGAAAAAAACAAACTCCAGAAATCCAGCAAAGCTGCTGGGGGACTCACTAGGTTAGGAAATTCAGCCTAAACAGAGAATTCTCCCTAACAATGAAGTATCCTTCTCAAGGGATTCTCGGTATATCTTGGGGTGGGAAAGTGACCCGAAAATAAATGGTCAGCAAAGGCTGAACAGATCATTTCTATTTAATGTCCTTAAAGGTAGTGCCCAACTGGGGACACTACACTCGGACAACATTGAATGGGTTATATTAGCAAATCATAATAACCTGCGTATGATCTGTGCTCCCCAATCTCTAATTATAAGGAGGCTGCTATGGGAACACAGGAAGGACTTTGAAACATATGGACTAGATCTTTATATATTTCGGTCTATAGAAGAAGCAGATGCCTTTTTGTACGAACCACTCTCCACTGATCAAACTTTGCTCAGTGACAAGAAAAACTTGTCTAATTCAGACCAAACGGCGGCCATTATTACTCAGATTTCCACTTTGGTAGAAGCAGCGTCTAATCTGACCTGGTTAGCTCCATTGATGACTTCCATTATAGACATGGTGGCAAAACAAAAGCAATCCTAGTGAAATTGAACTCTTGTTCATTTCATGAAATTGTTGCGCTAGGAAAAACCTGGGTAACTGGTTAAAATCCCCTGAGAGCCCCTCTTTTCGCATGGTTTTATTTGTGCAAAAAACAATGTGTCTGAACTTGTTTGTGTTTGATGGTTACGCAACTTTTAGTGTACCTACACGACAAGGAATGGCTGGCCGCCCGTCTGGTGGAGTACCGTTATTGATTAGTAACGAAGTAAATCATAAATCAAAAATTCTATATTCCACTCATGATATTTTGGCGCTTGAATTTAGTCTAATTGGCTGCTCCAGATCTGTATACTTATTAATATGTGTATATTTTAATCCAGCAGTTTACACTCTTGAAAGGTTTTTCGATGAACTAGATGCGATTTTTCAGATTGCTTCTGAGCAAAATCTAAACTATATGATAGTGATTGGAGGGGACTTCAACTCCATTTGTCTTAGTTTGGGTCAACATGAGGTTAATACCTCTGTGCGTAAGGATATCCTAGGGACTCGAGGGAAGCAATGGAATCAATATTTTGAAAATTGGGGAATTGTGAGAGTGGACTTTGAACCAGGATCACATGTGGGAACCTGGCGTAGAGGTGGAGTTGCTTCATATCTAGACTACTTTTTCGTCTCTGTAGGGTTAATGGGGCGTGTAGAAAAAGTTGTTATAATTGAGACTCCTCTTATTGATCATGCTCCTGTACTTATGACGGTAAGACTCCAATCCATATTGTTGGAAAAAAAAACTATACTGGAATTAGTAAAGATCAAACGTGCTCAAACTTCAGTGGGGTGGAATTCATACATCTGCATACAATTAAATTATCTTTTACATAGAGACGTATGCAGGGTCTCTGAAGGTGCTGATATGAGATACAATGCGTCTCTAAGAGAGGCATGGAATGCTCTGATAATTAAAAATATCTATTCTCCATATTGGAAACTATGGAGCATTCCTCAAATCACCATCAATCACCATATAACACCGAAATTGCTGTGCTTAAGCGTGAGGAAATTGATGAAATCAAACCTGAACTTGTGCTCTTATACAAGTCTAAGACAGGAAATATGTCAGAAGTATAGAAACATGATCAAACGTATCAAGCATAGGATCCACTTAGTTGACAATCAAAGGATAATGGGAATACTGATTAAGAAGGATACTCGCTGTTTATGGTCCATCATTAATGATAACACTAAACACGACGATCATGACTTAAGCTCATCAATTCTAGTTGAATTATGGAATAGTTTCATTGGTGATAAATTCAAATTGCCTTCTGAATTCCATTAAAAAATACTCTGAAATCTTGAATCAACATCACATAGATGAGTCTTATTTCACTAAGGATGATATAGTTGATGCTATTAAAAGCCTGAAGGCATCTAAAGCTGCAGAACCAGACGGTCTTCCTGCTTGTATATTTAAGGATGATCCGATCTTCTGGGCGTCAATTTTACATACCAAGTTCCTAAATATCATGCAATCAAATTATATTCCAAAACCGTGGCTTAACGCGATTATTATTCCTATTTAAAAAAAGGGTGACTCAAAAGATCCTTCTAATTTTAGGCCAATCGCCCTAATGGACGCTTCAGCCAAAGTATTTGCGATATTGTTATTAAATAAGTTGCATACCTTTATTGACACGAATAACATTTATTCAAGATTTCAGACTGGTTTCAGGAAGAATATCGGAACATCTTTTAATGCAATATCTCACATATTTGCTAAATCTAGGATACCTGGACAGGACCAATTTTTATCGCATCTCTTGATTTAATGAGTGCTTTTGATTGCGTAATTAGGGATGTGTTATGGAGTAAACTTCTCCATCTTGGTTTTCCCAAAAGGTTTGTGCAATTAATTGCTATGCTCCATAATAACACCTCTTATCAAGTAAGAGTAAATAGACAAGGGCCTCTTTCTCCACCGATTGTCACCAAGTTGGGTGTTAAACAGGGTTGTAATCTTGCAGCCACCTTGTTTAATCTGTACCTTTGTGACATGTTATGGACTGGACCAAACATGTTTCCAGCCAGACTAGGGAACCTTAAGATGGACTGGTTATGCTTTGCAGATGACATTGTTCTATTTGATAGGACCCCGTCGGGACTGCAGAACAAATTAAATAGCTTTCACGAATATGCCTCGATACATAATCTTGTCCCTAACCCAAAAAAGTCCCAAATTATTATCTTTTGTAATAACAAAAAGATTAAATATTATTTTTGGACTATTGTGGGAGTTAGACTCGAACAAACTAAAACCATCAGATATCTTGGGTATCCTTTAGCTGAGGTCAACTCTTATAAATCCTGGGAGGAGTATCTGAAAGGTAAAGCACGTACAATGTTCTCAATGATGAAGATCATATATGGGAAATATTGTAAATTTTCAATGTTGCCCCTTATTGATTTTTACCTACTAAAGTTTGAACCCATTATTCTTTTCAGTTTGGACATGTGTCTATTGAATGTAGACTTAATTCTGAATAGGATTCAAGGGACTCTGTGGAGACGTACATTGGGCTTGGCTGTTTCAATACCCAATTCTATTGTATGCCATGAGGTGGGTCTATCTTCACTAGCAGCAAGATGGAAGTGGCGTCAACTTTCCAGATATACTAAAATGCTATCGCCTCCAAGAGATTCACTCTTCCAGGATCTAAATGCAATATTAATGGATGGTTCAGTATTCTCTTTGGAACAGTTTAAAAAAGAAATGGATAAAAACCTAGAATCAATTGATGTATCCATTGAAGATTTAAAAATTGGGCTTCCAAAATAAACTCAAATTTTACGATTGGGACTGGATTAAGACCTTAGAATCGAATAAAGAATATTCATTATATTCGGAATATGCATGGAGACCTAGAAAGCGGGTATCTCATCCTATATATATCATCAAGTGTCAGTGTAACAAGGTCAGAAACATCTATCTGAGATTCAAGCTTAATCAGTTCTCCACCTTAGAACGCATGCAAAAGTGGGATCTGGTCAAATCTCTGAAAAGTGATATAAGTTGTCGTTTCTGTTTATGTAATGAACAGATAGAATCAACAAAACATCTAGTGGTCTATTGTCACTCATTTTGAGGATGATAGGCTAACTCTGTTGGGCGAATTTTTTCCAGGTGACACAGATGTTGCAAGAACTGTTTTTTGGGAGCGATGCATGTCTGGGGATAGTATGCGTCTAATTTTGGCCTTGTCTAGGTTATTACGTAAAATTGAAGATGCTTTGACAAACATTAATAACATTAATATGTGTCTAAATTCAGATACAGAGATAGACACAGAATGATTGTTTTACTGTGGGTAGTGATGCTAGTTTAATTTTAGTTACACATCATATGGTGTTTAGTTGAAAATGGTGTCTTGTAAAATATTTTATAATTATGATGGAAATTGTGTTTTGTAAGAATTGTGTATGAATATGTTTGTATATTTAATTTAATGAATTTTTTTTCGAATCTAATGTTTGCTATGTTGTAAAAGTTTAAGATTTCATGTAAAAACTTGTTTCTGTCTTGCTTGTTGTCACCATGAGTATCTCACACTGAGCAAAGGGCTCGGGAAGGAAGGTATTTTGGAAGAGATAGCTGGATGTAATGCGGGCCCCAGAAAGCCTTGTGGACGATGCAGATGGTCTTGAACTTGATCCTGGCAGCCACCAGGAGCCAGTGCGGAGATTTCAGGTCTGAGAGATACGGTCCCTGGGCAAGGATAAGTCTCGCAGTCCTGTTCTGGATTAGTGGAAGAGGGCGGAGAGTAGAGGATGGCAGATTGCAAGAGAGGCTGTTGCAGTAGTCCAGCCTAGAGAGAACCAGGGCTCTGGAGACAGTGAGCTTCTGGGGGAAAGTGAGAAAAGGAAGAATACCTCTGCAGCTGGTAGTGGGACTTCTTGGCAAGGTCCGTGATGTAAGTAGAGAAGGAGAGAGTGGAGTCGAAGAGCACAGTAGGGTTGGAAGGCGAAGGAAGAGGGCCCAAGGAGGGTGGCCAGAGTGAGAGGGAAAGCGGCCGCAGGGGTACCAATGAGAAGGATCTCAGTCTTACTGGCATTAAGGCAGAGATCATTGGATGCACACCAATCGTGAATCGCGGATGGACAGTCAGGGATGAGCGGAAGAGGAGAGGAGGCTGAGTGGAGCCTGAAAGAGAGCTGAGTGTCATCCGCATAAGACAAACTTAGAGAAGGTAGAGATCAGGTGGGCCAAAGGGGCCAAATAGACATTGAAGAGCTAGGGTGAGAGGGTAGAGCCCTGGGGAACACCACATGTGGAGACAGAGGCGGTAGAGAGAAAGGACCCATGTTGGACTTGAGAGGGTCGGTCCAGAAGGAAGGAGGTCAACCACTCCAGGGCCTGATCCGTGATGCCCAGGTTCTTGCGGAGTCAATTGACCAGGATGGGGTGATTGACTGTGTCAAAAGCAGAGGAAAGGTCAAGGAGGATGAGGACAGAAGGAAGGCTGGAGTCAAGTTTACAGAGCGGATCTTCACAGGTGTTCCGGAGAGCAGTTTCTGTGCCTCTCGCTGCTCAGAAGGCAGACTGATGATCATGGAGGTAACCAACAGATTTGGTGTGGAGAGTAAGGGAATAGTTTCTTACCTGTAACTCCATTTCTCCAGCATTGGTATCTTTCATGGATTCACATGCTTAGAATATTCCCCGTCGTCAGACTGGGACCCCTCGGTGCACATATATAGCCTTTTCCAAAGGAAAACTTTCGACACTTTTGTGTCCTATCTACGTCCTTCTAGGACCCGCCTACGCATGCTCCGCAGGCCGTGCTAGTATAAGAGGCCCGCCCCCGCGGCTCCCCTTCAGATTTCGGCCCCTCCAAAGTAGGAAGGGTTAAATTTATCACATACATTACATACGGGGAGGTTGGCGGGCGCATGTGAATCCATGAAAGATACCAATGCTGGAGAAATGGAGTTACAGGTAAGAAACTATTCCCTTCTCCAGCATTGGATCTTTCATGGATTCACATGCTTAGAATAGATTGTATAGCAGTAACGCTTGAGACGGCGGTGAGAATGTAATGTAACGATATATATCCCCACCCTACTACACAATGCATATCTACCGTAGGGATAAGTTAAGTCATATTAACGTTGCCCACATAAAGTCGACGGACCACATGCGACGAACAGTTGCAGAGTAGCCCTGATGTCTTGTGTACGATGTAGGTAGAATTTCAGAGCCCTGTTAACGTCCAGGGTATGAAGAGTTTTTTCTGCTGCCGATGATGGAGTGGCGAAGAAAGTAGGCAGAACCACGGATGAGTGTTTGTGATATACCGTCGGAACCTTCGGGACAAACATAGGGTTAGTTGCCAGGACTACCTTGTCCTTAAAGAATCTTAGGTAGGGCGGGTCCACGACCAGCGCTTGTAGTTCCGAGATACGTCTGGCTGATGTGATAGCTATCAAGAATGCCAAATTCCACGAAATGAATTTTATGTCGGACGTGGCCATAGGCTCGAAAAGCGGTTTCATCAAGCCTGCCAACACTGTGTTGAGGCTCCACGTCGGGGGAAAACGTTTCACCGGGGGAAAAGCTCGAAATAAACCCCGCATGAAGTGTTTTACCAGTCTGTCACTGAATAGAGGAGACGACTGCCTCTTCCTTGTGAACCTCGAGATGGCTGCCAGGTGTACCTTTATCGATGAGGGGGACAATCCCTTTTCTGCCAAGAGGAGCAGGTAAGGTAGAACTTGTTCCGGCGTCACCAACAATGGTTGTAGGCCCCGTTGTCCTCTACACCATTCACAGAATCTCCGCCACTTATAGGAGTAAGATTTGTTAGTAGAAGGGGCTCTAGCCGCCTGTAGAATTTTTTGGCAATCCTCTGAAATGTCTAAAGCGCCGAACTCCGAGAAGTCAGGAGCCAGGACGTAAGGTTGAGACTGTCCGGGTCGTGATGCCACACCGTGCCTCTGTCCCGGGATAGAAGGTACGGGACTTTCGGAAACGCTATGGGACGTTCCAGCGATAGATGGAGGAGGTCTGAGAACCACGGTTGCCTCGGCCAGTATGGTGTCACTAGAATCACCCGGCAATTGTATCTGCGTATCCACTGTACTGTTTTCCGTATGAGGGGAAACGGGGGGAAAGCATAGAGGAACATGTCCGAACATGGGAAGGAGAACGCCTCCCCCACCGAACCCTCTTGGGGCCATCTGCTTGCAAATTGCTCGCATTTCTTGTGGTCTTTGGTCGCGAAGGCGTCCAGAGGGGGGTGACCCCATTTCTCGAACACTTTCCTCAAGTGACCTGTGTCCACTTCCCACTCGTGTATCTGGGCCATGCTTCTGCTGAGGGAGTCGGCTTGGCCGTTCCTCACTCCTGGAAGGTGATGAGCCACGAGGGAAATTTTGTGCTTCGATGCCCAATGCCATGTTTTCTGGGCTTCTATGGAAAGAGTCCTTGATCGTGTCCCTCCTTGTTTCCTCAGATAAAACATGGCTGTTGTACTGTCGGTCAGTATTCGCACTCGCAAACTCTTGATGTGTGGTAGGAACGCCTTCAAAGCCCATCGTACCGCTCTGAGTTCCAGTACGTTTATGTGTAGGAGTGACTCCGTTGGAGACCAGCGACCTTGCGTTTGGAGAGCACCGATGTGCGCTCCCCATCCGGTTAGGGACGCATCCGTAACTATGGTGCTCTGAAACTCCGGCTCCTGTAGGGGCACGCCGTTGTTCAGATTGTGTGAACTCTGCCACCACTGAAGGGTCCGACGTAGCTTGTCGTCGTCGATGGTTATCCTGTCCGACCACGATCCCTGAGCCTGTGTCCATCGGTCCGCGAGGAATTCTTGGACTGGCCTCATGAATAGTCGACAGTTTCTCACCAGATGGATGCAGGATGCCATGGCCCCTAGGACCGAAACATACTTTCTCGCTGAGATCCTGGTGTTTCGCCGTAGCCGGGCCGCTTGTTGAATGAGTCTTGAGGTCCTGTCGAGAGAAGGTTTCACCAGCCCTAACTGAGTCTCGAACTGTGCCCCCAAGAATACCAGCGTTCTCGATGGCCGCAGAGAGGATTTCTCGAAGTTTATGGCGAATCCTAGCCGTTGTAGAAGCTGCATGGTGGCTTGCAGACTTGTGTTGGTCGACGCTGGGGAGGATCCCCTTACCAGCCAGTCGTCGAGGTATGGGTATACATGGTGGCTTTGCTTCCTTAGCCAGGCAGCCACTGGAGCCAGGCATTTTGTGAACGTTCTGGGGGAGGTCTTGAGCCCGAAAGGAAGAACCGTGAATTGGTAGTGAGTTCGCCCTATTACAAAACGTAGGAATTTCCTGTGTTTCCGACACATTGGAATATGGAAATACGCGTCCTGTAAATCCAGGGACGCCAGGAAATCTCCCTTTTGAACTGCGCGGATCACTTCCTGCAGAGTGAGCATCTTGAATTTCAGGCTCCTTAAGGACTTGTTGAGATCGTGTAAGTCTAGAATGGGACGCCATTTGCCGTCTGCTTTTTTACGACGAAGTATCTTGAGTAGACTCCTTGACCTCTCTGTGATGTTGGAACTAATTCTATCACGCCCTTCACTAACATGAGTGTAACCTCTTGTTGCAGTACCTTCATATGGGACTGAGCGGTGAACGCAGGTGGAATTTGCAGAGGGTTGTGTTTGAATTGCAGAGAGTGTCCGTTCCTTATAGTGTCTAATACCCATTGGTCCGTCGTTATCCTTTCCCATTCGTCGACATATGCTGAAACTCTTCCCCCCAGAACGGTTTGTGGTATGTCACTGCTGATCTTTATTTTGCTTGTCTCGCGACGACGATGGGTATGATGGTCGCTTTCTGGAAGACTGGAAGTTTCGTCGACGGTTAGCCGATTGTGAGGCACGTCGGTATCCCTGGGAGGGGTAAGCCGATCTGGCAAAGGATCTGTCTCCAGAAGAGAATCTTGAATTACCTGAAGCCCCTCTAAAGGGACGAAAAGACGTGTAACTTCTGCCACTCTGGAGGGCACCCAATGAACGTGCCGTGTCCGAATCTTCTTTCATTCCTTTTAGGGCCTCGTCCACCTTCTCACCGAAAAGAAGGTCTCCCTCAAAGGGCATATCTAAGACCTTGTATTGCACTTCTGGCCTGAAGTAGGTACACTTAAGTCATGACTGTCGACGCAATACCACCCCATTGTTGACTTGCTTGAAGCCTGACTCAGCGAGATCCACCGCAATGTTTATTGCGTGATTTGAGGCTTCCTCACCCTCTCGGACCAGTAGCATCGCCGCCTTCCTCTGTTCTTCTGGAAGATGATCAAGCAGCGGAGCTAGTCTGTGCCACATCTCCCTATCGTATCTGGCCACAATTGCCATAGAGTTTGCGGCCTTTACTGTGGTCGCTCCCACGGAGAGCACTTTCTTGCCAAAGGCATCTTGGCGTCTCGCTTCGTTCTCAGGAGGAGTCGTGCACTTGTGCTGTGCCTTTGCCTTCCTTGCTGCTGCCGCCGACACCACCGAGTCCGGTGTTGGTTGGGAGGATAAACACTTGGGGGTAGACTCTGGAGCCTTAAACTTTTTTTCTAGGCGTCCTTTCACTGCTGGTTCTGAGAATGGGTGTCTCATTGTCTGCAACCCCTCTTTCCATACATGGTCTAGTATTGGTATCGAGAACACCGACCTCCTTCTCTTGCCCATGTGGTCGAACAAGAAACAGTCCTTTTTCTGTTCTTCCTGGGACAGACCAAATTCTTTGCATGCCTTCTCCATCATAGAATGGAATGACGCAATGTCGTCCGGAGGGGACGGGTGAGCTGGGCTTCTGGGGTTTTCCAACTCCGCCTCTGACTCCCAGGTAGGATCCCTGGAGGGGGATAATGAGATATCCGACATGGCTCCCCTGTCAGACTCCGAATCTGGCAGCTCACCTTCCTCCTGTGCCAGTGTTAAGATTGGCGTGCGTGGGTGCGTCGGTTGACGGGACGGGCCCGGCTCGTCGACGGGTGACTGTGGCAGGCTTGCCTGGGGTAGTCGCTGGTCCAACGACCGCAACAAGGACTGAAGCGTGGACAGAATATCCAATGACAAAACCGATTGCGGATTGAGGAGAGGGGCAGATACCGGTATAACGGATGCCCTCGTCGACGACTTGTCAGCCGCTCGTAGCCCTAGGTCTGTTGGGCCAGCAACTCTCTCGTTCTCGTCCTCCGAGGACAGCAACATAGCCTGTTCTTGTAGCAAAGGCTCCGGGGGGTCGGGTCAAAGACTTCAGGCCTCCAGGCCTCCTGTAGGACCCCCCTCGACGAGGCACTCGTTGACGCCATTGTCTACGGGACGGTGGATGCCCCCTGTGCAAGTGGCAGGGAGGCGGCCGATGACTGGACCGCCGTCGATGACGAAGACTTCGCAGGTGGTTTTGGCGGTCCCGCCTTCTCCACACTGTGCCCGCTTTTACTCGACTCTCGACTCGTGGTCGATCTGTGATGATCGCCAGAGGAGGATTTCCTTTCCTTCTCATGCTTTTTTGATGAGGATGATTTCTTTGCCGAGGAGTCTCTAGTGGAGTGACATCCAGACAACTCTTTTTCCGACGGTCTAGATTTCTTCGCCGGTGGTTCCGACGAGGCCGCGCGGCATGATGTTTTCGCCGACTGTGTGGAGCCCACCTCTGAGGGGGGGTATGCCCCCGCTCCATCATTCAGCCATGCCACCAGGCGTCGGTTCCGGTCTTTGAGGGTTTTTTGAGAAAACCCCTTGCATATGTCGCAGGTATCCGCCGAATGGTGAGGGTGGAGGCAATATATGCAGTCCATATGCCCGTCCCCCTCGTAAACCTTTTTTAAGCCGCATGTCGCGCATGGACGGAACAGCGCTTTTCCTGACACAGAGGACATTATTACTCGAAATCCAATGACGCAACCTAGTACAAAACAGTAGGACAACACGAGGAGATCCCACTACTTTGGAGACGGTTGAAATCTGAAGGGGAGCCGTGGGGGCGGGCCTCTTATACTAGCACGGCCTGCGGAGCATGCGTAGGCGGGTCCTAGAAGGACGTAGATAGGACACAAAAGTGTCGAAAGTTTTCCTTTGGAAAAGGCTATATATGTGCACCGAGGGGTCCCAGTCTGACGACGGGGAATATTCTAAGCATGTGAATCCATGAAAGATCCAATGCTGGAGAAGCTAGGAGATGGCCAGCTTTTCCATGAGTTTGCCCAGGACAGGAGTGATAGAGATCAGGCGGTAGTTTGTCAGATAGGTAGGATTGGCGAAAAGGCGGTGCACAAGGGAGTGCTTGAGGAGAGAGGGGACAGATCCAATGGCGAAAGAGTGACTGCAGAAATCGGCCAAGGCTGGAGCGAGGGTGACAATGTGGTCCTTGATGGTTCTGGAGGAGCACGGGAGCCCCTGTTTGGACAACACTTTCATAGCTAGAAACATTGTCAGATGTTATCAGAGAGAAAGAGGAGAACGGAGGAGTAGAGGGAGAGGCAGCCAGAGAGGTACCTAGAGAGGTAGAGGGAGAGGAGGAGGAAAGAGGACAGGATGCCCTGAGTTTTAGTGGTGAAGTGAGAAGCCAGAGCCATACAGAGGGCCTGGGAGGAACAGGAGAGGTGGTGACTGAAGAAGGATTGGCCAGCTCCTTGCAGATTTTAAAGAGTTCAGCCATGTTGCTGCAGAAGCGCGGGCTAGGATGTGGACTCTCTTCTTGGAGAGGTCAGAGAGTCTGTATTGCCATTGTAGCAGGCAGCAGGCCAGTTTGTCAGAGTATGTGCCCAAAGCTCTCTACTTCTTCTCTGCACTTGCGTTTCAGGGCAGCGAGGTCAGAGTCATACCAAGAGTTGCACTTGTAGGTAGGCTTCAGATGGATTCTCACGGCAGGGGCAAGGATGACCAGAGTGTTGGTGATAGCAAGATTCAGGTTAGAGAGGGCTGTGCCAGAGTGAGAGTCAGCCAAAGGAGAAGGAGCAGGGAAAGTAGAGGCAAAGACATCCATTGACACAAGCTTCATGGGCCAGATGGCTGAGAATGTAGGTGGCAGTGCTGGGGTTGGCTTAGCCTGAGGGACAGAGAGTTTCAGATGAGATGAAAGCAGGGATTGGTTAGTCCAAGAGACAGGAGTGTTGAGAGGGTTAGAGAGGGGGATTTCTGAGGAGAGGAGAACATGCAAGCTGTATCTGGCAGAGTGTGTCGGACCAGAGGGTAGAATGGAGAGAGAGTGTCGCAGAAGTTTCAGAAGAGCCCAGAGGAGAGATTAGAAGCATCTGGGTGGATGTTAAGGTCTCTGAGAAAAAGTTGAGAGGTAGAGGCAAGGAGAGAAGAGGAGAGGTCAGCCCACTCTGAGACAAAGCGTGCAACCTGGACAGTGGCCTATAGATGGCGGCCACAGTCGGAGAGAGGCCATGAGAGATAGAGAGCCCGCAGACCAGGCAATCAAAGGAGGAGTAGCCCTGCGTAGGGATGTCAGAAGCAGGGACCTACTCCGGAAAGATGAGAGCTACTCCACCTCTAGGTTAGTTGATTCTGGGCTCGCAGAGGATCTTGTAGCCATCAAAGCGATGGCCTTTCCCTGGCCACTTGCACAGAGGATCCAAGGGGAGTAGGAGTGAGAATACCCTCAGGTTTCTTAGTGTCTATGAAAATTGGGCTTTCTATCATATAGAGGAAGGTCAGGAGTGTCCTGACTATTGGATTGAATCCTACGGAATCATCACTAATTCCCCTGGGGTAGTCTCGTCCCCAATGTCCAGGGAAAGGCAGCGGCTACCTGATCCTGACCCTGGGGGTGGTGTCTGGAGGGAGGTTCATGGAAGAGGAGATGGGTACCTTGGGGAAGTGATGGCTCTGATAGGAAAGACAGTATTACCCCCTTTCTGGTAGGAGGAAACCCTAATTCCTGAGTCTTTCATGGCATACTGTTGTCAAGCATCTGATGTCCAGGGTGTTTGTGATTTTGTTACAACTGTTCAACCATGTGATTTAAAATCCATTGAAACTTCATTGGACTCCAAGTCCCAGAAAGCCTCAAGTACTGTGACGAGGAAGACATGTTGAGGAAATGTGACCATAAGAATACTATGCAGTCTAGTTGTCATGAATCTAATCAGCTGTGCGGGACCTTTACATTTCCAAATCACCTGCATCAAGTGGAACAGGAGTAACGCAGAAGGAGAGAGAAGGTAAGCTGTAGAGTGCGCCGCAGGAAGCGTAACAGGTGGCTAAGGAAATCCCACAAGGAGCTGTGAGGAGAGACGCTCGCGAGAAGCAGGTTGGCGGCATTCGGGACCAGAGGAGAGGACCTCTAGAGGAAGAGAGAAAGCAGACGGTGTGCAGCGAGGCTGTGTAAGGAGACGCAGTCCTGAGTTGTGCAGGTCATGGCACCGAAGGACCAGTGTTCAAAGTGAACTGGAACAGTTGGGAGCGGAGTTCCACTACTTTTATTTTTTTACTGTTAACAGTTCCACTACTTTTTGCAACCATTTTCACCTTTCCGGAACTGTTCTTTGTGAAGTTAAAGCAGATTTCTCCACTTTACCACCCAATAGCAGTTAGAGCTAAACTGAAATCTGTTTCAACTTAATTGGCTGTCAAGCAGCATGGCTGCAACCCTTGAAAAATGTGTTGCTGCCCGCCCGGGTAACAGTTCACTACTCATTTTGGTGCACCTCTACCACTGCAAAGGACAGAAGAGCCGACACGGAGACCCAACGAGACTCTGCCTAGAAGCGGAAGCTGGCCCCTCGCAAACACTCTTCAGCAGCCACACAGTGGACCAGTGAGTCGGCCTAATTGCATAGGTGGCCCTGGGACATTCAAAGTGCTTTTTAGCATATTTGTAAGTACTTTTGAATATCGACATACTAGAATTGAAAGGAAAAGGCGGATGTGTATCAATTTTCCTGACATAAGATTTCAGTTGGGGGAAACCTAGGACCAGCATTGCCTGAGCAAAAAGACGTTGCCAGAAGAACAGGAGCAAATATGGTACAATTCTCCTGATATAAGAGGTCAGTTGGGAGCCAACATTGCCAAGTGCAAAAAGAGATTGTGAGAGAAATAAAGAGGCAAAATGTGTACAATTCTCCTGACATGAGATGTCAGTTGGGGGAAATCTGCAACAAGCATTGCCAAGAGTCAAGAAAGATTGAAATAAAGGTTGACAGACAGAGCTTGAACATGGGATGTCAGTTTGGGGGAAATTGGCAAAAGTAACAAATCAAGACAAAAAGAGTGTGCTAGTGAAAAAGCACAATTATGTAATACTTAAGGAGAAATTGAATTTTGCAGAGAAGCCTGATATCAGGTAGTGAAGCCATTTTGGAAAGAGATACTTGACAGGCGAGCACACCAGTGGATCTAAGTGAACCAAAAGGGGGATATTCCTGGCAAGAGAGTAAACCAGGATATCAAGAGTTTTCAGTTGAGGAGTTTCCTGGCAACCGGGAAACTCACTTTGAATTTGAGTGTTGAAAAGAGACTTGGTTATATTATGTTCTTGCTTCCTTTGAACTTTTATGTCAAACAGAAACTTTGAAAACACTTGCCTTTTGCCATTCTTGAATCTATGTTGTGAAAAAGACATTTGTTTTGCCATCCTGAAACATAAGATTTCCCTTTGCCTTATCCTAACCTGCATTGTGCAAACGCCATTTGTTTTATCAACCTGAGGAGAGTATTTGGTAAAAGAGACATTTGAAAGGCCTTTATGAGACTGGTTTTAACAAAGAACATTGTGAATTGCTTAGCTGAAATAATCCAGGGAAGGGAGCCAACCCTTGGATACCAGAAGTGTTTTGGTTGAAGTTTTATGTTTGAGCTATTGCACTTTTCTGTTGCGTTGAACTTTGAAACATTTACCTTGCACGTTTTGCCTGTATGTATTAGTGTGAGGGTCAGATTAAATTTGGACACAAGGTCATCTTTTTTAGTTTTATAGGAAGGGGCATTCACGTCAAGATAGGGACAGTTAGGCCTTTATCTAAACCCCTTTCTGATAATGCAATGGCTAACGTTGGGAATGATCTCTCTTTGTTTCTGCCTCTCATTTCTGACCCCTCACACTATCCTGAATGGTCAAGACTCGGTCCCCCAGCAGATACCCTCGGGTGGGCTAACTCTGCACTCTTCAAAAGGAAACAAGCCAAGGGCATGACCTTCATCACTGCATTGGTACGGCCCTTACAAGGCAACGTTGCTTTTCAACTCTATAATCTATCCTACTACGAGAGCATTAAGAAAAACTAAGATAAAGAGGCAAAAAAATGCAATACAAATACAAAAGAGAGAACAACGTGGCAAGCAGCAGGATCA
The DNA here is from genome assembly GCF_040938575.1 of Ambystoma mexicanum. NCBI lineage: Eukaryota > Metazoa > Chordata > Amphibia > Caudata > Ambystomatidae > Ambystoma > Ambystoma mexicanum. The sequence continues at coordinate 1,473,216,664 of NC_090932.1, read as the reverse complement.
TCAACCTGCATCATTACCTACCAGCCACTGTACATCGGGATCTCATCACATCTGCTTGAGGACCAAGATCTTAAACATTCAGAGAATATCTTCGAAGTATCTCATAAGGAGAAAAGATAACTTAGCCACTAGTACAACATTGTCAGTTGTTCCTTTGACATCCTTAATATGTCACCTCAGTTTATAGACAAATGACAGGCCCAATTTCTAAAACATGAAATAACAGAAAAAGAATTGATTTGTCTGAGGGACACAGGATGAAGCATGTAGCAGTCATCTGGTATATCTTTTGAATGTCTGCCATAAATGCCCAAAGGGCCTAAGTCTTTCAAGCCGTGGGAGCTAAACATGTTTTAAAACCCTGTAATCGACTTTCCTTACATAAAATGGCAGGCACCATGCTGCCAGAAATAATAAGTCACACATCTTGGATGAAGCAAGACCCATCTGTTAAAGACAGGTCATGCACACATCCTTATTGCGAGCTGTGCGGTAATTGTAAAACAGTTTATTTCGAAATACCACTTGTGTTTACTGATCGCACGTACTCGATGTGTACCTGCAGTGTTTGAACAGCACTTCATGCGATATATACTGCTGAAAATGTGAAACTCGGCATGATTTAAAATTCAAAAACAAGCAACATAACACCATAATGACCTCCAGAACACACAGGGAGACCCATCAACACCCAATAATAGAAAAGGGCAATCCAGCCTTCCAACACAACAGAGATCATGATGCTGCCAACCGTAGCCATTCCACTTCACATCAGAGAGCTCTACATTTTGTTTGAAACCAGATACAAGCAGATCCATTATCAAAGGGACCTACTTTCAGAAATTAGGTGATGGATGCTTAGGCCACCCATCATCTGTTTCAGACAATCCACATGAACTCTTACGAACAACCAATTGCTCACCAAGTATCAACTTGGCAACTTGGCAGGGACAGCATCCTATATATTGTGCAGTTGATAAAGCAAGACCTATAAAGTCAAATCAACATCGGAACAGCCATACCGTGATGCTCCAAGCAGTGTCTGTGGTACATTTCTGTAGCAATGCAATGGTGCATTACAGTTCTCGGTCAACATGTTGCAGTGTATGACACAGCCCACATTCTCATGTGTGCAACATGCCCTATTTCAACATGCCTCTGACCACATCGCACAACTGACCACTCTGGATGCCATCAATGCCAACAAAGGAAGGTTCAATGACATACGGCTGTAGGGGAGAATGGCAGTAATGCAGTGGTAATTCCACAGCCGTGCTACTGCACCACCGTACTACGAGTCTTATGCTAAGGTGGATGATTTACCTCAGATGTTCCTCCATCTTACTGCCAAAAATGTGCAAAAATCGAGGAAATGTCTTTTTTAAACCCACATTTATTTTTTGACATATTACTTATACACGCCTCCAACCACTACCCCATCCACTCTCTGCAACACCCCAATGCACCCTTCTACCTCCACCCATTGCAAGAGCCCCAAAACACCTCTACAGCACCTTCCCCCACCCACTGAAAGAATGTCAACACACCTCTCCTCTACCCTCCCCTTCCCTTCCCACACTATTCTCGCTCTACACACACACCCTTAACCTGTAAAAAGAAACTCATACATGTATGTAAAAGTTAATCATGATAATGGACACATTGACAACAATGCTACATTCGATACCAACAGGAGGCGCTAGATATCCTTTCCGGAATCCACGGAAGCCAGAGGCCCCTGCACATGTATCCGCTGCAGATGCTGGCATCTACGCCAGACAGTAAGAGCCCTCATCATGAATCGGAAAAGGTCTGGCCCATCATAACTGCATGCTGTATCTTGCACAGTATTTGCATCAGGTGAAATGACCCACTGTCAACCCAGGTCAATATCCATTCAGACAATGATGATATGATATGGCATTCAGAAGATGAAGAGGGAGATCCAGGACAGGACCAACCTGATGCCCATGATTGCCAGAACACCAGGCAGCAGGTGTTGGACAATTCATTTTGACTTCTGCACAGAGGGGGAATTTGAGAACTACATACATGGCTTTACAGGTGATCTGGACACTTGCGGTGTGTTGCTGCTGCTATTTTGGTGAACCTGCTTTCTCACCTGGGGTGGGGGGGGGGGCAGAAAGGCACATGTGTGCAGTCCCGAGCATCTATGTTATTGTTGCTATGGGTAATGCCGTACGACCTCCATTTACTGGAATTGGCGGCCTCTAAAGTGGTAGGGAGCATACTATGCTCAGGTGTAGTTAGATGAAGCTCATTTAAAACCTGGTCAACCACCCCTGAGAATGTGGGCTTCGATTTAGAGTGCCACTTCCTGGTCAACCACCCCTGAGAATGTGGGCTTCGATTTAGAGTGCCACTTGCTGATGTATTCAGAAGAGCACCTTCAGAATAGGGGTTATGGCATAGCGAAAGTTGCAGTGCCTTTGTGGGTCTCGTGCAGCCAATTATACTGCATGCATGATGCTGTTCCTGTCCGAGAAATACAAAGTGAAGAACTGATGTCCTCTCTCTGCCCATGTGGAAGTTCCGACCCTGTGACTACCTGGTTGACTACCTCTCTACCTTAACCTGCCAAAAGACATATATGCCAATAAATGCATTCACTATTGTGAAATGATGCACCTGAGGACATCTATTTTTAACCCCTTCATTATTTATGAACATATTATCTAATACTGCACCCCCCTCCCCTCACCCACTGCAAGAACCTCAAAACACCCTTCACCACCCAACGCCAGCCACTGCAAGAACTCCAACACACCTCTCCTCCCCGCTCCCCGACCCATTGCAAGAAACCCTATGCACACCTCCAAACCCATCCCCACCCTCAGAACTATGTGCAAACAAAACACAGCACGCCCTTGACTCATGACCTGGTGGGATGAGTGGGTGGGGCAGTCTAGAGCACTAGTGTGGTGGGCTGGTGATCACAGAGCCCTCTATCGGTGTAACCGATATTGAAGGTGTTGTCTCCCTTAACCCCACAGTTTGCAATTAGAGCAAGGAGTCTCTCATGTATGCCTGACATGATTTGGAAGTCATGTGTTGTGGCCTCTGTGGCCTGCCACATTCTCTGGCTGTCCAATGGTAAGACCTTGGCGAGACTATCCATGGATGCCCCCAGTACTGTTACTCCATCTTCTGTTAGTTATCCTTGCACCATGTCTCTTAATAGAGTGACCAGTCATGACAGGCAGTACATATATAAAAAATAGACATGCAATACCACACAACCTGTGTTGGTACTCATTTAGCGACCTCAGAAGGATGAAAGGCTGAGTTGAGGTGTTTAAGAACAGACTATATCAGTGACTCACACCCTGAAGTGTGCCTGAAATTAACCGTTAATGAGTCTAGCAATTATTGTATAGAATTCCAGAAAGACACATTATTTGGTATTCCTTTTCTTTCTTATTTAGGGTCACTGCTGAAAATGTTAGACTTGTGGAGCCCCTATTTTTTTTTTTAAAGAGGCCTGAACAAGAAAGCCAGCCACTCCAGAAGCAAAGAGCCACATGGCGCTGGCCACAGCACATGAACTTGCATTTTTTTTGGGGGGTAGCAAGGGAGTCCTCAGGGGTCGCAGTTGCAACCCCTGGCGACGCCTACATGACGTCCGTGGCTGAGTGTCTTTGAACGGTGTAATCCCATAAGAAGGAGGGCACAGGCCTCCAACACCCACCAGTCCCAATTCTAAGTTACAGCACCCTAAATGCCCTGGCTTTAGGACCCCTGAATTCCAGCGTACCAGATAACACCAGACTGCTGACCATAAACCTGTTGGACCCCCAATTGATCAGAAAGATCAGAAAGCAAGGCTTTCCTGCCTTCACTTCTAGGTCACGCGATTTGTGCTGCGAGGTGCAGGGAGGGGTGAAATTATAGCCCAAAATGAGGTTGGGAGACTTTGGAGAGGTTCCGGTCTGCCTGGGAGCGAGTGAAGTGTGTGAGTTAGTGTGATCTCAGCTTTCCCCCTAAGCCCATGTCTGCTCATACCAGGTGCTTTGTTACATAGATAAAGATGTATTGTTTAGTTTGCAAATATGTGCCAATCACACAACTTCGCCCTGATGACGGATAAAACATTGCCCACGTGAAGGAAGATGGAAGGACAGGGCTGGGACCAATGGCCTGGCATCCCCTATGGAGCAGGCCCCCGATGTATAGGGTCCTACCAACCAGCCACGCAGGTTTTTACTGTATGTGAAGACATCACTGACAACGACTTGTACCCTTATAAGGTTCTTCTTGTGCAGATTTTGGCAGAACGGTCTGCTGCAGCAGAGCTCTTTGTTGGCGCATCTATTTTTGTGGAAATAAACCTTGTCCTTGCAAGAGGTGTATTGGGCCTTTTTCCCAAGCAGGTTGAATTTTCTCTGGTGTAAGCATCTAGGGGAGCATTCCTACATTACTCGTGTAGGTGCCAATATGTGTGGCCTACCCAAAAACATGGCATCACTAGATTTCCAATATGCACCCATTACATTTCAATTCAGAAGACTTGCTTTACTTGGTACTCACTACAAGCAACTGTGATCCGGTACCAGCTTCTGGACCTTCATGCCTGTCGCACCAATGATGTCAATCAGACTAGCAGCCATTGCCTCTGAGGGTTGCATCACGGGGTCTGACACTGTGCCCCCTCCAAAAGCAATGCTACCTGTGGTCAGAGAGGATGCTGCAGATACAGGGCATAAAGTAGTCTCAATGCTTTTCCACCTCGTTGGTTCTGGGTTGGGCAGACACTTCCACCATCCTGTATCCCGCCCTCTCCCTGAGCTGGCCTGCTTCTGGGTGGAGGTTTTAGCAATCAGGTGCGCCACGCACCTGCCTGTGGGTCTCCTTCACCACATCTTTTGGGAGCAATTTTAGTTCCAGCACACTAAATTTGTATTATCTCTTAGCAGCCATTAGCACATTTGCCAAAAGCGCTGTCACCAGCATCCTGTTAACCTCTCATTTTAGATGGACAGCACTCTTGTGCTGTAATTGAGCATGGACTGAAATCCACTAAATGCGGCTGTATGGGTTTTCTCTTTGTATGTGTGACAATGCCACATATGCCACATATTGTAACTGTATTACAGCATGCAGTGGCGCTTTTCAAGTAACAATGCATACACTGTCCTTTACTTATCCTTTACGTATCTCATTCATTCGAGACAAGTTGAACACCACCATTAGTCCCATTGAAATTGTCAGACAAGTTGAGCGCTGCGAGTTGAGCGCTTTTACTAAACTAATGCTCAACAAACCCTCAATTTGTTAAGCTGAGGACTTGGTGAAGTAAAATTGAGCTTTGATTAGCACTTACAAGGATTGTATGGAGTTTAGCAATCTAATTTGTCTGTGCAAATCTCAACCAGTGCTCAATTTCAGTTTAGTTGAGCAGTAGTTGAAAGCTTCTGGTTGAGCTCTGTAATTAATTTTTGGTAAGGGTCAGGCGTTAAAGCTGTAGTCGTGCGGTGCATCGTTATATTTGTATAAGGCATTTAGGGCCTCATTACACGGACGGCTGTAAGGGTTAACGGTCACCGTTAATGGTACCGGTGACCGTTAACCCTTACCGCCTTACTACGAGGTCCCTTTGCGGGTTGGAGAATTTAACGCCTGCTTTTTGCAGGCGTAAAAAACCAACCCGCAAAGGGACCAGGGAGCTAATTACGGTACCGCAATTTGCGGTGCCGTAATTAGCACCTTCCCCATTCCCATTATGCCCTATGGGGCAAAAATGGGAATGGGGAAGGGCAATGGGGGAAGGGGGAATTACCGCCCCACCAACCTTGGAATAGGGCGGTAATTCCCCTTTCCACCAAGGCGGTGCCGGTATTTTACCGGCATGGACCAAGGTGCAAATAGCACCTTGGTCCACCGCCATCCGTGTAATGAGGCCCTTAGTCAATACGGACTAGCACTAACAGTTGACTATTTCCTCATTGTTTTTTTGGGGGGTGGGGGGATAGCTAACTGTGGTATTTAACACTGTCTTTTGCTCTCTCAGACTTCTGCCTCTCTTGGGGATGAGGTCAGGAGTCTGAGGTTCTACGATACCCGAGCAAGCTTCATTCTCAGTAAAACTTGGGCCCGTGCAGAGCAGGATGCATAGACTAGTCGGGAATACAGGATTGCTAATATAGGAAGATTTCCAAGAAGTCTGTGAAGAAACTGCTGTCTATCAGAGTCTGTGGGCAGAATACCCTTAACATTTTCTTATATTTTACCTCTTTAAAAAAGGTCATACATTAAGATAAAGGTGCATCCACATAATTAAAATCACATCCTGCAAAATATCTATCAAGCTAAATCATAGATTCAACCAAAGAACAAACAAGGCCTAATAGTAATCATGGATATAAAGTTTACTGTTGCTATGTTGAAGTTGTAGTAAGGCTGCAGCGCAACGTAGTACCATCAATAGACACGTTTCGCTCCATGTGAATGGTACTTCACTAGTCCAGTCGTTAAAGACTTCTCCAGAATACAGACATGTAAAGGTGGAAAAAAGGGTATTGCTGGTGTGATCGATGCAGCTCACCTGGAATGCTCTCCACCTAACGGCGATCTTTCCCAGTGTTCCTTTACTGGTTTCACGTAATGTATGCATTGCTCAGTGTTCCTGAGCATTTTGCTTTGAGTCTCCTTTCTGGACAAGTTGGTCACCGGAAAACCCTAATGAAAGCGAAAGAGGTCTGAATTTGTGTTTCTTCATTCCAGGACGATATTTTACTATTCCCAAAGCTGCACATCTTTGCCTGGAGGGGTTCATTACGAGTTTAGTGGTGTGGTAAAGCATGATAATGAGGCCGCAAATCCATTATTGCCACTTTTCTACACCACCAAATGATGAGTGTGGATGGAAAGTGGAGGAGATACCTCCAGCATATACCTGGAGGGATCTCCTCCACTTTGTTTTATTTGTTTATTTGTTTGTTTATTTATTTGTATGGCGCTCCGGACCCAGGGGTATAAGGGCGCATATGAATACGGTTAGAGGTACATTATAGGCAGTTACAAAGTGCAATTACGCAAAATTTACATAATATATACAGTTAGCAGTTTATAATATACAATATACAAGAGAAGGGCATCATTTAAGAACGGTCTGTGACGCTAGTGTTTGTCCAATAACCAGCTGATAACTCGTTTCCTAAAGGGTAGAAACGAACCGATAGATTTAATGTTAAAAGGTAGGGTATTCCAGACATGGGAGGCAAGGACCGTGAAGCTGGCACCTCCAGCTCTTTTTAGGGAGAATCTAGGTTCTGATAGGCATAGTGTGTTGGTGGATCTAATGGTTCTCGATGTGGATTTCAGTGTGAATTTGTTGGTGAGATAAGGCGGAGCTAGGTGGTTTAAGGCTTTATATGTAAGACAGATAGTCTTTAAGTCAATTTTTTGTTGGATAGTAAGCCATTTGCATGATAATCTGGTGGTGGTGATATGCTCGCATCTTGATATGTTAAGGGCTGCTCGTAGAGCATTATTTCGAAGCACCTGAAGTTTTTTGGTAATGGATTTGTTTGCGCCTAGATAAAGACTGTTACAGTAGTCCAATTTAGATTGTATAAGAGCCCTGGCCGGTGTAAGGCAACTATTTGTGGAGAGGAACGGTCTACATGCCCTGATCAGCTTACCTGTGTAGGCCGTGGCAGAGGCGGTCATGTTCACTTGTTTGGAGAGGTTGGTGTTGGCATCAAGGTAGAAACCAAGCGTTTTCACATTTTTGACAATAGGGATGATATTACCATCGATGATAAAGATATTGTAGTAAGGGCTAAGTTTCAGCAGATTGTTGGGTGTACCGACAAGGAGAACCTCTGTCTTCTCACCATTAAGGCATAAGCCATGAGAAGCCATCCATGCCTGGATGATGGAGAACATTTTGTTGATCCGGGTAAGGTCATCGTTGTAGTTACCAGAAAGGGTAAGGAGTATCTGGGTGTCATCTGCATAATTGGTGTAGGTGACACCCAGATGGTCCAGTTTGTCGAAGAGTGGCTTTGTAAATATGTTGTACAAAGTTGGCGAAACGCAGGAGCCTTGTGGGACCCCACATGTGATAGGGATAGGGTCTGCCGCGGCTACTGGGGAAAAGTCCCTCATGGTTCTATTCGCCAGTAAGGATTGTATCCACGTGACAGCAGAAGAGGAGAAGTGAGCTGCAGAAGAGAGGTGGTTGCAAAGGATTTTATGGTCGACCAAGTCGAACGCTGCTGAGAGGTCTAGGAGGAGTAGGATGGCGGCGTTGCCTTTATCTTTAATTTCATCTATTTGGCTTTTGAGGTCAACAAGGGCAGTTTCTGTTCCATGTTGAGGTCTAAAGCCAGATTGCCGAATTGGGACCGTGGTGATGGGTCTGTAATTAGTAGGTATAGCAGGGTCTAGGGTTTGTTTTTTTAAAAGGGGGAGGACCCAGGATTGTTTCAGATTGCTAGGGACAAGGTTGGTGGAGAAAGATAGGTTTATAAGCTTTGTGATAAAAGGGGATAGTTCTCTGGCTGCGTATTTTATGATCTGGGCAGGGCAGCTGTTCCCTTTGCAGTTAGAAGGTTTTAATGATGCTATAATTTTGTCTACTTCCAGAATTGTTACCTTTTTGAATGTGAAGCCTGGGTTAGAGTTGGTGGAGACCAGTGTACTAGGGTTAGTGGGCATGCTACTGGTAAATTGGTTGCGTTTATCTTCTATTTTTGTTTGGACCCCAACAATTTTGTTGGCAATGGCATTTTGGATACTAGTGCACCAAGTTTTATCTTTGGTGCAAGTATCAGTAGGAGGGTTAGGGTTTTCTCATTCCTTAAGTATAGTGAAAAGCTCTTTGGTGCAGGAGCCTGCCTGGTTGATCTTGACGTTGTAAGTTTCTTTCTTAGTGCGAATAATCTCACTTTTGTAGAGTGAGGAGGTATTCATTAGATCCGTTTTATTTTCAGCAGACGGTATGGTTTTCCATAGTGTTTCAAGCTTAGCTTTCTTTTTTCTAAGTGTTTTAAGTTCGGGGGTGTACCAGTAGTTCAAATGAGCTCTGGGTTTTTCTTTGCGAAGTTTTAATGGGGCGATGGTATCAATGGCACTGGCCATAGTGTCATTGTAGCTATTGACAAGTTGATAAATGTTGGCAGTAGCAGGGAGTGCGTTGAGGGTGGGCAGGACCAAAGGTATTAGTGCCTCAGCAGTGATGTTACGCTTGTTCCTGGTCGGGCATGCAGGTGCCGCAGGGCCTTTTTTTAGAGGTTGGATAGGAGTATTAATCTCAAGGGCACAAGGTAGTGGTCAGTCCATGCGAGAGGTTTAGGGGTGTTGCAGATAATATTACAATTGTGGGCTGCTACCCAGTCGATAGTTCTCCCCTTCTGATGAGAAGGTTGAGATGTAAGTTGTGTGAAGCCATGCTCTGCTAGGGCATAGACTAGTGAAGATGCTGGAGAGTCCTTCGGATCATTGTAGCCAAGATTAAAATCTCCAAGGATGATAGTTTGAGCGGACGGCTTAGAGTTCTCAGCTATAAGGGGGGTTATATCTTCTTCAAAGGGACCCGGCGGGCCTGGGGGTCTGTATGTGAATGGTAATCGTACTTTTGGGAGAAGTTTGTAGCTTGATTGTGAGGTGCTCACAAGATTTTAGTGTAGGGGAGGTGAATGCTCTGAGGTCTAGGGAGGATTTAAAAATAAAGGCTAATCCTCCTCCATGCGTATCGGGTCTGTCGGCTCTAAGGATGGAGTATTTGTCGGGAATGGCTAATGTTGGGTGTGGTCCTGCAGCTTCATGTAGCCAGGTTTCAGTTATGGCCAGGAAGTCGAGATCGTTGGTTAGGATGGTGTCGGCAATTTCTGTGGAGTGGGCAACAAGGGATCTGACATTAAGTGGATCTCCTTTTAGGGATGGTACTTTAAGTTTGGTCGAAGTTGTATCCTTGAGGTTGGACTTCTTGTGGGGTTTAGTAAGGTGCTTACTATTGGTAGTGGGAAGTCTCATACCTAGTCTATTATAACGGGTTATGAAGTTAGGATTGATGGTAGGTATGTTACCGGGTGACTGCCTGGTTGTAGAGTAATTAAGTCTAACTTTAATACCATTGGGCTAGATACTTGGAATAGTGCTCCCAGTCATGCATGGGACACTATGCTTGGGATGCTGCAAAGTTCGGTCAGGAGTAGTGTTGGTGGGAGTGTCAAATGGGCGGCTGATGTCAGTGGTGATGAGATTATGATGATGGTAGTGTGGGAAGGGTGGAGTGGTAGGTAGAAAGGGTGTAGGGCAGCGGATAGGGTAATGTCTAGGGCATCCAAGTTTGGCGAGGCCATTAGTGAAGGCAATGTAACTATTACCACTGCAGGGAATGGTGTCTAGCATGATACAGAAGGGGAACATAGTGAGTAAGAGCCAGGTGAGCATGGTTAATGCAGCAAAGTCTAAGTGGTAGAGCTCAGGATAGGCCAGACAGTCTAGACTGTGTAAGTCAACTTAAGCTATAGACTCAGCCGTGGGCAAATTTCGCAGTGACGAGAAGCTCACCGATAAACAAATACAATACTGGCTAGGGTTCATAGGAGGGCTAGATTGTCTATGGCAGGGGCTTGCAACTGTGCAAGGTCAATTTGTTGCAGAGGGGTTCGGCAAGTGTAAAATGGGCAGGAGGCACCAGAGATCTGCAAAAACAATTGTAGCTGAAGGTTCACAAGTAGGCAACTTCAGTTTAGCAGAAAGGCTCACAACATGTGCAAATTAAGGCTAAAAAGTACAAGTAGTCAGAATCGATTTAAGCTAGAGGCTACCAGGATGTGCAAAAAAAAACAGTTGTAGCTGAAGGTTCACAAATAGGCAACTTCAGTTTAGCAGAGAGGCTCACAGCATGTGCAAATTAAAGCTAGAAGATAGAGGTAGTTAAATTCGATTTTAGCTACAGGCTACCAAGATGTGCAAGAAACAATTGTAGCTGAGGGTTCACAAATAGGCAACTTCAGTTTAGCAGAGAGGCTCACAGCATGTGCAAACTAAAGCTAGAAGGTAACGGTAGTCAAATTCGATTTAAGCTACAGGCTACCAAGATGTGCAAATAACAGTTGTAGCTGAAGGTTCACAAATAGGCAACATCAGTTTAGGAGAAAGACTCACAACATGTGTAAATTAAAGCTAGAAGGTACAGGTAGTCAAGTTCGATTTTAGCTACAGGCTACCAAGATGTGCAAAAAACAATTGTAGCTGAGGGTTCACAAATAGGCAGCTTCAGTTTAGCAGAGGGGCTCACAGCATGTGCAAATTAAGGCTAAAAAGTACAAGTAGTCAGAATCGATTTAAGCTACAGGCTGCGGAGATGTGCAAAAAACAATTGTAGCTAAAAGTTCACAAGTGGCCAACTTCAGCTCACAGAGAGCGCAAGGTTGAGTTACATTCTAGTTGGCAGATGGTTACCTTGTGAAGGATCACATGTGGCTCTGTGGAAGGCAGTCAGTAATATACGTGAGGTTAGTAGGTGTCACAACTCAGAGGTTGTTTTCTGGTCGTTGCAGATAATACTTCCCCGCTCTTCTAGGGAAGTCCCTTTCGCTCAAGGAATCGTGGGTCTTTATGGTGATGTGCCAAGGACTTCCCTCCCAAGAGCTCGGTCTACAGGGATCAATACACCTGGCAGGCCGGGGGCTTGAGCGAAAAGGCCGGAGCAGAATCGTCAGAGCTAGAGGGACAGAGAACAAAACAGTTGTTCAGGAAATGCAGCCAAATAGTGCCGGAGAACAAACAGCCAACACCGCCCACAATTATCCACTCTTACCTGCTCCTTAGGAACGATATACCAGTAACCTACTGGTATCGAAATGCAGAAAACAAGGAGGATGAAGTGTGAAGGGAAGGCGTGCCAGTATCCTAGGAACACCACGTTGAAAACAGCAGAGCGTCCCAATTAGGTTCAAAGTAATCCAAAGTGTAAACAGCAGAGCGTCCCAAATTAGGTTCAAAGTAATCCAAAGTGTAAACAGCAGAGCGTCCCAAATTAAGGTTCCAAGCAATCCAAAGGGTAAACAGCAGAGCGTCCAAAAAGGTTCAAAGCAACAGGAGTGGACAAGGGAAGAAAGGAAATGATCAGGGAAGCAAGCGTTCACCTCACGCTAATTCCCTCACGGAAATGTTATCGGGTCACCAAAACTTAAGGATTCAGAAGTAGGAGGTCAATAATGGGCAAGCCGGGTTCAGAATATCCAAGGGGAACAATCGAGGGAAGCTGGCGTCGGGAGGCAGACAAGGACAGGACAAAGACAATAACTTGATTCAAGCGCCGGGTAGTCAAGGTTTCAAACGGGAGTCCGGGAGCTCGTAACTAACAGCAGTTTAGGAGCACCCGATCTCCGGATAGATGGGAGCTAAATGTAGTTCCCAACAAATGAAAACGCAGCAACGTCATGCGTGTACGTCGCGTGGCTATAATAGCAAGAGTTGTGGGAATTGTAGTCTCAAGGTGTTTTACGTGCCGGATAGCGCTCAGACAATCGCCAAGGCAGTTTCCAATTTAGCCGAGACGTGACAGTACCCCTCCACAAAGAGCGCTCACTCCTGAGCCTTCGTAAGCGTTGAGACCAAAAGGCCCGTAGCAAACGGGGTGCGTTCAGATTAGAAGCCGGTTCCCAGGACCTGTCCTCTGGACCATACCCCTTCCAATCAATCAGGTAAGACCGAACCCCACGACATAGGCGAGTGTCCAATATTGCACGCACCTCATACTCGTCCTCACCATGGACGTTAACTGGGGTAGGGGCAGTAGGTAACCGTGTGCCAGGTACAAAAGGGGAAGCAAGGAGACATGGAATACCGGGTGCACCCGCCAATGAGATGGAATCTCTAGACAAACAGTGACAGGATTAAGGCACCGTAGAATCGTATAAGGACCCAGATAACATGGCAACAGTTTCCTTTTACCCTTAATGGACAGATGTTTTGTAGAGAGCCATACACGGTCACCACAAGAATACGAAGGGGCCGGCGCGCGTCGCTTGTCAGCCTGCATTTTGGTACGACGTTGCGCCGTTTGCAAATGGGATAATACTGATTTACGGATGGCAAGCAAGGAATCCTTCACGGCATTAGCTGCGGGAAACTGCTTTAAAGAAGGCAAGACAGGCGGCAGAGTCCTTGGGTGTGGACCATATAAAGCATAAAATGGAGAGCAGCCAATTGATGAATGTATAGAATTGTTATAGGCAAATTCTGCTGCACCTAGTAGCGAGAACCAGTTAGACTGATGTTGCAGACACAGACAGCGAAGAAACTGTTCCATAGTGCCATTGGTACGTTCAGTTTGGCCATCCGTCTGAGGATGGTAGGCCGAGGACAAGCGGGCATCAATACCCAAAGAGGAAGTAAGGGAGCGCCAAAAGCGCGAGGTAAATTGAGACCCCCGGTCAGAAATCAGAACCGTAGAAAGTCCAAAAAAACGTACCACATGGTCAAAAAACAGACTCGCTAACATAGAAGCAGTAGGTATTCCTGAGCACGGTATAAATCGTGCCATTTTGGTGAAAACATCCACAACCACAAGAATGGTGGACATGCCCCCGATACAAGGGAGTTCCACCACACAATCAAGGGTGACCGTATGCCACGGATACGGGGGTAATGGCATGCTCATTAGAAGACCTACGGGTTTGCCCGGTTGTCTTTTGCACTGTGTACATACGGCACACTTGGAGACATATTGTTCGGTGCCGTTCTTCATACCAGGCCACCAGCACCATCGGTGGAGAAGATCATAGGTTTTGGCCCGACCAGGGTGAGCTGCCAACGGGAGATCATGGGACCATTCGAGAGCTTTTCGCCGAGTTTGAATATCAGGCAGGTATAGTAGGCCTTTAACATATGGAAGACCGGTGATGAGTTTGGCGTCCAACTCCTTAAGAATAGGAGCATGATCCTTAGCCCATCTCCTTAACCCATCTAGGATGGACGGAGAAACCGAACAAACACACACTACAGTCCCTGAGGATAATACTGGGGTTGACTGCTTCGTAGTTTCCATATCTGTACCAATACGTGATAATGCATCCGCCTTTCCGTGTAACGGACCGGGGCGATATGTCACTGTGAAATCAAACATGGTAAAAAACAAATGCCACCGTATTTGCCTAGCATTGGTGCATTTCACATGGGACAATGCTTGGAGATTCCGATGATCCGTATACACAGTAATGGGGTGTTTAGCACCTAATAGATGATGTCTCCACTCATTAAACGCCACCTTAATCCCCAGTAATTCTCTCTCCATGATAGTATAATTACGTTCGGCTGGCGTAAGTTTCTGAGAATGGAACGCCACCGGATGTTGTCGATGGGTAGCTGGACACATTCGCGACAAGATGGCCCCCACAGCAATTGCAGAGGCATCGGCCTCCACGATGAATGGAAGGGCCGGATTAGGGTGCTGCAAGACGGGAGCGGTGGTAAAAGCCTCCTTCAATGTGTGAAATGCAGATTGCGCTTGTTCATCCCAAAGGAAAGGGACGTTCGGGCTAGTCAACCGAGTTAGAGGCGCAACTATTTCGGAAAAGGAAGCGATGAAACGTCTGTAGAAGTTAGAAAAACCCAAGAACGATTGAAGGGCTTTTACTGAAGTCGGGACAGGCCAATCCAGTCCTGCCCGGACCTTGGAGGTGCACATAAGCACTCCTTTTTGGGATATTTGAAATCCCAGGAACTCCACAGACGATGCATGGAACACACACTTCTCCAGTTTTGCAAAGAGGGAGTGCTCTCTTAGACGGAGTAGAACAGAGCGTACATGTTGTATGTGTTGAGACATGGATTCTGAATATATCAGGATGTCGTCCAAATATATTACGACGTAATAATCCAACAAGTCCCTGAAAATATCATTAACAAAGTGTTGGAACGTCGCTGGGGCATTGCAAAGCCCGAAGGGCATTACACAATATTCATAAAGCCCGAATTTCGTCTTGAATGCGGTTTTCCATTCATCCCCCTTACGTATCCTCACCAAGTTGTATGCTCCCCGTAAATCCAACTTGGTGAAGACGGTAGAGGAGGTCATTTTATCAAGGAGCTCCGTGATAAGCGGCAGTGGATACTGGTTTTTGATTGTGACGTTATTGAGGGCACGATAATCCACACATGGGCGTAAATCCCCTTCCTTCTTAGGTACGAAGAATATCGGGGAGGCCGCTGGTGAACGGGATGGACGTATGTGTCCCAAGCGCAACGCATTGTCCACATAGTCTCGCAGGTGTTCTTCTTCCTTTTGAGTAAGTGAGTAGATACGACCGTGTGGAATGACTGCCCCAGGTATGAGATCAATGGGGCAGTCATAGTCTCTGTGTGGAGGCAGTTTTTCTGACAAGCCTTTATCGAACACATCCGAGTACTCTCGGTATTCCAATGGAAGTACAGGGACCGGGATAGAGGATAAGGCACTGATGGAAGGAACACTCGTCACCAGGGCCAGGCAAGGAGAGAAGACTGCTGCCTCGTGAGACCCAAGGCATTTCTGTATGCAAAAAGAGGAAGAGAACCGCACGGTTTGTTCAACCCAATCGATTGCAGGATTATGGGTTTGCAGCCAAGATAAACCCAGAATCATACCGAACTGGGGGGCCGTAATAAGGTCAAAGGTGATGGATTCTGAATGCCCTTGTAGGGTGGACATTTGTAGTGAAGTCGTTTGCTCCGTAACTTGTCCGGATACCAAACGGGAACCGTCTACAGCATGTATGTCCTCAGGTCGTATTTTGGGAATTATGGGTAGCCCGTAATGTTCGGCCAAGCTAGAATCCATATAATTCCCACTAGCCCCTGAGTCTATCATTACAGGTTTGGAAAAAGGTTTGATGCCAGGGGCCTTGAAGCACATAGTAAGATACACATGTTAAGACGGAAAACACTCATCCGGGCCCGGGTACATTTGACTCATCCTAAAGGCCCGGTTTAGGGACGAGTCCTGGCGTTTCCCGCCGATTTAGCGGGTCTTTTAGGACACAAACGAATATAATGTCCTGACTGGCCACAATAGAAATATAGGTTATTCAGTACCCGTTTCTCTCGCTCAGCCTTGGACAATGGACCCCTGATGGCCCCAATTTGCATGGGTTCGGTTTCGCCTTGAGAAACAGGAGTAGTGCCATCTAATCGGGAAGAGGTACGAATATCAGGATACCGACGTTCGCCCCGTCTTTGCCGAATCCGAGCGTCAACTTGAAGAACCAGGTCGAGTAACTCAGGAAAACCAGGTGGAAGGGCGGGCACCACTGATAAGGCGTCTTTTAGATCATCTGACAAATCTTTGTAGAAAACAGCCGCTTTCTTCTGTTCTGGCCATATGGTCTCAGCCGCCAACTGGTTGAAACGAGCCAGGTAGGTCAAGAGATCCGTCTTGCCTTGATTAATAGCTAAAAATTCTAAATCCGAGGTTTGTGCTTTGTATCGCATATCAAAAACGCTGTTCATGGATTGAATTAGCCTATCAAAGTCATAAAGTGCCGGATCATTAGCTTCCAACAAAGGGTTAGCCCATGCTGCGGCAGTGCAGCCCAGATGGGAGAGAACGAAGGCCGCCTTAGTGGTAGCGTCTGGAAACGCCAAGGGACGACAAAGAAAGTGAAGGCGACATTGATTCACGAAAGTCCGATACACCTTGGGATCCCCCAAAAAGCGTTCGGGTGGGGCCAAAGGAAAGGGCCCAGGAAGGACAACCGGAGCTGGAGCTGGTGGGGATACAGGAGGAGGTGTTGCTGCAGCGGCATCACCGAATTCCTCATCATGGGGTAATGGCTGCACGAAGCTCTGTAATACATCCATGCGTTGATGTAAGGTCACATGGGCAGATGCCATATCGGTACGCAAGGCAGAAAAAGCCTGCATGAGAGCTGCCATCGGGTCTGATGCAGCCTCCATAACCAATAGGCGTTATTGTAAGGCTCCTAAATCTGTCACAACTCAGAGGTTGTTTTCTGGTCGTTGCAGATAATACTTCCCCGCTCTTCTAGGGAAGTCCCTTTCGCTCAAGGAATCGTGGGTCTTTATGGTGATGTGCCAAAGACTTCCCTCCCAAGAGCTCGGTCTACAGGGATCAATACACCTGGCAGGCCGGGGGCTTGAGCGAAAAGGCCGGAGCAGAATCGTCAGAGCTAGAGGGACAGAGAACAAAACAGTTGTTCAGGAAATGCAGCCAAATAGTGCCGGAGAACAAACAGCCAACACCGCCCACAATTATCCACTCTTACCTGCTCCTTAGGAACGATATACCAGTAACCTACTGGTATCGAAATGCAGAAAACAAGGAGGATGAAGTGTGAAGGGAAGGCGTGCCAGTATCCTAGGAACACCACGTTGAAAACAGCAGAGCGTCCCAATTAGGTTCCAAGCAATCCAAAGGGTAAACAGCAGAGCGTCCAAAAAGGTTCAAAGCAACAGGAGTGGACAAGGGAAGAAAGGAAATGATCAGGGAAGCAAGCGTTCACCTCACGGTAATTCCCTCACGGAAATGTTATCGGGTCACCAAAACTTAAGGATTCAGAAGTAGGAGGTCAATAATGGGTAAGCCGGGTTCAGAATATCCAAGGGGAACAATCGAGGGAAGCTGGCGTCGGGAGGCAGACAAGGACAGGACAAAGACAATAACTTGATTCAAGCGCCGGGTAGTCAAGGTTTCAAACGGGAGTCCGGGAGCTCGTAACTAACAGCAGTTTAGGAGCACCCGATCTCCGGATAGATGGGAGCTAAATGTAGTTCCCAACAAATGAAAACGCAGCAACGTCATGCGTGTACGTCGCGTGGCTATAATAGCAAGAGTTGTGGGAATTGTAGTCTCAAGGTGTTTTACGTGCCGGATAGCGCTCAGACAATCGCCAAGGCAGTTTCCAATTTAGCCGAGACGTGACAGTAGGTGGCGTATTTATCAACGGAGTGCGTATGATCTTTGACAAATAAAGGCGATCATTCAGCTGTGCCGGTGAACTCGTAGTCTGCCATTGTGGCAGATGCACTTGGCGTGCTTAAGGATGTATAGTTTGTTTGTTTGTTTATTTATTTGTATGGCGCTCCGGACCCAGGAGCAAATCAAGACAGGTGTAGAAGTACATAATGCATTAGAACATACTGGTCTGGGTGTGCAAGCAAAGGATGTATGTATGTCAGTAGCACGGTGATCGTATCAACCGAATGGGGTATGGTACTTACAGGTTTGTCAATGCAGGGGTCCTGGCCGAGGGAGCGTATTCCTGAATACATGTAACCATGCAGACTTTTGGATATGGGTCTATATGCAGTGGGGCAGAGTACCCGGCAGGCGGCAGGTCCGGCGGCTTTGCCTTCCGGCGAATCAGGATCCGCTTCTTCAGAAATGGAAAGCCCAATCAGCTGGTGGGGCGGGCTGCTGGCAAGCAGTGCAGCTTGAGCTTACAAGAAGATGATGGCAGTGGCCATCTTGGAACTGGAGGAACCCTCGTGGTTTTCAATGGCGGAGGGCAGGGATGGAGGCATTTCCCACTGTGGCATCATATTTAAAAATATAGTGGCTCATGTAGCTAACGCGCTACTCAAGCCGGCAATTATGGGCATTTTCTCCGTATGCGCTCGATGCGTGGATACAGTCAGAGAAAGAGCATGAGAATGCTGTTGGCCCTAGGGCTTACATGCAGTGCAGGCAAATGTGAGTGGAGCTGCTCCTGCA
Organism: Ambystoma mexicanum; assembly: GCF_040938575.1. Lineage (NCBI taxonomy): Eukaryota > Metazoa > Chordata > Amphibia > Caudata > Ambystomatidae > Ambystoma > Ambystoma mexicanum. Next base: position 1,473,197,973 of record NC_090932.1, on the reverse strand, counting down.
GCTCCGTGCGGCCTCCGAAGGAATTACTGCAGCGGACCTACCACCCATGGTAATTCCTCCAATATCTCACAGATTTAACCGCAATCTGGCAGTGCATTTGCAAGACTGATTGGTGGTAACGGTATCCAAATTTGGCAGCATAAGCGTAATTCTAGGGGTGTAACCCAAGGGTGTTTGCCCCCGCACCTTCCACCCCAACTTTTGTTGCACATCATTTGCTGGGCCCCTTTCATTTCGATGTCATGTTCCCTCCCTCCCAACATTTTCAGCAGAATGACCCCACTGTTTGGCGGTATTACCTCAGGAAGGATCTCGAATTCATATTGAGGCCATTTGTGTTTTTCTAGCTTCCTGCTTAGCGCTACATTGAGAATATGATGCCATGGAGTGCATGTGAGGCCCTGACCTCTTATTTGCTAATGGAGCAAATGTGCTTTGTACTCACTTTTTTGCTACCTCATTAAATGGTCAACCAAATGTGGCAAAACTATGGTTTATGCAACACTGAAGGCTACATTAGCAGGCAATACCTGAGACATTGTGTTGAATCAGTTATTGGGATGTTTCATGCAGCGTCAATCCATCTATTCACTGTAAAAAGTGACCGTCAGAAGCGCTGTCGGGGCAGCAAAAGAAGACATCAATGGCAAAATACCTTTCACGGTACATCAGAACTTCAGATGTCGCTGAAAATGTGACTACTCTCCCATTATCGACGGCAGCGCAGGTTAAGGCAGTATACAACACTGTTGTCGTCTAAAAGGCAATTGCACTCATGTACGAGATCTGTAACATGAGTAAAGGGTTAACCGGCAGAGATTGCGTCACCAACCCAACTGGCGTGGACAAAGGCTGGCATTGAGAGCGACAGAATGAATTCCACTGCGTCTTTGTGGCGTTTCCCAGACAGTGTGTTCATTCACGTGATGAACTTTCACTTGGAGCGCAGACGTCTGAAGCGGCCATGTCACACATAGGTTCATTTTGTGGGGACACCGCACTGAGGGTAGTACATGGACATGAAACATCTTTGTCTTGTGTAGTCAGGATCGTGACTGTTTTTGCACCCACATCACTGGATTATTATTGCTTGTTTCCATGGATGCAACGACATTGCACGAACCAAAAATCTGCTGTTCTTTTGAAGGGAACTTTCAGATCTCAGTTTTAGCGTTTTACCTTAAAACGCCAGCCCTACTGTGGGCACTCCCTACTCTATGAACTCGTGAATAAGAACACGCGTTGGCAAAGCCAATACATAGTTCTGGCTTTTGAATATGCACTATGATAGTATTTGTCAGGACTTGCCTTCATATGTTCAGCTACTCGCACCTTTGGGCAGCTATTGGCCACATATGTCCAAGCACTTGCCAGAGAATTACTTTAAATGTTCAGGGACACAAATCAATGGCATGCATTTTTTTCTTGAAATGCTCAGGTAAACTCAACATTGTTATGTGTGTGTGTATATGTGTGTCAGTGAGTGCATGCACTGTTTTGGTGTGTGTGGGGGGGCAGTGTGGGTGTGGGCACTGTGTGTGTTTGTGTGTTGGTGACGTTAGTTTGTGCTGTATGTGGGCAGTCTGTATGTGGATACCGCGAGATTGGCAGCCGCCAGACGCCTCTATAGCAGTCATCTATCCTGGGTCAACTTAAAAACAAAGTAAAGCTGTATCATAGGGGAATCCAATTTAGTATCAGCTGGTTTCCCCGCCTTTTAAGCTAAACACTGCGCTGAAAATCAGTGGAAAGGTCATCCGTCCGATGCTCACAAGGATGCCCTTGTCCTAGCCACCCATAACTATAAAGAAGCCATCTTCCATGCTAAAAAAGAGTCTTTTAACAATCGTATCATGCAAGCTGACTCGAATACCAAAGAACTATTCAAGATCCTAAAGGAACTTGAATCACCCGCCACACCTCCTGACACTTGCATTAAAGATAGCAAATGGTGTGCTAATATCCAGACAGCCCTACTGAATAAAATCTCATCCCAACAATCTAAAATTAAAGACAAACAAAACAGTCTGCAGTTGGATAATCGTCAGTCCATTCCACTAATGCCTGGCTAACAAGGAACCCCTTTACCTCTCCAACCGCCTTTCTCTCCACACCTCCTCCCGACCCCAAAGAACTGCTCAGACACACAGCCTATCTCTGCCCAGATTTAAACTCCAAAATGCTGGGGGTGTGAGCTTCCCTGTTTTGGCTACTAAGCTCTGGAACTCTCTTCCCGCCACCATCAGATCTGAGCCCTCATTCAATTCCTTCAAACAAAAACGGAATCTTGGCTCCTCGCTCAAATCTGATTCAGCCTTTTGATTGCAGCAATCACTTAGAGTTATCAGCACCCACTACCCTATTGAATATTATGCCTTGTTTAACTTATGTTCCTCATGTGAAACCCCCTAAGTTCGATTGTAACATTGTGATCCAAGTCCATTTATTACTGTATGTATCTGTAACTGCTCTGTTGTATATTACTGTATATTTCTGTAAGCCTACGCCCTATTGTATATTACTTTATATTTCTGTAATTATGTCTATTAAGTCTTCGCGCCCTGATGCCTGTGGACCTGGTGCGCGTTACAAATAAATAAAATACAAATTATGATGCCTGCAACATCTATCAAGCGAATAAGCAGTTATGCACAACACACAATACTGGGGTAAGGGCTCCCTGCACAGACGTCGGTACACTGACTGTAGGTTCCTTTCACCATGCTAAAGATTTCAGCACCTGTCGAAGATCCCCACACTCACAAGGAGGGATCAAAGGGTGTAGAGCAGCATTATTGGGTCCAAGACAATTTACAACAGGAAATAAAGATATACATAGGAGTCTACGAAACTGGTGAATGTCTTTTTCACGGGTTGTCATATGTCATGATGCGGTCATATGAACAAAACTGTTGTAATTGCTCAATAATTGCTTGACTTACTTGATTTGCATATATTTGCATTATTGCACAGCATTGTCTTGCATGGCAGTGTTTGCACCTTATGTATTGTGGTACCTGGGTTGCTTAGTTGTGGTGAATTTTTAATAGCTTTTTTTGATTGACCAGAATAAATTGTATTTTAAGATTTTCTACGAGATGACTATAATGTATTAGTCTTATAGTATATTTAGGTATTATTCTTTTTCCTCTTACATTGTTTACTGGGGGTCGTATTTAAACTGATAAGGGTAGTTTGATGCGTTTGTTCAGTCTGTGTGTGGGTTCAGTGTGTTGGTGGGCAGTTTAAGTGTTCATGTGTGAGTGTGTGGGGACAGTATGCGTGTAGGGGGGAAGTGTGTTTGGTCAATGCTTGTAAGGCAAGAGTGTCTGTGGGGGTAGAGTCTGTGGGCCTCATTACGAGTTGCCCGGTAAAACCGGGTCCATTACCGGCATGCCGGAATGAGCGGGTCCGTGCTCGTATGAACCCGCTAATAGCTGTTACCCCATGCCGGTAGTGGCAAAACCGTCATGCCGGTAACGGCCCACCAACCCCCCTACAACGGCATTGCGGGTACCGCCCATTGCGTAACCGCGTCATAACAACCACTAAACACTGGCACGGTAATACCGGCACGGTATTACCGTGGTCGCAAAAAAGGACCCGGAAATTACGTCATCGAGTCGGAACGGGAAATGAGCTGGCGGCCATCTTCAAAAACACAATCCATTGCCATCCTCCATAACCACCACTACACTCGTGTTATTGTGTGCCACAACTGAAGCAGGATGTCGAAGGACACCAGTAAATCCTCCCAAAGAAAGAGGAAGCAGCGTTTTTCTGGTGCTGAACTGACTATGCTTGCTAACACCCTCGAACAGCATGCAGACACAATCAGGAGCACAGACCTCAAGCATGCGGCACAAACCAGAAAAAAACAGGTCTGGCAGGAGGTTGCTCAGAGGGTGTCGGCAGTGGGGAGCACCCCAAGGAGTGTACGTGACTGCAGAAGCGCTGTGACGACCACCGCCTCCGGGTCAGGAAGATCCTTGCGGATAACAGGAGGGCCGCAATGGTGACAGGCGGTGGCCCACACTCCCCTGTGAAGCTCACCGCATGGGAGGAGACTGCAAGTGCATTCATTGACCCGGAATCCATAGAGGGAATAGGAGACCAGGAGTTCGGCGCTGCAACTACCACAGAGGAAGGTGAGTGAACCATCACATCCACGTAGACCAAAACATGATGTGGCACAAGTGATGTGGAAGTTAGACTAGGCAAGGCAATGCATGTTCCAAGGCTACATCAACACATCCATAGAATAATGAGTGCCACACTCTGCACCACACGCATGCTGAGTTAAAATCCCAATCCCAACAGAGGTGCAACATGACCGATCCATGCCCATGGGACCCACCACACACACATCAAACCAATGATATGCCACCAGCCATGCATTGATTGCCAACATGTCCCCTCAGTACACCAAATGCCACACACCAGAAATGAAATGATGCCTGAATGTATGAACATATTACACCGCAATACATCATAGCTGCCATTTGACAACATCACTGATGACCTGCATCTCTTCTATCTCCCAGGCACCGATGAGGAAGGTGGAACACAGGACAGGGGTGCGAGTGCATCCAGTGCACGCAAAGGGACCAGGGCCACCGCCACCCCCCCGTCCAAGAAAATGCCTGCAGCAACACCCAGTGTGCCACGCAAGGAATCAATCCTGCAGGGGGCACCTGCAGGGACAGAACCGCAGCAGGCACCCACAACAGTGGGAGCCGTTCCGCCAGCCACCACGGACGTTGTGTCGACAGAGGTGGATGATGAGGCTGGAATCATGTCTGGAATACTCACCCCAAGCCCCATTGCCAGCCCCCACCCACCTGCAGAGTCTGAGAGCCTGGACGATCCGTGTCTCCATGACTCAGACCTTGGAGAATCAGACATTGGGATCTTCCAGGAGGACAGTGCCCAGGACGAGGAGCCCACGCAGGTGCCTTCCACCACCCTGCCAGCCACCAGTACACCTGCGGCCGACACCTCCTTCGAGGCTCGCCTGACAAGGGTAGAGGCCCGCCAAGAGTCAATGCTGCAAATCATGCATCGACAGGTAGACGCTGGGAATGAGGCTATGAGGGCCATAGCCACGGCCATTGCAGCCAATACAGCTGCCGTGGAGGCATCTACGTGTGCATTCAGGGAGTGCATGGGGTCACTGACACAGACCCTTCTTGCCAACGTCCCGCAAATGCAGCGTCAACACCTCAGCCCAGCCATGGAACTGACAATAGACACCTCCACCACAACAACCCCTTCCACATCGGTGCAATCGAGCCCTGTGCGGTTAACGCGCAGGAGCGCACGTCGCTCGGCCATGGCACCCCCAGACCCAAAAGTCTTGAGGAAATAACTGTATGGACAATGACAATGTGAAGAACTACATTGGTGATGCACACATGGGGACATTTGGGATCTCTGGGGTGGGTGAGGGAGTTTGTTGGGGTATTTTCTGGTGTTCGTGGGGTGGGTGAGGGAGTTTGTTGGCGGGGCCTGGGAGGGGGGAGTTTGCACATTTGTGCGAAGAAAAATCCATGTCTGGACATTGTTATTTTTCGTGTGCATCCATTTAATGTGTTACGGTGTTCGGTGCCCAACTCCCAACATTCCCTGTGGGCATGTTCATATTGGCCCAGTTTCTGACTGACACAAGTCTTTCATAGTCCCTGTGTTTCAGAAGTATACTTGAATTTGTGCTTACCGTACGGCAGGGCCATCCAGTGCATCACGTACTGGCAGTGGGGCTACTTCACCTCCGTCTCCGTCCTCATCATCCTCACCCGGCCCATGCATGTCAATGTTAGGTGACAATGGTACATTTATGCGGACGCACATGTCGTGCAGCATGACACAGGCCATGGTGATCTTTGCCACCTTCTCAGGCCTATATAGGAGTGCCCCACCAGACCTGCTGAGGCAGCGGAACCGCCACTTCGACAGGACAAAGGTCTGCTCAATGACAACACGGGTACGGGTGTGCACACAATTGTACTCCTCCTCATGGCCATTCTGCGGGTTAGGCGCAGGGGTGTGTAGCTACAGCCTCAAGGGATATCCTCCATCACCAGCAAGCAGATTCAAATAGGTGTGTGTCACTCTGAACTCCCGTAATTCAGGGAGCACAGTCATGCCGCCAGCTATTTGGTGTGGCCATGCACATGTCCCTGTTAGCATGAAAAAATGTTATCTAGGTGCAATCTGTACTGTCATGAGGTGTGGTAGTCTGGTTGGCATTCAATAGATGATGCAGGGTGTAATCATGCATGCTGAGGCAGATATGCTGTGGTAGTGCAACAATGTTTTGACTCCAATTCATGCTGTTGATTATTTACTATGCATGGTCACACTGCCCACATAGCCACACTAGCCGTCCTGTTCATTCATGCATTGCTTGCCATCAACATGGTGGCCTAGTTGTGCCTCTTACTTGTTCTCATTGATATGCATTATTTGTGATCTGTGGCCCAGTGAAGTGTCATGTACCGTTTGACTGGTTCAGGTCAGGAGTGTTTGGCTCTGCATGCATTCTCCAATCACCGGCTATTCCGACCCTGGTGCAGTATTGCCCCCCCTCATGCATCCCCACACATCAGTACCCCAAAGCACTGCCATGGGACGGTTGTGCAACTCACCAAGCAGCCAGGCACGTGGTCCTGCATGTCGCTCCATTTGATGGGGTACCGTGGATTTACCCAGTAACATGGCATCATGTGTTGATCCAGGAAATAGGCCGCAGCAATGGGTGATGATCTTCCTGGAGTCACATACCATTTGCACATTGATGGAGTGGTGTTGTTTGCGATTACGGTACACGGCCTCAATGGCATGGGGGACTATCAATATGCAGTCGATGGCACCGACACAATTGGGCATGCCTGCCAGTGCCTGGGAGCCTACTTTGGTTTCGGCTATCTCCTGGGCAGTCCGTGGTAGGGATATGTGGGTTCTTGCGTGCTTCTGGAGGGCATCCAGCACTTGGTTCAGCATGCGTGAAAGTAGTGGTTGTGAAATGCCATGCAGCTGGCCCACTGTGTGTTGGTAGGTGCCTGTGCCCAGGAAGTGTGGCACAGACACCACCTTTAGTAGTGGGGGGATGGCAGTGCATATTTGTATGTGGCTGGCAATGTCGTTCTGTATCATGTGCACTATGGTGGTGATGGTGTCACGGTCCAACCAGTACAGGGTGTGGATCTGCTCAAGGGTAGGGTTGAATGGGCTGGGTCTGGTGCGATGTATTGCTGGCTGCCTACGAGGCTCTGGTGGCTGTGCTGGTGGTGATGGATGGGCCTGTCTCAACCTCCTTCTCCTCCTGTGTCTCCTCTGTGCTGCCTGTTCTTGCTGCTGTTGTTGTTGCAGTGGTTGCTGTAGTTGTATCAGTATAGGCAGGTCCTCCTGTGCCATGTTTGCAAATGCTAGTGGTGGCATTTTGGTGTAGGAAGGGGTGTGGTGTTTAGTTGTGCTCCTTTTGTACTGGGCATCTCTGCATTGCCTACACCGGGGGGGGGGGGATTGTGGTGTGTGGGTGTGCTCAGTTCATACTGGCACAGCCTCCTTTGACTCCACCTGTGGGGATTGTAGGCACCTGTGGCAGCTGCCTTGTATCTTGCTTGCTGTTTACGGGTGGTCTGGGATGCCTGTATGGCCGGCATCGTGCAAGCCGTGATTACCGGCTTCACGATGCCGGTATTTGCATGTATGCGTGGGTTGGAATTACCCCCTATCACCGGCATGCCGGTATTTGCTCCCTGAAGGTGCGCTTGTACGCGCCTATGCCGCTATTAGCGGCACCGTTGTTTGGTATGCCGCTAATACCGGGTTTGCGGGTCGGAATGCTATGGAACGGTAAATGATGCCGGTATTTACATACCGGCATCATTTTTCCCTTACCGGCATACCTCGTAATGAGGCCCTGTGTGTGTGTGTGGATACATAGTGGCTGGCTATGGTAAAGTCTGCATTTGTGAGGAGAAAGTGCATGTATGAGGGGAAGTGCGTGTGTGTGGTGAAGTTTATGTGGGGCAGTGTGGGGTACTGTGCATGTGGGGGGCAGTGTGTGAGGGTGTCTAGCGGCCATGTGTTTGGAGGCAGTGTTGGTGTGTGTAGTGGGCTGTTGGTGTGTGTGTTGGGCAAGTTTTAGTGTGTGTATGAGCAATGTGTGAGGGTGTGTGTGATGTTGGCCAGTGTATGGAAGGGGAGGTCTGCATGGAGGGAAATTAGTGTTGGGCAGTGTGTGTGTGGGCTCGTTGTGAGGGGCTCTGTGTGAGGGCGGGTCTAGTGTGTGTGTGTGTGGGGAGGCAGTGTGTGTGCATGTGGAGTGTGTGGGGACAGCGTTTGGAGATGTGTGTGCATCTGAGTGGAGGAAGTGCAGGTCTGGGGACAGTGTCTGTGTGTGGGGGGTGAGTGCCTGGATGGAGCTTTGTATGGGGGCAGTGTGAGAACAAAGCAATGTTCATGGGGCACAGTGTGTGTGTGAGAGAGATGGGCAATGTGGGAGGCAGTGTGTGGGGGATAGCAGTGTGTGTATGGGAAGTATTTGTTAGTAGGCAGTGAAACATGTTTGTTAAGTGGGTGAGTGGCTGTATGTGTGGGTAGTGAGTGTGTGTGGGCAGTGTGTGTGTGGAGGTCAGTGTGTGTGAGGGGTCAGTGTATGTGGGTATGTGTGATGGAGCAGCGCATTTGTTGAAGGAGTGCAAGTGTCTGTTGTGGAGTGGCAGTGTCTCTGGGGAGTGGCTGTGTGTGGTGAAAGTGGTAGTTTGTGTGGGGACAGATAGTTTGCCTGTGGGCAGGGAGAGTGTTTTTTGGGGAAGTGTGTGTGCAGTGGCACTGTGTAGGCCGTTTGCATGTGGGAGAGTTGTATGTAGAGAGTGGTGTGTGGGGGGGCAGTGTGTGTGAGTGGGGGAATTATCAGCTTGGGGCTAGTGTACAGACTGTGTGTGAGCATTGTATGTTGGGGCAGTGGGGGAAAAGTCAGTGTGTGTGTGTGCGTGTGTGTGTGTGGACAACAGTGTGATTGGGGGAATTGTGTTTGGGAGGCAGTGTGTATAGGCAGTGTGTAGGAGTAGTGCATGTGTGGGATGAGTGTAGTGTGTGGGTGTGTGTGACAGTGTGTTTGGGCAATGTGAGTGTGTGTTCGAAAGGAACCGTGTCTGGACGGCAGTTTGTGTGTGTGTGTGTTTGACAGAAACCGGTGTGCATGTAGGGATCATTGTGTATGTGAATGGGCAGTGTGTTTTGGGGGCAGTTATTGTGTCGCCAGTGTGAGTGAGGAACGTAGATACAGACAGACAGCAAGTTCAACTGCAGTTTATTATACCCAAAAGCCAACAGGGATCAGTACAAGGATAGAAGAAATCCGTGGCTGTCTCAGCGTCCTCTGGCTCCAGGCCAGTTTTGTGCCTTCATGATGTCAGAGTGACGCTACAACCTGGGCCCTTCTCCAGAAAACCTATCGTCGTCTGGGATTGGGTATTGAGTAATAGGCCACCTATAGAGGACACTATAAATGTTAGTCTACTGGCTCTTGCATGTCACGTGGCTGGCCTGGTCCATCCCCAATGACCTATTTCTAAACAAAGTTGCAGTGTGAGGGTCTTACCATTGGTTCTTGCCCGTTGATACCCACTGCTAGGAGCCTGAACTGTGATTGGCTGATCTCCCCAGGCCTGGGATCCACTATGATTCTCAGCTCTTGGTGTACCTTCTCAAGGTAATAAGAGTGACTGTTTGTCAGTATTGTAATTTGTGTGCACCACCTTAGACTATGAGAGTGTCCGTTCACATCGTGCAACACTTGTCTCCATTGGAACATCTTTGTTGCAACCTTCTGTCTGGGGGCGTGGGATGGAGTCTCTTTACCAGCTCTGGTTTTGATTAATCCTCTGGGTCGTCCGGGTCACGAGTTCAGAGACCATGATTTGGAGCTTCTGCAACTCTGAATTAAGAGGAATTATTCGCGTTTACTGTGGCTGGTGTTACTGTCACTCAGGGAATGGCATGTCACTCGTATCTGGTGGCCTTGGCTGCGGGTCTTGTCTCACATGTTTGCTCTTGTCCAGTCTGAAGTATGCCTCAGTCAGCTCTTGCTGAAGACTTGTGGCCTGCTGTAATTTTCCTGAGCCATACATGGCTTTTATAGGTTTGTGCTATTCTATATTCTCCATATGTTACTCACACTGGACTGTCAGGTCCCATAGGTGTCCCTGCAGTTCCAAAAGGTTAATTGAACATAAGCATCTGCAGGCTTTATTCAGGATCTCTCTGCGTTTAAGCTAGTGACGAAATAATAAAGCAATGACAGTATGTACGTGTATCTGTCCTCTAATGATAGAGCTGTGCATTCGTGTTCTTCGTGTATTCGAGTGCGTGTTTGTGTTTAGATGTGCGGATGGCACGTATGCTTCCTGTCTAACGCTGCTAAGTCGTGGTGTCTCTAACGACTTCAGTGGCTTCGGCTTCTTGGCGCTTTAGTCAATACTGTCAATTTATGTCTCCTTAGTTGTAACTTGAGGGTTTTCATCCACTCTGGGTAGGGTTTTTACTGCACCTGGTCAGTAGGGCTGGCTGAGTGGGTACCTTTCGACATACTTGTAAATGATTGGAGCACTAGGAATTGGTCCAAAAAAGTATGGGCATTCAAGATATCTTCTGTTCTTCTTCCGCATCATATATCTCATTGGAGTGGGAGTAGGGGGGGATTTTGCCCATACCTCTTTAATCACACCCACAGGAAGCCCAGCACAAGCAGCAGGGGAAAAGCCACCAGGTAAACATCAAAATGCGGACCTGGAGCTCATACAGGGCTCTCCCCAAAGCCATTCACCAGCTACAACCCGTCCAGTAGGGTAATTGTGGTGAGCCTCATAGGCCACCAGGAAAATCAATTCCACCACAATGGACAACCTTAGGGGTGGCCAGGCTAGACCCCCTAACATGAACTGGGACACTCTTCTGATGCCGTTGCCGATCCACAGGCTCACGTGACCAACCAGCAGACAGGGAGGGGATTCTGTAAGCAGGAAGTTGTGGATTGTTCAAGACGAAGAACAGCAGGAGGAAGTATGGTGGATTTGACCGGGGAGACGATTTTTGGAGCAGGTGAGGCATTGGTTGAAGATTGTAATTGGTACTGTGTTGCGAATGTGCTTCGGAGAGAAATGAGTGTTAGGTGAGGAACTGTGGGAAGTGACTGTAGTGCCGGTGTGTGAGTGAATGCAGAGAGCATGAGTAAGAGGTGGGTGGAGTTGTAGAACTAGTGTGGAGGAGGGAGTGGTATTGTATAGGAGAGAGTAAACAGCATAAATGAGGGAGTAGTATAGTCATGGGAAAGGTAGAAACATAAAAGGGCGGAGGAGAGGCTTAAAGGAGTGAGAGGCATCAGAGGGACAGAGGAGAAAGACCGAGTGAGAGGCAGGAGGATTTGGAAGGAGGAGAGCAGTGCGAGAAGCACATCTGATAATGAGAGGGAGAGGAATACGTGAGCATGACCGAAAGGAGACGGAGTCTGGAAGAGTGTCTGGAAGGCACATATCACTACCCCTTTAGAGGTACTAATCACTAGACATAGTGGGGACAGCCTATGAAGTCTCTGAGGAAATACAGATAGAAAAGGCGAACTACCTTAAGGTCTCCACCTCCAGCAGAAGTCAGAACTTACAGTAGAGGACAATAATCAGTATTTACTAACTGGGTTATAGAGGAGATAATTTTCTAGACGAGAGACAGAGGGACAGCCATAGAAAGGCCCCTTTGAAATGTTAATAAAATCCCTTGAACAATCTCAGAGACTTTGAGCGTTTTTTGAGCAATTTGTGACACGTGGTGTCAATGTGGAATCATACAGACCATGATACAAAGGTCACCCACTGCCACTCAATATGCTAAGGGTTGTGATACGGAGTAATAAGGCCTGAATCCTCACACGAGTAACTCCAGAGAAGCAGGCTGTGACATATAAGGGGATGAAGAAGTAACCATCCATCTGTGGGTCAAGCCATGGTTTGGAACGGTTTATGATACCAGAGGGAACCTATGAAAAAGTGGCTCCAAAATCCAGGTTTGCCCAAAACTATTTCCTTGAAGTGGCAGCAGGGGTCACTGACCAAGATTACCAGGGAAAGAATAATTCTGTGGACCCTCGTGAAGACATCCTTTTTTAATTATTTACAGTGTTTATACAGTGCGAACAAGGCCAAGACATCTGAGCACTTTACATCAAACACATATAAAAAAAAACACAAATAGTACAAACAACAGTAATAAGTTTAAACCTAGCAGATAAAGATAAAAATAAATCAGAAGACCGTGCTCCAGAACCATGCTTTAAGTACTTTTTAAAATCTCAGGTACTCAGACCCTTTCCGTACATGAACCAGTAATGAATTCAAATGATTCACAGCAGCAGCAGACACAGAGACCTTTTTGACGTGTAAACATATCTACACTGATGAACCACTAAATGAAGAGAATTCCAGATATGAAGCTTTCGAGAACTGCAAGAAATCTTTAGTTTACCTGACAAACAGGATTGCGTTTCAGGTAGAGTGCTCTGTACACAACACACAATAGTTTACAGATGATCATCTCATTGAGAGGCAGCCAACGAAGTTCCATTAAAATAGGAGTAATGTGGTCATACTTTCGCTGCTGAAAGCAAACGAGCTGCTGCATTGAAAACGGCTGTCAAAGGAGCCAAAGAAGAAATAAGAAACCTTGTCAAAACCAAGTTGCAAAAATCAATGCGAGACAAAACAAGGTACTGAACCAAAATACGAAAATATATTGGGAAAGCTAAAGATTTCACAGCTCTTAAGGAAAATAGATGATGTTGAGCAGCTTTAGCCAAAGCATTGACATGAGGTAATAAAGTCAGCCTGACATCTAATGTAAACCGAATGAGTTGGCTGAAAGAGAATGTTCACAAGAAGAGCCCAGAATCTGTACATTTTTCAGGTGTATCTCTCACCGGTGGGCTGTGGGAAGTCTTGCTGTCGTGGAGAAAGGGCTTGTCCTTCCCAGTAGCCAGGACTCCCCAAATAGGAACGGGGTGGGCTGGCACCAGAAAGGCCAGACCCAAGAAAAAAAAAACAAAGGGTGAAAAAAATTTTTGGGGACAAGGATCCAAGGTCGGGAGAAGAGAAGATTGTGCTGTATAAAGATGGAAGAGTTGCTTGGATCCAAACGCTGGGTAAGTTAGGTCCGTAATGTAATAGCTTGAAAAGTTCCCAAAAATGGTGATGGAATAACAGAGGTAGTAATTAGAGGAGCAGGAACAAATTATCTGAAATAGGCAGAAAGCAGCAGAAAGTATGAAAGAGAAGCCCTAATGAGGCTCTAGCAGCGAAAAATGCAGGAAACAAACTAAAGAAGAATTAGAAATCAGTGAAGTACAAAGTAGCACTAGCAACGTGCAAGAGCAAAAACAAGCATTTCTGGCAACAAAGTTGCAATGCAGTGAGCTACATAGAATCACTGTGTTTGTTTGAATGGAATGAAACATCTCCCCGCATAAGGCATGGCATCACTCACCTCATAGTGGCCATATTGTGGTTGGCAATGGATGTGCATCACCTTACGGCAGGAGGGGTTAGCAGATGCTGCACAGCTCTCTTCCACCTGTCTCAAAAAGGCCATGTCCGGGGAAGAAATTTAACATTTAACAGCATGCCCCCTCTTCCAGGTCTAGAGCCACTGGGTTTCTAGGGGTAGAGTCTATGGAATCACCATATCAATAGAGGAGCATGAATAAGCTTTGCAGGTTCCCAGGTACAGTCTGCCGGTCAGTACTCTTTCCAATCTATAAGGTATTGCAATACATCATGGAAATACCTGGAGTCACAGATTTGTGACACTTCGTATTCTGGTTCTTGATTGATGATTACAGGAGGGGGATTTCCTTTTTGCTTGTTCATTGACGAGGAGTCCTTGTATGGTTTCAGAAGGGAGGAATAAAAAAAACAGGATTTATCCTTTTCCAGTATGCAGGCAACTGCAGACGAAAGGCCACAGGGTTTATGACCTTTTTGACTCTGATGGTTCCATGATATTTGGGTGTAAACTTCCCTGTTTTAAAGCGTGCCGGTAGATGTTTAGCTGAAAGCCAAACCTTGTCTCCTGGGTGGTAACCTGGATCAGGATTTCTGTGTACATCGGTGTATTTCTTAGCTTGAAGACGAGTATTTCGAAGAGTGCTAAGGGCTTTGTTTTGTGTGTCAAGAAGATCATGCAGATGTTCATCCACTGCCGGAACATTGGTACTATTAGAAGGCACTGACAGTAGCCAAGTGGGATGAAAACGTTAATAGTAAAAGGAAGGAGTCACTGATTGCAGAGTGATACCAGATGTTATATGAGGACTCGCTGAAGGAAGAAGTGAGAGCCAATTGTCTTGTGTAGCAGAGACAAAATATTGGAGGTATTGCTCCAAAGTCTTATTAGTTCTCTCTGTCATCCCGTTTGATTGAGGATGGTACCCTGCTGACATATTCCTGGTGATGCCCAGATTGGAGCACAGATCTGCCAAAACACTGAGGTGTATTGGGAACCGCGTTCAGATATGTTGGTGGGTAAACATGCATTCCGAAAATCGTGGTAAAGAAAATATACGCCATTTCAGAAGCAGTGGGAAGTGATTTGCAAGGTGTAAAATGCGCCATCTTAGAAAGGGTGTCCACAGTGACCATAAGGACTGTACAGTTTTCTGAAGGAGGAGATAGTTCCACAATAATATCAGTGGCTGTATGTCAGGAATCAGGTTGGGTCTGGCCGGAATTACAAAGGACAAATGCCGTCCCCATCACATAAACAACAGAAACATGCTAGAATGCGCCCGTTGCACCATACCCCACTGTTACGGCTTTATTTTCCCCACCACACTGCAAAATAAAGGTCAACGTCCTGTCGCACCGAATATCGGAAGGCTTACCCTTCGGCTTAGTCGCGTTGGCGGTTGCCATGGCGATTGGGGCAAGCACGCCAAATCCGTACGTCAGACGCACGCTAGGTCATGTGACTTTGGCTTGATAAAACTATGCCGTCTGAGTTGTTTGTGGCTTCTGAATATGTCAGGGTAGCCGATCCAAGTTGCCCACGTGGTGTAGACGATGAATTCTACCCTGCAATGTAACCCTGTGTCTGGATAAAACAAACCAGCACCAGGGATCAATTACTTGGAAGAATGGACCCAGACGCGATGCCGAAGAACCTCTTCTTGAAAGGAGACGATCTTCCAGGTAACCCCTTGTTTTACAATCAATCAACACCAATAAATATTGCAGAGATTCTGTCACAACAAACAAACAAGATGTCTTAGTACTTACAGAAAACCCAGAAGGAATGCACAGACATGAATTTAGGAGTAAGGACAGACACTCTTACCATAGGAGTAATGATCTTCCAAAAAGATGCAAGTGCTCCCTGCAAGTCCACCAGGTGCAGAGGTGACTAGGACTGTTCCCGCCGGCACGCGGACGCCTGGGGGCAGGAAGTCCAGTAGGGAACACCCGACGGCACGAGGACGCTCCCCCCTTCACCCTACATGAATACTCCTGCAGTCTCTAGTTCGTTTTAGGGCGAGGGGAGGAGAAGAGCACCAGTGGTCTTTTCGGGACACTTGCAAGAGCGTGGATCCAGGAAGGCAATCCAAAGAAGTCCGAGTCGGCAACACGGGGTCTTTCCGAGGACAGAGCGTGAAGCAAAGGCAGTCCAGGAGGAGTCCGGGTCGGCAACAGGGGATCTTTCTGATGACACAACGTGGAGCAAAGGCAGTCCAAAAGAAGTCCGGGTCGGCAACAGGGGATCCTTCCAATGATAGAAAGTGAGACCAAGGTAAAGCAAAAGACAGTTCTGGGAGGTCAGCCAGGGGAAGGACTAAGGCAGAACAAGAGAGGAACAGGTAGGTGAGGAACGGGGAGAGCACTCAAGGGAGGACGTGGAGTCAAAACACCAAACACAGAAGGGCTAGGAACTTGGCAAGGAACACTAGGAAAAGCGAGATAACAACAGGTTACAATATCCAGGATACGTAGCGTACTTCAGCAAATTCAGAAGCAACGAACAACTCAGACGGCATAGTTTTATCAAGCCGAAGTCACATGACCTAGCGTGCGTCTGACGTACGGATTCGGCGTGCTTGCCCCAATCGCCATGGCAACCGCCAAGCCGAAGGGTAAGCCTTCCGATATTCAGTGCGACAGGACGTTGACCTTTGTTTTGCGGTGTGGTGGGGAAAATAAAGCCGTAACAGTGGGGTATGGTGCAACGGTCGCATTCTAGCATGTCTCTGTTGTTTATGTGATGGGGACGGCATTTGTCCTTTGTAATTCCGGCCAGACCCAACCTGATTCCTTACACTATAGTATGCCAAGGACGCAGGGGTTATGCGTGTTGTCTTAACTTCCCCATGGGCCTGCTCCTAGGCATTAGTTTGTGCACATACTTTGCAGGTTTGACAGAAAGTAGGGACATCCTGGCTCAGCTGAGGCCACTATAAATGTTGATGTATTCCATGTAGAGTGGAGAGAACATTGCGATGTCCGGCTTCTTTGGTGTTATGACATAAGGCCAATACCTTTTTTCTTAAGGTATCTGTAGGAATAAAGAGTACATTGCCCATGAAATGCAGTCTTTCCTTCTAAATCAGTGGAAACTTAGATAGCCAATGATGATTTGTGGCCGTACTGAAAGTGGCTTCTTTGATTTGCTGTAAAAAAGTGTTTATCTGGAATACTGTTACTCACCACTGAGCTGACAGGCCGGTGCGTTGCCCAGAATTCCGATGCGAGAAAGCCTCTCAAGAAGACCATAATTCAGCCAATGCTGTTACGCTCACCTGGCTCCCACAGGGGCGTCGGTCGGATCCGGACAGCTGCGGTCTCCACCAACGTGATGCGTAGTGCAGAGATGACTGACTGGACTGGCCCTCCTAATCTTGTCTGCTTGACCCGTAGAAGTATTCTCCTGCAAGTGGAGAGATGGATTTAGCCACCCGTGGATTCAAGTGATGGCACCCCCCACAGTCCTCCCCACTAATCTCCTCCGAAGTGCCCTCTCAGCGATCTCACCTTATACTCTTCCAAGATGAGCTCTCCATCCTGCATGGATTGCAGGGGCGCGTTGATGCCAGTTACTTCACTGGTTTGAAGGCGTGGGAGAGTTCCGGAGAGTATTGACTATGAGGTTCCTGGCGAGGATCAGTAAGTATCAAGTTCATAGAGTTCAATATGTCCGATGTTCACTCTTGTTCCCCCTTCCTTCCTGGTCTTGCAGCTGAGTTTGTGAGAAGATGCTCTCGTGGTAGCTGGTGACGCTCAGGTAAGAGTCTGTATTACCTGACGCTGTCCGGTAAATGTTGCACGTGTTTAACGTGTTGTTTTCTCTCTCTTTGCAGGTGTGGCACATGAAGATGTGCCGAGTTATAGAATAATGCCTCCGGTGGTAAATCAGGTAAGTCTATGGTGATAAAAGTTATATTTGTTGGTTTTCTCGGCTCACCTTGTTCTTTTCTTTTGTCCCCCAGGTGCCAAAGTTCGGCGAAGAAATGATGGAGGCAGTTGCGAATCAAAAGATGCTGCGAGGACTGGTGAGTATGGCGCGGCGCTGCAGCTGGAGATGCGACGCGTACTGAAATGTTCTTTCCATGTACGGAGGCGAGATGGATCCGGAATCAGGTGAGGAATTCGAAAATAGTTTGTTTTCTAACCTTGTCCTTTTCTTTCCTCTTTGTTTTAGGAGCTCCAGATCCGAGGCGGGCGTGGCAGAAGACTGGATGCTGACTCCAGGCACAGTGAGCGTTACGCTGCTGGATGCAGAATAACGCAAAGCTTGTGCTGCTGTTCGGGCGTGGTTTAAATAGCCTCCAAAGTAGTTCCAGGTAAGAAGTTCCCCAGAACCAGGCCCAAGTGAAAAAATAGTCCCTGTAATAAAATAGTCCCATCCAGGCCTCACGTTGGCTTGGACTCACTTGCAGCATGGTCTGCATCAGGTAAGTAAAGTCTATGAGCCTGGCGCCTATGGCGCCAGGACTGATTTCTATGATGAGCCTGGCCCCTAAGGCGCCAGGCCTGAACCCAAATAGCCCCCAGCCGGGGCTGTTGGGGTTTTAATAAGTATCTGGATGCCTGCTCCCAGAGCTGATGGGCTTGGTCCTGATGCCCGGGGGTAGGCATCATGACAAATGCTGGGATAGTCTCCCATTAAGGATCACCTAGAACCAGGCCTCCTCAACTTGACAAAACTCTTCTTGGCAATAGACCCCTCTGCTGGTTGGAATGAAATGACAGACAGAGTGGTTGATTACACAAAAGAGTGGGGAACACCCACACCACCACACCAGTGCTGTAAAGAAAACAAACAGTTAACACAGGGAAAATACAAGGTACTAGTATTAACCTAATGGTACTATAGATACCTGGATGGTGTTAGCTGGTTCAATAAGGTATGAGCCTATGGAAAATGAATACATTACTAGTATTAATTCTATACTCTTAGTACTGATGGCTTTTAATTTGGATATAAACTAAGTATGTCTTACCCCCCAATGGAAAGGAAGTACTTGTATTAAGGAGGAAGTCAGAAGGCAACGACAGGAAAAAATAACAAATAGGCAAGTTAGTATGGGATGTCTCCCCGGGCGGAACGAGGGTCGCAACTAGATACGGGGTGGTGCATTAGGCAACAAAGTGTTTGGAGAATGCATTGGTCTGTTTATCAACCTTCAAAAGTCCAAAAAAGGTCTTCACAAGTAGGCTCAAGGGTTGTGGATGTCCGAGGTTTCAAAGAACAATGTCAGTTTACAAAATTAAGCAATGTCACTTGTTAGGCAACCAGGTAACTGTGTTTTGCAGCGCATAGTTGAGTTCCAGAAAAGGCAACGCGGCTTCAGTTGCAATGGAAACAATATGCAGGATTTCACCTGAGCCCCGCTTAAAGAAAACACAAGGAGTGTTACGGGTTGGCTGGCAGCAGGCGTCCCACTGGAGCAATGCAGGAAGGTATGCGTAACGGAATACACACGCCCCGCACAGAAAGTAATGGAAATACCAGTTCAAAGTACACAACGTTAACAGTCAGAGGATCGAATCAGCGTTCCGGGTCGGCAACAGCAGCATCAAGATAATTCCAATGGAAATGGCGAAGGCAGGTCGGTTTGGCAATCCGGGTTCAGGAACGTAGGAAAACAACAAGGAAGTAGATTTGGATCGGAGTAACCCTAATTAGAAGCATCGCCGCAGAGGCTTAGGGTTCTTTTATGACTGCGGCAAGGGGCGGAGTCTGGCAGCCCGCTTTGCGGTCAGCTGACGGATCACGTGACGTGACTGACACTCAGATACCAGCAAACGTCTCCTAGGCAACATCCAATGTTGCCAAAAAGGAGAAGCCCGATGTTTAGAATAGAATCCACGCTCCTTAACACAAGAGGACGGCAAGAAGCAAGGAACGGAGCTAGCTCTGGATGCAACAAATACAACGGTAGTGTGAGGAAACATCTTTCCTGGCTTCTGTTCCAAATCAGAAGTAGCTGCAATAGATTGTGACAGAGCATCTGCCACTATGTTTTTCAAACCAAGTGTGTATGTCAAATGAAAACAGAATTGAAGAAAAAATATGCCCATCTTGCCTGACGACTGTTTCTGCAGCCAAAGTATTGTAACATAAGGAGATTTCTGTGATCAGTTCTTATTTCAGTTTCCTGTTCTGCTCCCAAGAGATGGTGTCTCCATTCCAAGCAGGCCATTTTCGTAGTCAATAACTCTTTTTCCAAGACTGAATAATGGATCTCTGATGGTAGAAAGGTTTTAGAATAGTATGCTATGGGGTGCTCTCCTTTATCTTCTCCTAGTTGCTTGAGAACCGCCCCTATGGCTTTATCTGAAGCATCAGTTTCGACTATAAAAAACCTTATGCTCATCCGGTTAGATTAGAACTGGAGCACTGGTGAATGCTGTTTTAGGGTTTAAAACGCTTGTTCTGTTGTAGAATCCCAGAGAAAGGGAACATTCTTTTTGAGGAGCGACGTCAAGGGCAAAACAATGCTAGAAAATGAAGGAACAAACTTCCTTCAAAAGTTGACTATGCCTAAACACTGTTGAATCTCTTTTATTGACGATGGCCTTCTGAAGCTTAGAATTGCCATAAGTTTGCACAGATCCATGGACACGCTTTCCTTAGACAATATGTACCATAAATAAGACACTGAGGTTGCATCAAAAGTGCACGTTTCTAACTTGATTTGGAAGTGATTCCTTTGAAGATGTTGAGTGTGATAGTTTGCGTTCTTGGAAAAAAAACACAATATCGTCCATGTAGACTATGAGAGTGTGAAAAAGAAGATCTGAAAAGATATGACCCATAAACCTTTGCAACAACGAAGGAGCATTGGCTAATCCAAAAGGCATGACCCTATACTCATAATGCCCAAAGGGTGTCCTGAATGCTGTTTACCACACATCGCCTTCGTGGATCCTTATCAAGTGATATGCTCCACGAAGGTCCAGCTTGGTGAATATGGATTGAAGGTGAGCCCGCATGTGTAATATTGTGCTCACACTTGTTGTATTTTTCACTATGTGCGCTAAATGAATGTGCGTTTATAAAAGAAAAGAGGCTTTCCTTTTGATGGCGATACTTGCAGGTGCCGAGACTAGCATGAGTTGTTGAGAATGTCCATATAGGGATAGTAATTGTAAATTAGACAGAGGCCTGTTTAACCTGACAAGAGCTTGTTTTGCAGAAGGATTGTGCTTGGTCCATGTGTGTCGAAATGAGCTGAGTCTAACTGAAACTGTCTGCAGGATGCGGGTGGGGGGAAGGAATGAGTAAGCACAGCCTCGTGCACAGAGATAAGGACACAGAGGGGCACGAGAGAGAGCGAATAACAGATAACAGGAAACCACAATAGCAGATGTTGAACTGTTGACCGTTGATGCAAAGTCATGACTGGGAGGAACCGCCTTGTGGTGGACATAATCTATGTGCAGCAATGTATGACAATGTAAAACAGATGGGTATAAAAGGACCACGATGTGCAGGGGAAAGGGCGGCACTTTGACGACTTGCTTTGCGAGACGGTTGAACTTGTGGCCCATTCGCGAATGCTTGTGTGTTAATAAAGCAATGTTTACTCAACTCTTTTCTGTTTGAGTTTTTATAGGGTCCCTCTTGTACTGGTTATGGTGACGGCGAGAAATCGCACCCACAATTTTGGTGTCAGAAGTGGGATGCGAAGGAGCGACAGTCCGTCACTGGGTGAGGAACGCCGCGGCGGAACCGGAGAAGGAATTGATCACGGGGCCCCAACAACTGAATCCGCACCTTTGATTGCAACCAACGCGTCATCCTTGTTTTTCCGGCTCCGTCGGCGGTGGAACAGCAGGCTGTCGCCCTTCGGGTCCGGAACACTCTGGCGGGACCCTTAAGATAAGTGGTATGGACGGATGCATGATGGAATAAGGAAATAATGATTCAGGGTTTGTGAAGAGGACGGTGGTAAGTCCGTCTATGAAGAAGTACTGTTGAAATGATGATATGATATGTTAGATACGCCAGGAGGATGTATTATTATTGTTAGCCAATAGGTGCATATTTGGGAAAGGTGAGTGTTTTAGGCAATTGCGGTATACCGCCAAGATGGGTCAAACGGCTTCCCACAAGGGAGGTATAGGCAAGAGACACTATGCCCCCCTTGAAGGAACCCCTGCATTTGATATGTTGATTAAACATGGATTGAACTCGACATTGTTTT
This sequence comes from Ambystoma mexicanum, assembly GCF_040938575.1. Classification (NCBI taxonomy): domain Eukaryota; kingdom Metazoa; phylum Chordata; class Amphibia; order Caudata; family Ambystomatidae; genus Ambystoma; species Ambystoma mexicanum. The sequence goes on along the minus strand of NC_090932.1, from coordinate 1,473,176,222 downwards.
TAAGGGAGTGGTCTGAATATACAAAAGATTCGATTGAACATAATTGGTCAGATACCGGGTCCTTTGACATAGACCGCATATCCAAAATAGAAATAGAGTTAGTAAAAAGACGGGTTAGACCCGCACAGTTTGAGGCTATACGACTATGGAGGGTAGAAGCAACGCGCAGGCGCAATGCTCAGAATAAACAAAAAGCAAAGGAGCAGAAGAGAACGGTAAATCAAAAATTACATGATCTAGAGATAAAAGAGAAGGGTGAGAGGCTAGATCAGTTGGATAGACATATGATGATTAAGAACAGTGGGGGTATGTATCCTGCCGTGCCGGTGCCTCGATATGAAGATGTGATAGGGCTAGAAGCAGAACAAACAACGACTGAATTATTGTTTCCAGGAGCTACAGCTCCACCGGCAGACAGTGAGGGTGAAAGGGTGGAATTCCCAATGAAGTATGGAGACCCAGATAGGTTGATAGACCATAGGAGAACGACTACTGTAGAAAAGGATAGAGATGGAGACTTGCAAATCCTTATGACCGGGCTGTATGGCATACCCCTCAATGACAGCCTACGGGACCAATTGGGGCGTTTGACACCTTTGGAATTTAGGACAGTGGCCACTAAACTATATACCTTTCATGAGGGTAACTGTAAAGTGAGAGGACAGAGTACTGCGGATCTGCCCTCAGCATATCAGGACGCTGTCGCGTTACTACCAGTGACTGCGTCCAGTGTTCAGTTATGGGGATGTATGTCCGACATAATAGCGGAAGTCATAAGGGGCGGTGTTGAATGGGAGAAGGAAAAGAGGGCATGGGAAAGAGAGGTGAGGGAAAGAGAGGCTAAACTCAAAGATGCAGACCAGGCGGGCCAAAACGTAGCTAATCGTATGATAGCATCCATACACTCGCAGTCCATGTCCACCCTGGTGAGTCTGATGGAGGGCCTTGGCTGGCCTATACAAGTAAACGTAATTAAATATCTTCTTATTAGGGTGGATGATATAGAAGAGGAAAAGGAGCCTAGATATGTGTCCCAGTGGAATAGGATTAGGACGGAATTGGATAAGAAACTGCTATCTAATATAAGAGTGGATGATTCAGGGGCGGAAGAATGGAGGATGGCAAAGGTGGAGAAACTATTAAAAGATTATAAAAAAATAAAAGAGAAAGCTCTTAGTCATCAATCCTCTGTTTTGCCACCAGCGCAGGCCCCTGTGAGTGAACAAACAAATACGGAAAAGTTACTATTAATGCCAGTGAGAGAGTGCCAACCCACCATAGAGGCAGCCACTGGTAACATGATGCGCACCTATGTGTATGTCCCTTTATCCCGAATTGAATTAATGCATATCACCAAGTCCATCCCCGACCCCCGTATAGACCCGGCAGGATTCTACAAAGAAGTAGGAAAGCTATTCAGACCCGGGTTATTTACTGTAGAGGATGTAGATAACATATTGTTAGCTATTGTCCCAGAGGAGATATGGACCCCCTTTCGTGCCAAAGACAATGATACAATAAAATGGAAAGATGTAATGGAGGCGAATAAAAATAGGAAACTGCATGAGGAATATCCCGAACCCCTAAGGGGGCATGGCATGGCAGTCCTGAGGGCTCTAGAAAAGGTGTTACCCCCATTTGATGTGAATGTGGAGAAACTGTCCGCTGTGATACAGGGTGCAAGTGAGGAAGTAGCACAGTACTTTCTGCGTTATGAAGCAGCATTCAAAGCGCACAGTGGGCTAGAGATAGGGTCTGAAACGGGCCAACGGTACTTTGCCACAAACTTTGTAGAGGGGCTCCACGGGCCAATTCAGGAGAACATTAGGAGGGCAGAAAGTACATGGATGACTAGAAATCCCCGGGATCTCCTCGAAATGGCTAGGTATTACAAAAGAGGGGAAAGAGTGAAGGGACAACAAAAGGCACGACAAGAGAAGGATTTAAAAAACCAAAGTGTTGATGCAACAGTTGCATCAAGGGCCCCAAGGCAGGTATAACTACAATTATAACGGCCCGTCACAGGGCTATAGTAGCAACATGATAGGGGGCCAAGGGACAGGAAGAGGTACAGTGCAAGGAGGTGCGCTATATGGGAGGAGGGATGGGCTACCCCAAGATGTATGTGCCTTCTGCAAGAGACCCGGACACTGGAAATCCCAGTGTCCCCAGAGTGGTGGGAGAGGAAGGGGCGTACGGCCCCCTTCACAGACAACATTTTCCCCAGGAAATAGGACTGGTGGGTACGGCAACCAAGACAATAGAATGTTTAAACCCCCTCAACCCAATGCCTTTGACGGACAAGCAAGAGGGGATGTTCACTGGCCGGCCCCGCCTCCCCCCAATCTACTGTATCAGCCACGACAAACGACACAAGTACAAGGTGTATGCCAGGGTGAAGAATGTGGAGAAGGGGTATACTATAACGATGATTTTCAGGATAACACAAGCGATATGTACTGAGGATGCCGGAATGAGATAGCGGGAGTGGTGCAGGTTCCTATAGACCAAAGGGGGCCTTATGCCTCTATTAGGATCGGCCCCCACCGAAACTTGAGATGTCTGGTAGACACGGGAGCTGGAAACAGTTCCGTGAATATCAGAGCCGTCCCCGCTGTCCCATTATCGGATAAAAGCAAGGTATCAGTTGGATTTGGGGGAAATCCAATAAAGACTCCTGTAAGTGAAATAGTAGAAGCGGAACTTCATGGGGTAAAATGGGAGAATGGGTGGCTGTTGACCAATCACTGCCCAGAAAACTTGTTAGGTATTGATGCATTAAAAACGCTAGGGGCCACAATATATTGCTCCCCCCAGGGAGTGAGAATGACCATAAGCAAACCTATGAGTATGATAGGAGTAATGCAACCCCTGCCCCCGGAACTCCAAGACATCCCGAATGAACTATGGGCCACTCATGGGAATGATGTAGGAGTGTTGGATGTTTCCCCAGTAGTAATCAAACTAAAGCCCGGTGCCAGGTTGCCCAGGATAAAACAATATCGCATATCACACGAGGGAGAGCAGGCACTATATCAAATAGTACAGGACATGATACGGTTAGGGGTGGTACAGCCAACAAATGATAGCCCTTGTAACTCTCCGATCCTTCCAGTACACAAGAAAGGTGATGAAGCCGTACCCTATCGTTTTATTATTGATTTGAGAGAAATAAACAAAATAGTAGAACCCAGATATCCAGTTGTCCCTAATATTTCAAGTGTACTCACTTTAATTCCCAAAACAGCGAAATGGTTTACGGTAATTGATTTGAAAAATGCCTTCTTCAGCATTCCTATTGCCGAAGAAAGCAGGTACCTGTTTAGTTTCACTCTTCGAGATAGACAGTATCGATTTACTAGAGCCCCGCAGGGATATACAGAAAGTCCCGCCATATTCAGCCAAGCACTAAAAACACAGATGGATAACCTAGCCCTACCCGCTAACACTGCTCTGATACAATATGTTGATGATTTGCTATTATGTGCAGCCACCGAAGAGGAATGCCATTATGTGACCAGATTGGTGCTAATGCACTTAGCAGAGAATAAGCACAAGGTAGCCCTAGCCAAAATGCAGTATGTAAAACAAAAGGTCCATTATTTAGGCTTTGAGCTGTCCGAAGAGGGGCGAACCCTGTCTACTGATCGCATTGCTTTGATACAGTCCATAAAAGGTCCAGACACGGCAAAGGGTCTCCGAAGGATAATTGGTGTTTTATCCTACTGTAGGCACTGGATTCCTGAATTCTCTGTATTGATCCAGCCCATGCTAAAAGCCTTAAAAGAAGTACAAGAAAACAGCCCATTAGAATGGACACCTGAGATGGAAAAAGCCCTGACAGCTATGAAAGATGTTCTATGCCACGCACCGGCCTTAGGCACACCTGATTATACTAAGAGATTTTGCCTTTTTGTTGATGAACAGGAAGGTTGCGCTGTGTCAGTCTTGACACAGGAACAAGGGGGTAAACAGAGGCCATGTGCATATTTTTCTAGCACTCTGGACTCAGTAGCTCGAGGCCTGCCCCCATGCATGAGAGCAGTAGCTGCAGCAGCGACAGCCCTAAAACAAAGTGCAGGTATCATCCTAGGGAGTGAAGTAACAGTAAAGGTTCCACATACGGTAGATGTTCTTCTGAATAGATTGCATACACAGCATTTGACCACAGCTAGACTCACACAGTATGAGATGATCCTGTTTGCCAGTAATGTAAAAATTGAACTGTGTAACACTTTGAATCCAGCGACACTGCTTCCTTTGCCCACCTCACCTGATGACATTAGGCATGATTGTGTGATTCAAATGGAAGAACACACTAAGGGTAGAGCAAACCTGCAAGACACCCTGCTGGTTGATAATGAGGGTATAATATTCTGTGATGGTTCCTGTTTCAAACTGCCAAATGGGGAGACAACAGCAGGGTATGCAGTAACTACAGGGGAACGGTTGATTGAGAGTGGGAAAGTGTGTGAAAAATCGGCCCAGGCAGCAGAATTGATTGCGCTAACGAGAGCATTAGTGTTAAGCAGCGGTATGAAAGTGACAATTTATACTGATTCAGCCTACGCGCACGGGGTGGTTTCCAGTTTTGGTAAACTCTGGGGAGAGCGTGGGTTTTTAACCTCCCAAGGTGATACTATTAAACATGCCCGATTGATTGCTGAATTATTGCAAGCCCTTACGCTGCCCAAAATGGTGGCCGTAGTGAAGTGCTCAGCGCATAAAAAAACACTGGATTATGTCACGCAGGGAAATTCTTTGGCTGACCAGATGGCTAAACTAGCTGCCACAAGGGACACTCGGTGGGAAGCCCGACAGCTCATAGTGGGGAGGGATGTGACTATGGAAGGGACGAAGGAGCGCGTAAAGGAAATCCAAGCAGATGCAACCATTGAAGAAAGACTATCTTGGCACAAGGATGATCAATATGAGGAGACGGTAGATGGGCTATGGGCACATACCAAAACGAACACCTGGGTACTACCTGACGCATACTTACCTGTGATAGTGAGCGTGGCTCATGGTCCAACCCACGTTAACGCAAGAACTATGGAAGAAGTTTTAAGTACTGTGTGGTACAACAAAAGATTGGGAATGTATTGTCGCCAATGGGCAAAACAATGTGAATTATGTGTTTTATATAATGTGGGGAAAGGTGTACCGGCCCCGGCGGGCCACAGTAAGTTACCCACCTGCCCTTTTGAGGTGGTGTATATGAACTTTATACAGCTGGAGCCTGTAAATAAACATTCCTACTGTTTGGTGATGAAATGTGGGTTCTCAGGATGGGTGGAAGCATATCCCCTGCGGGACAATAGTGCCACCTCCACAGCACAATGCATATTGAAACACTGGTACTATGCCTAAGCGTACACATGGTTTATCTCCTTTCGAAATTGTTATGGGGCGTCCACCAAGTATTGGGACCCCCATATCACCTAACAGATTGTCTGAGCAAGCATGGCCTGCATTACAACAGTACTGTATTGGGTTAACTAATAGACTGATTTCTATTAATGCACAGGTGAACGCAGTAGCTCCATCTCCTCTGATAGGAGAAGGTCACGACGTGCAGCCCGGTGACTGGGTTGTTATAAAAGCCTTCGATCGCACCAGCGGACTGCAACCCAGATGGAGGGGCCCGTTTCAGGTGCTCCTCGCGACACAAACTGCGGTAAAAGTTGATGGCAAACCGCACTGGTACCACGCAAATCATATTAAGAAGACGCTGCCACTATTGATTCCTCCAGAAAAAGGAACCGACAAACCGCAGGTTGCAAGTGTACTGCCCGATGCCAGTGACAGGTGTGCCCATCGCCTCCGATCCCGTGACGTGTATGTGCCAAGCAACGTGTAAGGACACTGTTTTGAACTTTGATCATTAGGGAGATGAACATTTGGACTCTCTTGTTGGTTTTAGCAGAATTGTGCCTTACTGAAGACGACGGGCTTGTAGCCTGAAGGGCCTTCGGCGTTCCCCTCCTGGGACAGGCACTACGAGACGTGGGACAGATCGGATGAAGGTTTTCAGTGAGACCTACCACTATTAGAGTAATAAGGACACTGGTGCTTTAAATAGGGGATACAGCTATATCGCTAGGTTGCATCTGATACGCATACGTACCTTTAATTGAGCCACATACTGAACTATGTCTACACCCGTGTATGCTGGTTTAGTCCCTGAACGGATAAGTGTATGCTCCTCAAACACAGAAGGTAAGAGGAAAATACCAGTTTGTACCACAAGAGGCAAAATTTTGTTTTCTGTATGCACGATAGTAGTACTAATAGCATTTGCCATAATATTCTGGTATCTGGAACATCCATCTAGATATGAATTAAAGAACCTGTTGCTCGAGTCAAATGAAACAGGGAGAACAGATTGGGTCAAGAGCAGGAATCGAGATGCCTATGACCAACACGACCCGGAAGACTATGCTAAAAATGAATACGTGAAGATAATAAACACAACATATGGGGTAGTGAATAAAACTGATTGCTGGATCTGCACCCACATGCCCCGACATAGCAGTGAAGGCATCCCAGTGTACGCATCGCCAGTTACTGAGGATGCCGGGTGTACATTAATTTACATGAGAATAGTGTCAGCACAGCAATACATGATACCGAATACCGCTTGTTATGTTAGAGGAGAGAACAAAACCATTCTAAAGGAAAAGATACGCTATAAAATCAAAACTGAGGGAATCGGGCTTGCACCTGCTATGGTACAGATAGTAAGAGAACCTCCTCCCCCTATCACCATCACACAGAGCTTAGGCCAAAGAATATATGTTTTAAGAGGAGCGCAAGAGGTAATCAAAGAATGATCTCGGGGTGCAGTCAAATGGTGAATCTAAATACCTACACAAAGGGATTGTTACAGATTGAAGGACATGCCTACGTCTGTAACAAGAGGGCTTATTTGTGGTTAGCCAAAGATTTTGTTGGGGTATGTTACATAGCCAGAATAATGCCGGCTGTGATGGTATATGCCCCGTCTACTCCGCATAAAGAAATACACAGCAGAAATAAACGAGCAGTAAACCCAAAAATTCCTACGTATCAACCTACAGGATGGGAAACGTTTATAGATCTGATGGGGGTCCTGGTTCCTCCAGCGGGCATCTTTATGAACAGTCAAGAAATCCAAAAGCTAAACAGGGCCCTTGAGTTTGTAATCGAAGAATCTGCAGACCTAATGGAAAACATCACTTATGAAATGAAAGCAATTCGGCTAGTGGCTCTCCAAAATAGGTATGTCTTAGACATACTCACTGCAGAAAGGGGCGGAGTCTGTTTTTTGGTGGGATCCCAATGCTGTGTTTACATACCAGAAGGGAGTACAGGAATCCTGGATGGAGTAAACAAACTGCATAAAGTGGCGGATAGCATCCACCAGGAGGAAGGGTCAGGAGATAGCTGGTGGATGAAGCTCCTGAAAGAAATTGGATGGCAACTTCTTACGCCTATACTGGTTCTAGCGGCAATAGTTGTAGGAATTTGTCTCTGCATCCAATGTTTCCCGGTATGTGTGTCGTGCTGTGTTTCCATGTGTTCCTCCACCGTAACACGCCTAAATGCAACAAACAAAAGCCATGTACAACAGGAATGCCTGGACATGGGAGGCCTGGAGAAGATTATGGTATACACATTATGTGATGATTAGAAATGCCTAAATTGATGCTCAAGTTTGAGCAAAAGGGTGGATTGAAGGTGAGCCCGCATGTGTAATATTGTGCTCACACTTGGAGTTTTGTATTTTTCACTATGTGCGCTAAATGAATGTGCGTTTATAAAAGAAAAGAGGCTTTCCTTTTGATGGCGATACTTGCAGATGCCGAGACTAGCATGAGTTGTTGAGAATGTCCATATAGGGATAGTAATTGTAAATTAGACAGAGGCCTGTTTAACCTGACAAGAGCTTGTTTTGCAGAAGGATTGTGCTTGGTCCATGTGTGTCGAAATGAGCCGAGTCTAACTGAAACTGTCTGCAGGATGCGGGTGGGGGGAAGGAATGAGTAAGCACAGCCTCGTGCACAGAGATAAGGACACAGAGGGGCACGAGAGAGAGCGAATAACAGATAACAGGAAACCACAATAGCAGATGTTGAACTGTTGACCGTTGATGCAAAGTCATGACTGGGAGGAACCGCCTTGTGGTGGACATAATCTATGTGCAGCAATGTATGACAATGTAAAACAGATGGGTATAAAAGGACCACGATGTGCAGGGGAAAGGGCGGCACTTTGACGACTTGCTTTGCGAGACGGTTGAACTTGTGGCCCTTTCGCGAATGCTTGTGTGTTAATAAAGCAATGTTTACTCAACTCTTTTCTGTTTGAGTTTTTATAGGGTCCCTCTTGTACTGGTTATGGTGACGGCGAGAAATCGCACCCACAGGATGCAACCTGAACAGCATCTAGAATATCAGGAATCAGAGGTAATCGATACTTATCCTTAGTTGTCTCTGAATTTAATCCCCTATAGTCCAAGCATGGTCTAAGTTCTGTGGTCTCCTTTCTTGGGATGAAGCAAAGTGAAGCTCCTACAGACAGACTCTCATGAGACCATTTGCCAGATTTTCTTGTAAGTAGTGTAAGGAAAGCATGGCATCAACAGCACGACAGACACAAGTGACCACAGTTCAAGGGTATTTATTGAACTTCTAATAATGACCATCAAATAATAATAACGCAGTCCTAATCATGTCTTGTCAAAATAAAAGGGCCTATACTAAAAAAAAACGATTGCCAATCCTTACCTCTAAATACAAATAGTGTTGGAAACAAAGTTATTGAAAAATAGAAAGAAGTGTTCAAAAATGATATGTCAGGATATTCAGGCCGTTGGCCTCCCTTAACCATGTTTTCAGCACGGTATAAGGTGGTTCACTCAAGTGTAGCACAATCTCTGGCTTCTTTAGCACAAGGATACAGTTCAAGCAATGGCATCAGGACCTTCAACGCACAAGTCACCTTGCTCTCAAAGTCTCTTCACCCAGAGGGCCTGATGTAACCAAATAAGCAACAAGATACTTTTTTCTTTAGAATCTCACAAGTATTTTCTGTAGGTGATTCACTATTCACCCCGAATCCCGCTCAGCTGGGCTCAGATCCCTTTAGCACAATGTTTGTCACTTTGGATCCCCTCTATTCAGATCCCTTCTATACAATGTTCGTAGGATATTCCTTTTTCGGGTGACTCACGGTTAACCCCGGATCTACCTCAGTCGGGCTCTGATCCCTTTGACACAATTAGTCTCCCTCAGATGGGCTAAACCAATGTCAATTTTACATCAAGCATCGAAGACTTTAGAATGTGCACAGGGTTTGGCTTGACCCGTTGCAGGACCACTTCGATTTCACAATTCCTTTTCTTTTAACATTCATTACCTTTCAGTTGGATACCGAGACTTTCGAATGCCAGCCAGGTGATGCAGGACCACTCGGACAACGGTATTGTATCTTAGCTTCAAAGTTCAGTCACTCTTTGGCAGTTTTAATTCTATTTGCAATGCTTGCCACATATACTTCATACGCTGTGCTCTTCCATTTTCTTCATACAATGTTGCTGCTTGTAACCTTAGTTTCCACAGAGACCGGTCTGGTATCAGTCTCCCCAAATCACCAGCCATGCTGACTTCATTGGTGCCGCTTTGTTGTAGGAGCTAAGGACAGTACCACAGCGGCAAACGCCTCTCCCCACCTTGTCTATCGATGCAGTAAAGCCCCGGGTACCTCTGACACACAATGCAGGATTCTTCAGTTTTAATTGCAGGTCTTACATTTCCTATTCTCAAGGTCTCATGAAAGATAGTCTTTCGGGGGAAAAGGTCAAGGGCACTTCACTCCTTGCAATCTTCTTCTGTCTCGCCGTCTTCTGCCTCGTATTAAACTGCCATCTTGGAACTGCTGCTTCCTTGTGTGCTTTACCTTGCTCAGAGTGTGCTTTCGTGCTCCGCCTTTTATCTGTGTGGGGAAGTGTGATGGAGTTCAGGTGTGTATAAAAATCAGTAATTGCTTCACCCTGCCTAACCTTGGTAGTGGGACATGTCAGATATATACGGCTCGGGTGTTAGTCCGTTTTCCCTCACAGTGAGTTGTCCATGAGAAAGTGTTTGTGTTGGAAAAGGGGGGTGGGCTGAGTCTCTACGTATCCTACCTGGTAGGATGGGGTAAAGGTGTTAAAGGGAAGTGGATACCACGTCTCACCATCCGGTGTCCCACTTTGACTTCCCGAAGATGCCCCCCCAATTCAGGTGATCCTCCCGCTCTGGTCCACCCCAGGAACTGGATCCAAAAGCGATGACCGTGTCCTGGCCACCTGGATGACAGATCCCTGGGGAGTAGCGGGTGAGACACCGTCAGGTTACTCACATACCCTTCCCCTATGCGAGGTGGATATAACTGGTCTTTGTCCAGGTTCTTCACTTTGAAGACCTGGGAAAGGACAGGGATGAGATGTATCCAAGGACTCTCGCATGCTCGACAGGTTATTCCTCAACTGTGCAGGCAGAAGCGAGGTAGTTTTATTGGTCTCTTAAAAAAAAACCAACAAACTGGTCTTCAGGGGTTTATTCTGGTCTTATGGGTTGCTTATGTTTTGTGGGAGGATCATGGGGTTCCGTCCTTTCCCAGTCCCATATTGGAGAGTTTTGAGAATAGTAATTAGAGCATCAGCAGTCCTGGGGTGGAAACTCTCTATAGGAAGGTAGAGGTTCCTGAAAAACGGTGGGAAATGTGGAAAAATCCTATCCCACAATGACTTCTTTGGGAAGCCCAGCAATGATGGCTGAAGATGTCAGACATGACTTGCCCCTGATGTTAATGTACACGGATATCTTGGGGTGTATTTCGTTATCCCTGTGTATACAGGTAACCTGAACTAGGGCAGCGTTCTCAAGGTCTGTTGTTGTGACAAAGTCCGCCCTTATGGCTGTTTGCTTGTTACCCGAGTCAATTAACACTCTCACTTGTTTCCCATTTACCCAGGCCTTTTCATATGTGAAGTCAGCAGAAGACTGACAAACATATGCTGATGGTTTCCAGATCTTCTTCGGGTTCTTCCCACTCTTCTCCCTTTAAACAGCCTATTTCCATGGGTTCTTCTTTTACATTTCTTGGACAGTATCTAGCCAACTGACCAGTTTCTCTACATGAAAAGCAGATGGGGGGTGGGGTTGCGTTTTGCTTCCTTTAGGTTCCTCCCTTTTACCTTCTTCTCTTATAACTCTTACGTTCCTCACCTCAATGTACCGAGTGGGAGTGTTTAGTGGCATCCAAGTGGTTTTGGGCAGTTCCAATGGCCATGGCTAGGGTAGGTCGATTTAATTTTAATACTGCCTTTTGCAGAAACGGGGGTAAAGAATTGGTGAATTGTTCTAAAGTAATCATTTCTACCAATTCTTCCATTGTCGTGTTATTAATCCAGAGAGCGATGATATTTTTAACACACTCGCCCATTTCAAGGGGGGTTTCTCCAGGATTTAATCTAATGGCCTTCAATTTGTGCTAATAGAAGTTACAGGTTTGGCCTACTCATTTCAATAGCCCTTTTGTATGGATATAAAGGTGGCTCCTTGGGCAAGGTTAAGTAGTTGGTAGGCGGTTTGTAGTTCACTTTTCAACAGCGCCCCTAATTAACATCTTCTTATATTTTCTTCCCATCCTTACTGTTCGGCTAATCATTCAAAATTCAGAAAGAAGTTCCCTAGATCTTCGCCTTGCCGGTATGGTTGAAGTGTCCTCTGTGGTAGCAGGGGTCTGACTTGCAACTTGACCAATTTCGTAAAGTTTTTTTGAGGTCTAGCTTCAGCCTGAATTTGATGGGTAGCCAACTGGGCCATGACAGCTGCTAAGTCAGCCATTTCCTCCGGTGAGGTAAGATTTCCTTCAGTGTTTTTTTCTGAATCAGAATACAAACATGTGTTGACTCCATCAGATAAGGTTTTGAAGTCGCCTGACACTTCTGATTTAGATGGATTGGTCTCTAACCCTGACGGAGACTGATGGTAGCTGGGTACCAAAAAAAAGGTTCAGCAGAGGGAGGGTTTAAGGCACTCTGTCTTCTGAAGGTAGAGCCTGGCTGTATTTTTAATATTATCCAATCCCACTGTTGGATATTGTGAGAAACCTGAAGGTGTCTCACTTGCTAGTCCCCTGGGATCTGTCATCCAGGTGGCCAGGACACGGCCTTCGCTATTGAATCCAGTTCCTTGGGGTGGACCAGTGCGGGAGGATCACCTGGGCGAGGGGTCTTTGGGGAGTGGAAGTAGGACACCGAAGGGTGAGACGCGGTATTCCCTTCCTTATAACACCTTTTCGCATTCCTACTCCGTAGGATATCCAGAAACTCAACCCATCCCCCCCTTTCTTGACACAAACACTTTCGCACATACTGAATACCATGAAATACAACGGGCTAACATCAGAGCCATATACCTGACATGTCCCAACACAAGGCTCAGGCAGAGTCAGACAATTGCCGATAATTACACACACCTGACTGCTCTTCCCTTTCCCCATAGGGATAAAAGGTGGAGCACGAGAGCACACTCTGATCAAGGCCAAACGCATGAGGAAGCAGCTATTCCAGGACGACAGTTCAAAAGGAGGAGAAATGCGGCGAGACCTGAGAGGACGTCAAGCAGGGAGTTGTCCTTGCCCTTTTCAACCCAGACCTGCAAAGCCTCTTACAAAGGAAACATAAGATCGTGAATTGCAGCTGGTGATTGGTGCGAAGGATGTAGCTGTACATGGAACGCTCCCACACTGATAGCCAGGGCGAGGAGAAGTGGTTGCCATCGTGGTACTGTCCTTGACTTCAGAGGCAGGAGATGACAACAAAGTTCGGCAGAGCAGGTGAGTCGGAAAATAACTGATAATAGATCGGACTGTGTTGGGCTCAAGGGTACAAAGAACAATATTGTATAAAAGAAGAAGACTAAAGAACCAGGGTCTTTTTGTAAGCAAACTAGGTATCAGTTAATGTGGTCTGGCGCCCCATGGGCGTTCACTTGAGAGACTGATGCCCCGCTCCAGAACAAGGACAATGTATGGTTATGAATTATGGATGATGGACGAACGAGCCAAGACAGTTAGTCACAGATCAGGCGACTTCAGTAATGGCAACAGCGAGAGACAACTAATGTGCGTTGAATACAATGTACACAGCTCCACATAAGGCAAGGGCTAGTGTCAAGAGTCAGATGTAGACACTTGCTGTAGAAAACAATAGTGCCTTGAATGAATAACACACGTGGGTTTAGCAAAAACACATACAAAGCCTTTTGCTTTTTTTTTAGCAAAAGGCAATGAACTAGCTTCCTCTATCCAGCAGAATAAACCTTAACCACAAAAGAGCAGCTTCTTGTCTCAAATGGCAAATAGCGAGTTCAAGAGAGGCCTTTCTTTTTTTACACCAGCTACATCTGATAAGACAGGAAGCACCAATAGAACCCCAAAGCATGCACACAGTTAACATGTGTGAAAGCAAGTGTTGCTCTTTATCTCTTCAAAAGCTATGTTACTATAATGGAGGTACAAGTTGTCTAGGAGCAAATGACACGCTTTACTCTTTCCCCAAGCAGAAGCCCATCCACTTTAAGGGAGACAACCAATGGTCAAAGGCAGAACCCTTTTCTTTAGTTTGCAAATAGGTATATCGTGTGTTCAAAGCACAGGAAAAGGTTTAAGCTCTAGAGTTTAACTTTCCATGTGGCGGAACTGACGCACACGTGATAGGCAGTCCAAAGCCCACCTTAAGATAAAAGGCACAGGCTGATGGGGTACACGCACACACAGCGCAGCAGGAAAACTCTAACGCAGGGGGGCTGGGAAGGTACATCCATTGCAGGTCCTCGAGCAGAGGTGCAAGCAGGCCCGATTGACAAGAAGCCATGGTCAATTCGTATGCAGCCCAGCAAGTCCTAGAAGTGTGGGTTTAAATGTGAAAGTCGTACAGTATGCATTTTGTGCGACTGTAGGCGTACGGTATGTTATACCACTCCAGACCACAGCCAAGTATAGACGAATATAACATATATTCTATGTTACTCAAGCTGGTACCCAAAAATGATTGCTCGTACTTGTTCTTTATTAAATGTAAATCATGCTCTTAGCTTATGCAATAGTGCACTTCATATGTATTGCAATATGCTATGTTATAATCGCTGCTTTCATAGCAGGTGCAATGAGAATTAGAGCTGGTAGGAAATAGATGTGATATTAAATATATTAACTTACTACCTTCAAGTGTCAGTTTCATATGTCTGAGTAATGCTTCAGTATGATGTCTCTCTGAGTCCAAAAAGAACTTCACAAAATGTCCTGGCTATATTTTTGTTAATTATGTCAAGGGGAGCAAACACTCAGGAATACTGCCCCAAGCGCTAGGCTGAACTCCTGAGGCACCCCTTATCATAAAATATGTCTTTTGATTCCATGCCCACTTCACACAGCCCTACCTGGGGTGCGGGGGGGATGGGCAGAATCACGCCCAACAGGGGCAATTAAGTCAGTATTTGAACAGAGAAATCGAAGTGTCATACAAGGGTCAAACCAAACCCTTGTACAGTCGAAAGTGTGTGGCATGTTGCAAAAGTCTTTGAGGAAAACAAAAGTGTGAAACGGTTGTTTGAGCGAGCCAGGATGAGGGGAAAGCTGTGTGCACTGAGAGATTTGAAGCATGTACGTGCCAGAGAATAACAGTGACCCAGTAAGACGTGATCGCCCCTTTGGATATCTTTGTTTGAACTAGCAAGTGGTTTGGTCTGAGCCCAGATGTGGGGGACCTAACTAAGCTAGATGGTTGTTTAAAAGACATTGAGACTTTTGAATAATGCAAGTGAAGAGATTGTGATTGGAAGGCGGTAATAACCATTGAGAAAAGCTAAGTGAACTACATTGTGGTGACAAACGTGAAGCCGACAGAGGGATGTCCACAGTGACTGGTTGGTCTGAGCCCAGCTGAGGCAGGCTAACTTTGAGAGAAGGATCTGAGCCCCGCTGAGTGGGATCCAAGGGTGAAGAGTAATCACCCGACGTGAAGATAAATAGAAGGAACTTATGTTTTGTCGTTTGTGATCCATCAGGCCCTCTGAAGCAAGAGACTGCATGAAAGAGACTTGGACACAGAAGGTCCTGATATTAAGAAAAGGAACTGCAACCTTGTGCTGCAGAAGCCCAGTAATTTGCCTTGTCACATGATAAAAACACGGGGAAGGGAGACCTGGCCATAACATCCTGACTTATTATGTTGTGAGCACTTCTTTCTTTTCTTGTGAACATTACCCCACACATTTCTGTAGTATAGTGGTAAGAATTGGCAATACGTTTTGTAGTATAGGTCCTTTCTATTTGACTAGACTCCACTAGGACTATGTTATTATTATTTAATGGTCTAGCTTGCTCCCATCTTAGACTTAGGTTTAGACTAGGCGTTTATCTCACCCATTCTACAGTTTAATAAACCCCCTTGAACTGTGATCACTTGTGTGTGTTTTACTTTGATACCATGCCTCCCTTACAATATTATAATGAGAGAGTGGTAGCGTGCCTCGGGAGGATAGCTCAGTGGCAACGTGCTTGCCTTGGGAGCAAGGCGGCACGGAGCACCACAGGTTCGCTCCCCGGGTCCGCACTTTGAAACCTCTGGGTATTAAGTGCATTATAAATAACGTATTATATCCATATCATATCTGATAACAGAGTTTTGAAAAACAAGTCTTGTCGACCAGTTGGGATATGTAGTTGAGAGAGCAAAATCTCTTTAAGAGTGGACACACGATCAGAGTCAAGGAGTTCAACAGTTCTATTTTCCCCTTCTGGTGCTACAACAACTATCAGCATGGATTTTAAATTTTTATCAATTGAGTCAGATCCCACTTCTGACACCACATTTAAGGAAGGCATGGCATCAACAGTCAAACAGACAAAAGTGACAACAGTTCAAGGGTGTTTATTGAACTTAAAATAAGGGTGTGATAAACACCTATCTCATCCTAATTCTACAGATGGAGCAAGCCACGACCATCTGTTAATAATAATGCAGTCCTAGTCGTGTCTTGTCAAAATAAAAGGGCCTATACTAAAAAAAAAAAAGATTGCTTACCTCTAAATACATATAGTGTGGGAAACAAGGTTATTGTCACGCCGCCCAACCCGGGCTTGTTCCAGCCCACTTACCTGATGCGGCGTGCCACGCCTTGGAGGGTTTACCCCCGCTTTCGCCTGGGGGGTACGGGGCGGTCCTGGGTACCGGTTGCTCCTGGATCTTCGGGACGCTTGGTCTCGCGCGTACGCGGTCGGCCGCTCCGGTTCCTGCGCTGTTCCGGGTTCCCGGGGCGTGCCATTCCGCGCATGCGCGGCCGACCCCTTCCCGCTTTCCGCGCATGCACGGTACACGATGCTCTCGGCTCCCGGCCGGTTTGCGGCCCAAGCCTCGCTTTGGGCCTCCCAGCACCTGGGAAACAGTACGGCTTGCGTTCCAAGCCTCCCGGGTGTGGGAGGCCCTACTTAAGGAGCCCGGCGGTTTGATCAAACCGCGTCTCAACGTGGTCTGACCGGATCGTTGTTTTGCTCCTGCCTTGACCTGATTTCCACTCTGTCCTGTCTGGTCTTTCCAGTCCCTTCTGTATAGACCTGCCCTTCCTTGCCCGGGTAGGGGGTCTCCCTGGTTCCCTTCTCCTTGCTCCCTTCCTGCTGGGGTGGTTCCCCCCTTCTCAGTTGTTCTCTGTTCTTCCTCTGGGTTCTTGGTCCTCCTTGGTTCCCTTGCCTTCCCGCCTTCCCTTGCATTCTGCTGCCTCCTGGATTCGACTCGCAACTCTTCTTGCTCCAGTTGTCTGCAGAGAACTTCTAGCCAAAGACTATCAGGCTCCCCCTGTCAGTGCTTGCACTGTCCTGATGCCACATTAATCAGGGGTGAGCTAACCTGTGGCATCGGGAGCTGGTTCACCTCCAGTCCAGTATCCATTTGGACGGGAGTTGGGCTGGTTCCTTGTGTCACTCTCACATCACCACAGAACTTCTGGCATTCTGGCATCGTCTACTAAGCCGACTTCCGGACGAACAGGTATGCTGCGCCCTAGTGACGCCATCTTTAACAGATTGAGACGCCAGGCTTCAGGCTCTTCGGAATCGAAGATGGATGAGGATACCAGTCTTCGTGATGAGATGCAGACCTTACGTGCTGAATGATTGCACTCCGCCAGGAGAACCAAACCCTACGCCAGATGGTAACCCAGAGCTCAAATGTTGTTCCTCCACCTGAGAGCGCTATGGCACACACCACTCCCATCAAGTTCAATGGAGACCCCAGACGTGTGGGGGAATTCTGCAACCATTGCCGGATACATTTCCTGTATCGTTCAGCCCACTTCAATAACGATAAAGCCAAGATTGGATATATTTTGGGCAATTTGTCTGGCAACGCTCTTGCTTGGGTGACACCGCTTGTGGTTTCTAACAGTCCCATTCTCGGCGATTTTGTGACCTTTGAAAAGGCATTTCTGGAAGTGTTTCAGTCCCCCAATCTGGCTTCAGCAGCACAGAACCAGTTAATGGATTTAAAACAAGCCAACACAGACATAATCTCTTATATAGGCCGTTTTCGCCAACTAGCAACTGATTCCCAATGGCCTGAGATAACACAGAAGACCTTGTTTCGCCGTGGGTTAAGAGAAGAGTACAAGGACGAGCTGTTACACATTCCTGAACCCGAAGATCTACAGAAGCTCATTGAACAGGTGCTAAAGATTGATCAGAGATTGGCTGAGAGAAGAGGCAAAAGGCGCAGTTTTGAGAAATCGGACCTCAGACCTCCAATTCCGCCTGCTGGGACACCAGTGTCCTCGAACACCACTCAGGAAACTATGCAGCTAGGCGCCGTAAGGGGCCCTTTGTCTGAGGAAGAAAAGAAGCGGAGGAGAAGCCAACGCCTATGTTTCTACTGCGGAGCCGCAGGTCATTTTCTGGGTACTTGTCCTCTACGACCAATCAAGAAAGGGGGAAACTAGGTGACCTGTCGTGCTCCGGAAAGGCCCCGACAGGTCTGATTAAACCACCAGTCCTTTCCTGCCCTGAATCTGTGTTTCCACCCATGTTGCCTGCAGTCCTAATGATTCTGAAGGTCAGTCTCAAGTGGCTGAATAAGACAGTCGAGATCCATGGGTTGTTGGATTGTGGGGCCTCTGGGAACTACATCGATGAGCGCTTTGCCATCAACAACGGCATACCATTGCTTACCAAAGAAGAAGCGATTCCAGTAGAAGTCATTGATGGAACCCCATTGGCTTCTGGCCCCATACGACTACATACTGTGGGTATGTTGTTACGCATCAAAGGACATGAAGAGAGAATCGCGCTGGATGTTATAAGGACACCTTCATATCAAGTGGTCTTGGGGCTACCTTGGCTTCAGCGACACAACCCCACAATAAACTGGGAGACACGTACTCTGGAGTTCACCTCCTCTTTTTGCCTTCAAGAATGCTGTAGCCCTAACACGTCCTCAGAGACGTCCGTCTCGACAGCCTTAGTCCCAGGTAGAGAATCATCTGGTTTGTGTTCCTTGTCTATGATACCGTCTGAATATGCTGACTTGATGTCAGTATTCTCCGAACCAAGGGACATCGCACTGCCGCCTCATATGCCTTTTGACTGCTCCATAGACTTGGTTTCCGGAGCCGTGATGCCACATGGAAAGGTGTATGCCCTCACCCAGTCTGAAAAACAGGTCCTCCGGGATTATCTCGATGATTGCATCAAGAAAGGATACATCGTTCCTTCCAAGTCATCTGCAGGTTTCCCATTGTTTTTTGTGAAGAAAAAGGAAGGCTCTTTACGGCCTTCTATTGACTACCGCCAACTGAACGACATCACCCTTAAAGACAGGTACCCGTTACCATTGCTCCGGAATATCATGGAGTCCTTAGGTTCAGCCAGGGTCTTTACTAAATTAGACCTCCGCGGAGCCTATCATCTCGTCAGAATCAAGGAGGGAGATGAATGGAAGACGGCTTTCAAGACACCTTTCGGGCACTATGAATACAGGGTAATGCCCTTCGGGCTGTGTAACGCCCCGGCTGTCTTCCAACGGTTTATGGACTATGTTTTCAGCGACTTAATTGGCATCTCTGTTTGGGTGTATTTAGATGACATCTTGATCTACTCCGACATCCGAGAGGAACACATCTCCCACGTTCGTGTAGTTCTCCAACGATTGTTACAACATCATCTGTTTGCCAAGGCTGAGAAATGTTCCTTTCATCGGGATGAGATGGAATTCCTGGGATATGTAATCACTGGTACAGGAATTAGCATGGATTCTGGTAAGGTCCGGGCTATTCAGAACTGGAAACAACCACAGGACGTGAGATCACTTCAGCGATTTCTGGGATTCGCAAACTTTTATCGGCGTTTCATTCCGCAATTTTCACGTCTCACAGCTCCATTGACGCGTCTGACCAGTGTGAAGATACCCTACCTCTGGGATACTGAGGCATCAGTGGCGTTCGATGCCTTGAAGTCTGCATTCTGTACTGCACCTGTACTTTGTCACCCCAATGATGAGATGCCTTACATCGTCGAAGCCGATGCTTCCAGCTTTGCTGTTGGCGCAGTCCTGTTGCAGAAACATCCCTCTACGGGTGACGAACATCCTGTGGCCTATTACTCACGCAAACTCTCTCCTTGCGAACAGAACTACTCAGTCATAGAAAGAGAGCTATTGGCAATCAAGACAGCGTTTGAGGAATGGAGGCATCATTTGCTTGGTGGTCGCTTTTCAGTAGAAGTCCGCACCGACCACCGCAACCTGCAGTACTTGCGATCTTTGCAGTGTCATACCGCCCGTCAAGCTCGATGGGCCTTTTTTTTTCTCCCACTACGATTTCAACATCACGTACATTCCTAGTGCCCGGAACTTAAAAGCCGATGCTTTATCCCGCTCCTTGGAAAGAGAGGTGGAGGAGGTCAACCAACCCATTCCATTGATTTCCCCCAAGCACTTTCTTCTCACAATCTCTCCCCATTTGCAGAAGATCTTCCAAGAGACTCAGACAGACCCAGACCGCACCAATCTACTGAAACGTCCACAAATCACGGAACGTGAAGGTTTTCTTTTCTTCCTACACCGGTTGTACATAGCATCGAGATCTCTTCGCTTGGACATTCTCCATGGGTTCCATGATTTGCAAGTTGGAGGTCATCGTGGCATCAAGGCGACCCAGGAGTTGATTGCCAGGCAGTTCTGGTGGCCGGGTTGGGCTAAGGAAACCAAACTATATGTGGAGAGCTGCCCAGTTTGCGCCCAGACCAAGACGCCCAGGAGAAGACCTTTGGGGTTGCTCAGACCCACTGAACTACCACCCTATCCCTGGCATACCATAGCCACTGATTTCATCGTCGAGCTTCCACCATCAGAGGGACACACCTGCATCATGGTAGTGGTGGATTGTTTCACTAAGTCTGCGCATTTCATTCCCTTTTCCAGGATTCCTACTTCCTCTCAAATGGCTTTGGCTTTTCTGCATCACATCTACCGTTTACATGGGTTACCAGAGAAGATCATTTCGGATCGTGGGTCTCAGTTCCTCTCCTCCTTTTGGCGTCAGTTGTGCAGCCACCTTGGAATACGCAGAGCTCTGAGTTCGGGTTATCACCCGCAAACTAATGGGCAGACTGAAAGAACGAATCAGACCTTGGAGCAATACTTATGTTGCTACGCTAACGCCACCCAATCCAACTGGATGAAGTACCTGGATTTGGCGGAAGTTTCCTACAACAATGCAACCCACGCGGCCACTGGCGTCAGTCCTTATATTTGCTCTACCGGACAGCATCCTAAGCTGTTTCCCTTTTGTCCTGTGCCACCCAGTGCCGTCCCATCGGCTGACCAGATGATCCGCGTTATCCAGAAGCAGCATGATTTGGCTCGGAGTGCCCTGGCAGATGCTCAACAGCGCATGAGGGAGCAGGCTAACCGGGGAAGGACCATTGAACCCAGATTTCAGGTGGGAGATCAGGTTTGGTTGTCGTCCAAGAACTTACCTGTACGTAATCTGCCCACTAAACTGGCACCTCGGTTTTTTGGGCCTTTCAAGATTTCCAAGTGCATATCTGCAGTAGCTTTTCGATTGGTATTGCCCCAATCTTGGGGGGTACACCCAGTCTTTCACGTTTCCCTGTTAAAACCCTTTGTGAAAGACACGTTTGGACGTTCCAGCCCACGTCCAGCCTCAATCCAGGTTCAGGGGGTTCCGGAATTCGAAGTGCAGGAGATATGTGACTCCCGGATTCGTCGAGGTGTGCTCCAGTTTCTGGTAGATTGGAAGGGTTATCCTGCTTGTGACCGTACCTGGGAACCGCACGGTTTCGTGCATGCACCTCGCCTTGTCCGTGACTTTTTTCTCCGGTTTCCTTGGAAGCCTGGGGCCCCGGGTCTTTCTGGGAGGGGGCATGGTGTCACGCCGCCCAACCCGGGCTTGTTTCAGCCCACTTACCTGATGCGGCGTGCCACGCCTTGGAGGGTTTACCCCCGCTTTCGCCTGGGGGGTACGGGGCGGTCCTGGGTACTGGTTGCTCCTGGATCTTCGGGACGCTTGGTCTCGCTCGTACGCGGTCGGCCGCTCCGGTTCCCACGCTCTTCCGGGTTCCCGGGGCGTGCCGTTCTGCGCATGCGCGGCCAACCCCTTCCCGCTTTCCGCGCATGCGCGGTACACGATGCTCTCGGCTCCTGGCCAGTTTGCGGCCCAAGCCTCGCTTTGGGCCTCCCAGCACCTGGGAAACAGCACGGCTTGCGTTCCAAGCCTCCCAGGTGTGGGAGGCCCTACTTAAGAAGCCCGGCGGTTTGATCAAACCGCGTCTCAACGTGGTCTGACCGGATCGTTGTTTTGCTCCTGCCTTGACCTGAGTTCCGCTCTGTCCTGCCTGGTC
Source organism: Ambystoma mexicanum (assembly GCF_040938575.1). Classification (NCBI taxonomy): domain Eukaryota; kingdom Metazoa; phylum Chordata; class Amphibia; order Caudata; family Ambystomatidae; genus Ambystoma; species Ambystoma mexicanum. The sequence continues at coordinate 1,473,154,283 of NC_090932.1, read as the reverse complement.
TTTCCAGTCCCTTCTGTATAGACCTGCCCTTCCTTGCCCGGGTAGGGGGTCTCCCTGGTTCCCTTCTCCTTGCTCCCTTCCTGCTGGGGTGGTTCCCCCCTTCTCAGTTGTTCTCTGTTCTTCCTCTGGGTTCTTGGTCCTCCTTGGTTCCCTTGCCTTCCCGCCTTCCCTTGCATTCTGCTGCCTCCTGGATTCCTGCTCCTGGATTCGACTTGCAACTCTTCTTGCTCCAGTTGTCTGCAGAGAACTTCTAGCCAAAGACTATCAGGCTCCCCCTGTCAGTGCTTGCACTGTCCTGATGCTAACCTGTGGCATCGGGAGCTGGTTCACCTCCAGTCCAGTATCCATTTGGACGGGAGTTGGGCTGATTCCTTGTGTCACTCTCACATCACCACAGAACTTCTGGCATTCTGGCATCGTCTACTAAGCTGACTTCCGGACGAACAGGTACGCTGCGCCCTAGTGACGCCATCTTTAACAGTTATGGAAAAGAAACAAGTGTTCAAAAATGATATGTCAGAATGTTCAGGCCATTGGCCTCCCTTCCCCACGTTTTCAGCACAGGATAAGGCAGTTCACTAGAGCGTGGCACAATCTCTGGCTTCTTTAGCACGAGGATACAGTTCAAGCAATGGCATCAGGACCTTCGAAACACAAGTCTCCTCGCTCTCAAAGTCTCTTCACCTCGATGGCCTGATGTAACCAAATAAACAAGTTCCTTTGTTCTTTAGATTCTCACAAGTATTCTCTGTAGGTGATTCACTATTTACCCCGTATCCCCTTCAGCTGGGCTCAGATCCCTCTAGCACAATGTTCGTCACTTTGGATCCCCCTCAGCCGGGCTCAGATCCCTTCTATACAATGTTCATAGTATATTCCTTTTTTCGGGTGACTCACGGCTCACCCCGGATCCCCCTCAGCCAGGCTGAGAACACTTTGACACAATTAGTCGCCATCAACCGGGCTCGGACTAATGTAAATTTGATCAAGTATTGAAGACTTTGAATGTGCACATGGTTTGGCTTGACCCGTTGCAGGACCACTTCGATTTCACGATTCCTTTTCTTTTAACATTCGTTAACTTTCAGTTAGATACCTAACGGAGATTTTCGAATGAGCACCCACGTGGTGCCGGACCACACTGACTACGGTATTGTATCTTAGCTTCAAAGTTCAGTCACTCTTCGGCTGTTTTAATTAAATTTGCAATACTTGCCTAATATACTTCATACGCTGTTCTCTTCAATTTTCTTTATACAATGGTGCCACTTGCAACCTTGGTTTCCACACCGACCAGTCTGGTATCAGCCCTCCCCCCCCAACTCACCAGCTGGGCTGACTTCACTGGTGCTACTTTGTTGTACGAGCCAAGGACAGTACCAGAGCAGCAAACTCCTCTCCCCGCCTTGACTATTGATGCAGGAGAGCCCTGTGTACCTCCGACACACAATGCATGATTCTTCAGCTTTAATTCCAGGTTATATATTTCCTATTCTGGAAGGCTCATGAAAGATACAGTCTTTCGGTGAAAAGGTCAAGGGCAATTTCCCCCTTGCAATCCTCTTTGGTCTCGCTGCCTTCCACCTCGTATTAGATTGCCATCTTGGAACTGCTGCTTCCTTGTGTGCTTTGCCTTGCTCAGAGTGTGCTCTCATGCTCTGCCTTTTATCCGTGTGGGAAAGTGTGATGGAAGTCAGGTGTCTGTAATGTTCAGTAATTGCTTGACCCTGCCTGACCATTGTAGTGGGACATATCAGGTATACGGCTCGGGTGTTTCACTCACAGTGAGTTGTCCGTGAGAAAGTATTCATGTTGAAAAGGGGATGTGATTGAGCCCTACGTATCCTACCTGGTAGGATGGCGTAAAGGTGTTAAAGGGAAGGGGATAGCATGACCATAGCCTGGGTCTCCCTTCCCCACATTTTGGACACAGGGTGAGGCGGGAGCTTGGAGCACAGTACAGTCTCTGGCTTCTCCACAACGAGACAACAGTTCTAATGGCAGCTCTCAGGACACAATCTCAAGCTTTCAGCTATCTGCGCTGTCGATGGCCAAGTCTCGTTTCACTTGAAAGTCTCTTGCCTTTGAGGACCTGATGTGTTCAAATAACAATACAAAAGATCTGTTAACAAATGAAAAGTTTGTTTCCAATGTTCGCTGGGTGATGGGTTATCCCCTGGGTGCACCTCTTCTGGGCGCTGACCCTTCTCGTATCATATTCCACAAATCTTTATGTCTTTTTAAACAATTCCAAAACACACTGTTTCTTGGGACTTCAGACTCTGCCCCTATCGGGATTCGCTTCCCTTGTTTCTTTTTACTGCGGGATTCACTTCCCTTTCTTTCACTTAGTTTGTAGATTAAAGTCTTTAGTTTGTACAGGGATTTTGCTTGACCCTCAATCTATTCCGCTGGCTCTCCCACGGCCTGCTGGTAACTGTAGTTTCTCTCAAATGGGGCTTGACCAAAGTCTCTTGACTTAGCACCCACATGATGACGATTTCCTCCCTTTAACACTTGTTACAATTCTTTCACAGTTCCTAAAATGTGGTTCAAACTTGCCACTTTGTGATTTCCACTCATCACAGCCCTGTTCTTATCGTTTTCCCTTTTGACTCACCGGCTGTGATGAACCACTTCGCTTTTCTTCTTCATTGGAGTCAAGGCCAGTACCACGGTCACGGGAGCTTCCCTCTCTCCTGCCTATCAGCATAGGCTTGCCCGGTGTACCGTTGATATCTGCTGCAAGACACTTGCACTATTGTTCGCCGTCTTAGGCTGTCTTCCAAGAAGGTTCTGCAGGTCTGGGACAAAAAGGGCAATGTCACTTCTCTCCCTTTGGATTCCTGATGCCTTTCTCCTTCTTTTGAACTGCTGCACTTCGTTAGCTGTGCCGTCGTGATGCCTGCCATGCTCCTACTGTGCTCACGGGTTCCACCTTTAATCCCTGCGGGGAAGGGAAATGGCCGTCAAATGTGTGCTATTCTGATCAATTGCCTGACTTTGCATGACCCATGTGTTGAGATGTCAGGTAAACAACTTGGGTGTTAGTCCATTTTCCTTTGTGTTGTGCAAAAGTATTTGTATTGGAAAAGGGGGGCAGTGGCTACGTGAGAGGAGGGGGGGAAGGTGTCAAAGGAAGGGGGATGCCGCGTCTCACCCATCAGTGTCCAACTCCCACTCCCCGAGGACCCCCCATCCAGGTGATCCTCCCTCACTGGTCCACCCCCAAGAACTGTATCCAATAGCGATGGCCGTGTCCTGGCCACCTGGATGACAGATCCCAGGGGACTAGCCGGGGAGACACCTTCAGGTTTTTCACACAGTGTACTGATGTATTTCAGCTCTGTGCTTAATGAGTGATTATTTCCTCTGACAACCAACTGTTGTCTCTTACTTAAGAAAGATGAGAACTAGTTCAGCTCCTGACCACCAATAACCATAAGTGTCGGAAAACATATTGAACAATTTACCATGGTTGAGAATATCGAACGGGCCGAGAAGTCGAGCAAGGTCATTAAAGAAGAACCGCCTACATGCAGGATTTTATGCACATCGTCCAAGATGTGCAAAGTAGTGGTATCCATGCTACTCCCTGATCTAAACCCAGATTGGTGGTCGTCAGAAGATTTTGCTCACTGATCCAGAAGATTTTGCTCACTGATCCAGGAGTGTAGTTGATCTGAAAACCACTCTCTCAATATATTTACCAAGAAATGGGAAAAAGGGATGCCTGTAGTCAACCAGATAGTCAGCATACAAATTAGCTTTGTTCAGTAATGGCTATATATGTCCAATCTTCAGCGAGTCTGGAAAAAAACAGAGACAAGTGAAAGTGGACAAGTCGGCTAATGAATGAAAGAAAGGGAGAAAAATGTTAATTAACTTTAAATTCTGGGCAAGGGTCATCGAGTATAGCGTGGCTTTAGTACTGGACATCAATTCAATGAGTTCATGATTATTTGGAAGGGTGAACAAATTCCAAACGTTAACGGATCTACAACATAATTGGGTTGTCTCGGTATCCGACTGAAATTTCCAATCTGATATCGGACATTTTCTTAGTTACATGATTTATTCACAGTATAAGACTGACCAGAGGAAAGAGGATTTTTCATAACCGTCACAAGTAAAAATAGTGTTTTTTTTTTATTGGCAACTGACTCAGAGTTGTAATGTACAAACGTAGCCTCAGAAATCAACTTGGAGTAACATCGACGGGGAATTCACAATTTATCTAAATTGTCAGGGGAAGGGGAGGAACACCAAATACGTTCAGTATGGCAGACAAGTTGTCGATAAGAATTTAAATCATCTGAAAACCAAGGGGCAAAAAGGTTTGAAATAACCAGTCTTTGGATGTATTAGTGCAATACTATCAACCCCACCCCCCCCGTCAGTACATCATGACATTTCATAAACAGAGTCAACAGATAGGCGATTTTTCATGTAGGTAATACTTTGAATACTTTACAAATTACAGTAAAATACAAATACAAAGATAAACCGTATTAAAAGGAAAGTTATTAAAAAGATAAACAATGTACTATTATAACCATATATACTGATAAAAGTAAATTAAAATGTCCTTTCCAGACGCTTAAAAAGCCACAATAAACTCACAAAAATCATTATCAAAGCCAGCATCAACACAAGACAGAACAAAATGAATTGCTTTCAGAACAGATCTAATATTATTACAAATAAAATATCTTTTAAGCCACTTGTGTCTTAAATCTAACAATCTTGTACAGATAAACAGAAAATGCAGTAAATCTTCTATGGCATCACTACCACAAGTGCAGTGCTTAGACCTAACCGCCACGACATCCGTTTCCTTGATGGCAGAACATTTAATCTCACCATTGCGACAATGGGTCTATGAATGTGTAACCGACTGGCGCTCATCGTCCAAATCTCCTAGTGTGAACAACATGCCAACACCAAGTGACTCAATGATCGTAGATTTGTCATACTATTTATGGCTAGATTAAATTCTAGCTTTCTTTTCAACTCTTGCATAGTCAACAGACCCATCCCCACTAACTGTTTAAAATATCCCACTTATTACATAGCAAACAACATTTCTTGTACATGGGGTATTCACCATATTCACCAAAAATAGCGGCTTTTGCAAACTCACCCATCACATTCATAATATTTGGGTTCTCTGAAGAGCCTGAATGTTATTTACGGAAATAGTCAAGTAATCTAAATTCAGCACACATGCCAATATTTAAAATCCCAACTTTAAAGGCAAGACCTAAGCCTGGGGTACTTGGGCTCACACCAAGCAGCTTTCTGAGATAAATATACAAAATACGATAAAGGGCCAGGCTGCACGTACTATCCCAAATTTCACTACAGTACAAAACAGATGAATATACTTCTGCTTCCAACACCTGGAAATATTTGTTGAGGCAGAAGCTACCATATTTATAATAAAATCTCATCAGGCCCCCCCCAAGACAGTTCGTAAACGGTTTTCCAGCAGCTGTAGATGTGCAGACCATAAGCAATTACTTGAGAAAAGCACACCTAAATAGGAATATGAATCAACAACATTGATATTAGTATTGTTTATAGAACAATTACATGTCTTTTTATTGGTGCCAAAAGCCACAATCTTTGTTTTATTTAAGTTCAGGTTCAAACCGTTGGCCTCAAAGTAACTTGCTGCATAACTCAAGCTGCTCTTCAGTGCTTTTGGGGTTAAATCTAATAAAATGGCATCATCTGCATATAAAAGAAAAGGGTACAAGACTTAATTTAAAAGTGGCATAGACAGACCTAACTGCAATGAATCCAGCATAAAATCTGTTAGAAAAATAATAAATAGCAGAGGGGCCATTGGGCAGCCATGGTGAACACCTTTATTCGTCAAGAACGCCTCAGTAGCCCCAAAACTAGGGTGACCACTCACTGAGGCCCTTGTATTGGAATACGGACAAATTATTAATTTCAAAAGGGGGGATGGGACCCCATTTTGTGGAGTTTGTAAATAGGCAGTATACAGTATATTGTCAGATAAAATACTGATATATTTTTTTTTTAAACCTTTATTTATTATTAGCTTGGCAACGCAACAGAGAACATACTATGACATATTGGGTCAACAAGTCCATATGTGGTGTACATACAAATGCATGAGTCATCCAAAACACTAGCACAACATTGAGACATACAGAGAGGGATCAGCACTGAATCTATCATACATCTGCTATACGTATCAGTTAACCAGTGACTGGAAGGGGGGACAGAGGCGCGCCGGCCTCGTCTCCGGAATCGGCAGACAGGGAGGAGATATAGAGGCGGAAGGGACCTCAGATGTTCCTTGGTCTAGATCTACTCAGTTGCAACAATAGCCAGCCCTCCTCAGTGTCTGATGCTCATGTGAGGTCATGGAGTCATTGTTCGTGCGTAGGGGATCTGGGTCGGAGCCATAACAGAAGGATACAGCGGGTTGAGAGGAGGAGCCCCAGACTTGCTAATCTCTTATAGTCTCGGCTTAATGCGGGGAGTTTGTAGAAGAGGCAAGTTAGTGGGGATTGGGTGATGGTACACTCTAACATTTCTGACAGGGATGTACATACTGCAGTCCAGAACCGGGTGAGCTGAGGGTATGACAATAGCATGTGTATGCAGTCTGCATCATTAGAGTTGCATCTTGGGCATGTTGGTGGGTGGTCACGTGACATACGGTGTAGCCTGATCGTCGTATGGTGGTACCTATGCAGTATCTTAAATAGGATTACTTTAAAACGGTAATTGAATGAAATTGTCTGCGAGCGGGTACACATGTGTTTCCAGAGTTGATCGGTCACCTAGACATCCAGGTCTAGAGACCTTACCCCTAAGGACTGTAGTGTTTATTATTTCTGATAAAATCGGGTCATCTGGTGGGATGATGGGGAAGTACGGGAGTCTGGCCTTTAGCGCGTGTCGCAGACCTGCATATTGCAGCCAGCGGGAAGGTCTACCCTGTAGCTGTCTAGGAAGGTCGCACCATTCAGTAAAGGCACCCTGTTCAAATATATCTCAGACAGCAAGCAGCCCGGCTGTTGTCCAGTGGTCCACAGTTGCAGTGTCCACCCGGGGGGAATTAGGGAGGAAGTTCCAAAGGGGAAAATCCCTGTGAAACGGATGCATGTCGCCGGTTTGTTTCCATAGCCTGGTTAAAGCCTGGACTGTGGCGCCAATGGGATCAGAAGATTAAAATCTAGCAACACAGGGGGAGGGGGGTACCAAGGAACGAATATCGTAGCCGTCCACAGCGAGGCGCTCTAGTTTGACATGAAGAGGTGGATCAGTAGGCATAAACCAGAATTATGTAAATTGGACTTGGGCAGCTATCCAGTATCCCTCAAAGTTGGGGGCACCCAGTCCCCCCCTCGCCATTGGGGCTTTCAATGTTGTCAGCTTCAGACGGACCGCACCAGAGTGCCAAAGGAAGTCGTTGGTGGTTCGGGCGAGCGTTGTACAGAATTTGCAGCCCTGCCATGTCGGGACATTTAAAAATCTGTATAGCAGTTGAGGCAGTACCACCATTTTAAGGATGGCGACCCTACCCGCTAGGGTTATTGGGAGTTTCGCCCAGCCCGCACACTTCCGATTCAGGTTACTTAAGTATTTGCCATAGTTGGCATTATATAATGTAGCTGAGTCTTGTGTAACTGCTACGCCTAGGTATGTGATCTCGGACTGCGCCAACACAAATCCCTGAAGGTCCGAAGCAGGGGTGGTGGCTTCCGTCAGCAGAAAAAGCACAGATTTATTGCAGTTTACTTGTAGGCCTGATAGTTTGCCGAAGTGAATAATGTCCTCAAGTATTGGGGAAAGGTTTAGCTCAGGTTGACAGATGAAAAGCAGAGCATCATCTGCATACAATGAGATGATCTCGGGTGGGCCAGACAGTGAGAGACCTCTGTGTGCGTGCTGTTGTCGTATATTATCAGCCAGTGGCTCCATGGCCGGGGGGAAGATCAGCAGCCAGAAGAACAAGTTAGTTACCAAACTGGTAACGTTCTTTCGATGGGATGTTCCTCTGACGTATTCCACATCTATGATAGTTGTGTCCCACAGATGTGCACTTCGGAAAACTTTCCAGCAGAGGGCGTCCTGCGTCGATGCCGTTGAGCCGATGTCCCTCGAGGGCCTCCGTCGAGGGTCGACGTCACTGCATGTTATATATAGGACCCATGGCGTCTGTTGCCTCAGTTTCGTTTTTCCCCCCAGAACGTGTGACACCAGTCTCCTGCCAGTATAACTACCTACAGCCTTGCGGAAATGGAAGCTGTAATCACAAGGGAAATTCTCCAGAGGGGCAGGCTGGGAGGGCGATGTGGAATACGTCGGAGAAACATCCCATCGAAAGAATGTTACCAGTTTGGTAAGTAAATTGTTCTTCGAAGGGATTGTGTCCTCCGACGTATTCCACATCTATGACAGACTCCCAAAGCAGTACCACACTATGGAGGAGGGAAAACATTTAGAATGTGAAATTTAGTGTACCCAATCAAATGGCTGAATAGAGGACTGCCTTTCCAAAGGCCAAATCCTGCCCATGGATGGAGTCCAGGGAATAGTGTTTACCAAAAGTATGGACAGAGGCCCATGTGGCTGCTTCACAAATATTGCAAATAGGAACACCCCTTTGTAGAGCTGTGGAGGCAGCCACACCCCTAGTATAGTGAGCCCATAAGCCTACCGGAGGGTCCTTCCCCGCCAAATGGTAGCATTCAGTAATAGTCAAAACAATCCATCTGGACAAGGTATGTTTGGAAACAGCCTGACCCAAGCGGTGTCCAGCATAACCCACAAAGAGCTGATCGTCCACTCTGACCCATCCGTGAAAGATAAAAGCTCAAATCTCTCCTAGGATCCAGCCTATGGAGCCTCTCCTCTTCCTTACCAGGATGTGGAGGAAGATAAAAAGCCGGAAGAACCAGTGTCTGGCTCAAATGAAACTCAAACACAACCTTCGGAAGAAAAGAAGGTCGCACCCGCAGGACAACCCTGTCTTTATGGAAAACAGTAAAGGGTGGCTTAGCAGACAGTGCCTGCAATTCATTCACTCTGCGTGCAGAAGTAACCGCAACTAAAAACACAGTTTTAAAAGACAACAGTCTCAGCGGACAAGAGTGTAAGAGCTCAAACGGAGCTCCCATCAGGAACTTTAAAACCAAATTCAAACCCCAACCCGGCACCTGGAAAGGGGACGGTGGAAACACATTAGACAGTCCCTTCAGAAACTGTGAAATCAAAAGGAATCTTAAAGTAAGAACACTCTTCAGATGAGCGCTTAAATATAGACAGCGCTGGCAGGTAACCTTTAATGGTACCCACTTGAAGGCCCTTGTGGGCTAAAGAAAGATGAAAAGGCAACACCATAGGAATGGAACATTGGAAAGGATCCACATTCTGACCCCTGCACCAGTCGCAGAACTTCCGCCAACGGCAACAGTACAGGGATTTTGTTGCAGGCCGCCTGGCCGAAAGCAACACCTCCATCACGTCATCTGGGAGGTCCCAATCCTTGTATCTCAACCTTTCAGATACCAAGCATGAAGGTTGAGCAACCTGACCTCTGGATGGAGAACCTGACCCCCCTCCCGTAAGAGCAGATCGTCTCGGTAGGGAAGACAGCGTGGAGGGCAGATGGACATGTCGAGAAGGCCCGGGTACCACGCTCTCCTGGCCCAATCCGGAGCAATGAGGATCATTCAGGAACCGAACCTCCGTAACCTCTGCAACACTTGAGGAATGACAGGGACTGGAGGAAATGCGTACAGCAGTGGAAAGGACCACTCCACTACGAACGCGTCCTCTAAGGCTCCTCTTGGGGGAAATTCCTGCGAGCAAAATCTCTCTCACTTCCGGTTGACACTGGTGGCGAAGAGATCCACTTGTGGGGTTCCCCAAAGGGCGAAGATTTCCAAAAGGACTTCCTGAGCCAGGTCCCACTCGTTAGAGACTGCGCTCTGCCTGCTCTTAGCGTCCGCCGTTGCGTTTTCGTTTCCGGCCAAATGAACTGCTGAGATCGAGATTTCCTGTTGTATGCCCAGAACCAGAGCTGCATCGCCTCCCTCCACAACGGGAGTGACCCTGCCCCCCCCCTTTTTGTTGAGGTAATGCATGGCCACTGTGTTGTCTGTCATAACCAGGACAGTCTTCACCCGCACAGACGGCAGAAAAGCCTTCCGGGCCAGCCTGATGGCTCTGAGCTCGAACAGATTGATGTGGAGTCTGGACTCCGACGAGAGCAACGGCCGCTGGCTGTCAACTCGTTGGCATGAATGCCCCATCCAATGAGGGAGGCATCTGTCACGATCGTCACCTCCGGCCATGGTTGCCAAAACAGTTCCCCCTTCATCAGATTGCCTTCGTCGGTCCACCATAGAAGATCCTGGGCGGCCGAGATCGGAATCTGAACGGGATCCGACATCCTGCCGGAGAGCTGCGACCACTGCATCTTGAGAGCCCACTGCAGGGATCTCATTCGCAGTCTGGACTCTGGCACCAAAAAAATGCAGGATGCCATGAGGCCGAGCAACCTTAAGAATTCGAAAGCCGGAAGACTCTGGGCACGTTGATACTTGTCCACCATCTGCAGAATGTGATGAGGCCTCACCTGGGGAGGCAAACACTGCCCTAGGGACGTGTCGAGCACTGCTCTGATGTATTGGAGCCAATGGCAAGGTGTCAAATGCGACTTATTTAAATTTAGGGAGAAGCCCAGCTTGTGAAGGGAATGGCAGATGATGGAGAGATGATCCCGGGCTTGCTCCGGCGAGCACGCCCTGATCAACCAATCGTCCAGTTTGGGGTAGAGGTGAATCCCCCCTCTCCTGATGTACGCTGTCACCACCACCATCAGCTTGGTGAAGACCCTCGGGCGGAGGTCAATCTGAACGACAGAACCCGAAACAAAGTGCGAGTCGCCAACCGCAAACCTCAGGTACTTCCTGTGCATGGGAGGAATCAGCACATTAAAGTAAGCATCCTTGAGGTCCAGAGACACCAACCAATCCTGAAGTTGAAAGTCCTGGAGGACTTGAGAAAGAGTGACCATCTTGAACTTGTCCTTCCTGAGAAGCTTGTTCAAGCAACGCAAGTCCATGATGGGTCTCCATCCCCTGTCCTTCTTTGGGATAAAAAAATAAGGGGAATACCATCCCTTGTTCCTCTCCGCTACAGGCACCAGTTCTATGGCGCCTTTCTCCAGCAGGGATAGGATTTCCGGCACAAGGAGCAGATTCAGACGCTTCAAAGAGAGCTTCCCCGATGGATTGTCGTGAGGCCGCTGAAGGAATGGAAGGCAGTAGCCGTGGGCTATGATTTCCAGAACCCACACATCCGATGTAATGGCACACCATTCTCCAAGATGCTGCGCAAGTCTGCCCCCAACCGGCGAACCATGGGACATGGCCTCATGACTGAGCTGGCGTGGCTGCGGCAGTGCCTGAGGGCAAAGAGGCAACTGCCCGAGCGGCTTCGGCACCCCGAGTTCCCCATCCACCACAGGAACTCTTACGTTGGCCCCTTTGACTGGCAACTCCTCTCGATCTACCAAAAGAGGAGTAGAAACGAAAGGAACCTCCCCTCCATTGCTGTCCCCTAGGACGAAAAGGCAGAGGTTGCCGTACTGCAGCGATCAAAAACTTTGCTGCAGCTTTGGAGGTCTGCAACCTCTCAAGGCTCTCGTCAGCCTTGCTGCCAAATAAATGAACACCATCAAAGGGCATGTTGTTCTGACTTGAGAGTCGTGTAGACCGAAGATACCTCCGTCCTCAAGTGACGCACAGGGAAACCAAAAGTACTCCCTGTGCGACCTTTGGGGCCACAGGTGGGAGATGTCGCTGCCTGGATCCACAGAGCCTCAAAAACCACAAAGCCGCTGTAGGAAAAACGATATTAAGTACCAGGCAATAACAGTAATGCAATGCAGAGTGTAACAAGTTGAAAGGGTCTTACCTATCCAATGGGTCAGAATGCGGTAAACCTAGTGGTGGTTCGAGACTCAAGTGCGAGGCAGCCCCTAGTCCTGCAGGGACCAGTGCTGCGTGCGGTCACAGGCTAACCCACCTGAGCGAAGGGTTTGGTTGCGTAGCGTAATTGCCAGAGAACAAGGACATAGCCAAATTATTTTCAAGAGTCCAAGGGAAATCCAAGTGCAGTGTGAAGGACGGTCCAAGAGTCGGCAATGAGGTAACAGTTCCAAGGTGACAAGCAAAAGGAAAATCCGAAGAAGTCCAGGTGAGTAATCCGAGGTCGAGGTATTTCCAGGAAGCTAAACAAGACGTAACGCCAAACAGGGTCCAGAAGACAGCTGAGAAGCGAGGACTGTTTCGGGAATCAAGCGTTTTGTATTGGACGCTTACTGATCACGTGACGGGTACTGCTGTCACGTGACGGACGCCACGCACCACGTGATCTGGTAGAAGCAGCTGGGCGATGCGGAAGCGTTCTGCCGATCCTCCTAGTGTGCGATCTCCATGGCAACTGCCAGTGCAAAAAGGGATGCAGGCGGGCCTGCATATTGCACCTGGCACGCGGTAATCGGTCCTGCGGGGCAACCAAAGCACGTGAGTCTCGTAACCTGGAAATGTTGTGCGAGTGAGAGGAAGGTGTAACGGAAATGCTAGCGGTGTTCTGGGGTGTGTGTGGATGAGTGACAGAGTGCCTAACAGAGCCCCCCCCCCAAGGGCCCACGACCCCGTGGGCAGGATGGATGGTCCAGATGAAAACGGACCACCAGTCGGGGGGCGTGGACATCCATGGCCGAGACCCAAGAACGTTCCTCTGGACCATACCCTGTCCAGTCCACCAAGTACTGCAGACGGCCCCTAAAGAAACAAGAACCCAGGATAGCAGACACCTCAAACACATCAGGGGTGGACAAAGACACCGGGGCCACTGGAGAACGGAGACGGGAAGCATCGGGGCAGGGATTGAGAAGGGAGACATGAAAAACGGGGTGATTGCGCCAGGAAGCCGGGAGAACCAGACGGTAAGCCACCGGATTGATCACCTGAGAGATCACATAGGGACAACAACCAGGCGCAGGTGACTAGAGGACAGCCAAACACGGAAACCCACAGAAAAAGCCGGGGCGTCCAAGCGTTTCCCATCAACACCCGCCTTCATAGTGGCTTTCGGCTCTCGCAAAACGCCCAGCCAGGAGGTCTGCTGCTGCTGCTGCATAACCAGGCAGCGCAAATACTGCTCCATGGACTGATTAGTCCGCTCAGTCTGTCCGTTGGTCTCGGGGTGGTAGGCCGAGGAAAACAGAGTATCAATGCCAAGCAGCTTAGTCAAAGCACGCCAAAAGCGTGAGGTGAATTGAGAACCACGGTCAGAGATGAGAACTGAGGGAAGCCCAAACAAAGAGAACACAGATTCAAAAAACAATTCTGCCAGGACAGGAGCTGTGGGAAACCCCTTACATGGAACGAATCGGGCCATCTTAGTAAATTAATCCACCACAACCCAGATGGTATCAAAACCCCGAACCCTGGGGAGATCGGTCACAAAATCCATGGTTAACGTGTGCCATGGCCTCGGGGGTATGGGTAGTGGTAACAGTTGTCCTATCGGACGACCCCTTCGGTGTTTGCATTGCGCGCAAACAGAGTAAGTGTTCACATAACTTTCTACATCATGCTTCATATAGGGCCACCAACACCAGCGCTTAAGGAGGTCCATGGTGCATTTCTGGCCGGGATGTCCATTGACGGGAGCGTCATGAGACCATTCGAGGGCCAAATTGCGGGTGTCGGGTGTGGGTAGAAACAGGCGATCGTGAACAAAAGGCAACCCTTCATGGTAAATCGGGTCCCACTCCTGCAGTTGGTCAGGGTGTCCTCTTGTCCATTCCCGCACTGAATCCAACAAAGGGAGAGAAGGCGTACAAAGACAAATCACGTGGCATTTGTTGAGAAGCGTCTCAGGGTAATTTGGCAGGGAGACCCCGCCTGGAGAACGAGATAGGGCATCCACCTTACCATGCGCGACCCCAGGGCGATGCATGATGCGGAAGTCAAAAGTGGCAAAAAACAGATGCCACCTGGCCTGTCTACTATTGATACACTTCAATGAAGCCATGCCCTGCAAGTTCTGGTGATTAGAGTATACAGTGACTTGATATCTGGCCCCAGGAGGTGGTGCCGCCAAACCCGAAAGGCATCCATTATCGTCAGGAGCTCCTTCTCCGTCACCGTATAATGGGCCTCGGTACTGGTGAACTTGCAGGAATTATATGCTACCGGATGTAGTTTGCCAGAGGTAGGACAGATCTGTGACAGGACAGCACAGAGGGCGAATGAAGAAGCATCCGCTTCAACTACAAAAGGGAGCTCAGGATTGGGGTGTTGGAGGACTGGGGCTGTGGTGAAAGCGGTTTTGAGTGCCTCAAAGGAATTCTGCTGCTCTTTCTGCCAATAGTAGGGTACCTGGGGACTGGTTAAAGCTGTAAGAGGCGCTACAATAGCAGAAAACGAAGAAATTAAGCGCCTATAGAAGTTGGCGAAGCCCAAAAACGCCTGTAAAGCCTTGAGTGTCTGGGGAACCGGCCATTCCAGGACCGCTCGTACCTTAGATTCATTCATTGCTAGTCCTCCAGGGTTGATGTGGAAGCCCAGAAACTCAACGGAACTCTGGTGAAATTGGCATTTTTCAGGTTTGGCAAATAGAGAATGTTCCCTAAGGGGAGACAGAACTCAGACATGCTGTACGTGCTCATCCAGATTTCGTGAAAAGATAAGGATATCGTCCAAGTACACTACCATGAATACGTCCAGAATGTCCCTGAAGAGGTTGTTCATAAAACACTGGAAAGTAGCCAGGACATTGCACAAGCCAAAGGGCATGACTAGGTATTCGTATAATCCATAGCGAGTACAGAAGGCGGTTTTCCACTCATCCCCCTCGCGGACGCGCACCAATTTGTACGCACCCCGTAAGTCTAGTTTATTGAAAATGGATGCGTGAGACAAACGGTCCAGAAGTGGCGTGATCAAAGGGATCGGGTATCTATCTTTTTTGGTAATAGCATTGAGGTGGCTGTAGTCCACACAGGGACGGAGGTCCCCTTCCTTTTTTGGGACAAAGAAAATGGGACTCGCGGCTGGTGAAGCAGAGGGGCGTATGTGACCTAGCTGTAAGGCTTTCTGTACGTATAATGTCAAGGCCTGTTCCTCTGAGGGGAATAAGGAATAGATCCTACCCGAGGGAATGACAGAGTCAGGGACTAGTTCTATCGGACAATCATAAGGCCGGTGAGGGGGAAGTGGCTCAGAGGAGCCACGGTCAAACACCTTCTCGTAATCCCCATACACAGGCGGAACCCCGTTGGCAATCACCCCAATAGTGTGTGTGCTCGAGAACATGGGCCCATTGTCTTCCACCGTGAGATTTGCTATAGTGCCCAGGGCCTGTGACGGCGTGTCGACCCCCTGTTGATCCAGGAGACAGTAGTTTTGACAGATCTTTGATTCAAAGACAACAGTACTCTTTTTCCAGTCGATGAGTGGGTTATGCTCACGTAACCAGGGTATTCCCAATATGATGCCAAACTGGGGCATGGGAATCAAGTCAAAACTCATTGTCTCCATGTGGATGTCCTGAATGGTTAATAAAAGGGGGGCAGTTTGGTTCTTGATCGGACCAGAAATCAAAGCAGTCCCATCCACGGCTTGTACCGGTTCGGGTTGGGACTTAACTACTAAAGGTAAATTGAGTGTGTGAGCCAAGGCAATGTCCATAAAGTTCCCCGTGGCACCCGAATCTATGAGTATCATGACTGAGTGAGAAACACCCGAGGAGGGACGTAGGATGGCCTGCACGAAAATGGGATGTATGCGACCAAAAGCAGGAGGTGTGGCCGAGGATGAGGGTTGAACGCTCGACCTAGTCCCTGGATCTAGGGCCGAGCAGTCCGAAAAACCTGAGGCTCATTTGGGCGTCGGGGCACTCCTTAACATAATGTCCTGTGAACCCACAATAGTAGCATGCGTTGTCCACCCGCCTCCGTTCCCTTTCTAGCAAGGTAATGGGGCTCCGTATTCCCCCCACTTGCATGGGTTCTTCTGAGACGGATGCAGTTGGAGTGACGTGTGCTGACTGAGAGAACCCCAACTCGGCCTTGCACTCAGATCGACGTGCATCAACCTGCAGCGCCAGATCAACGAGTTCTTGATACTGAGTGGGCAAGGAGGGAACCACTGATAGTGCATCCTTCATAGGATTATTCAAACCCCTGTAGAAAACCACTGCCCGTTTACTTTCTGGCCATGAGGTCTATGCGACCAACTGGTTGAAGTGTGTGATGTAGTCTATTAGTGAACCCCTGCTCTGGGTTAACTCGAGTAACTCCAAGTCCCTGGACTGCACCTTATGCCTGGTGTCGAAGACTCGGGACATTTCAGCCATGAGAAGGTCAAAGTCATAGAGTGCAGGGCTGTCATTCTCTAACAATGGATTAGCCCAGGCAGCGGCTGTACCTGCCAGATGCGATAAGGTAAAGGCTGCGTTGGTGGTTGCATCAGGGAAGGCCAGAGGTCTACACAAGAAATGTAGTTTACACTGATTGATAAAGGTCCTGAATTTCTTGGGATCGCCATGATAGCGTTCAGGAGCTGCTAACGGGAAGTGTGTTGAGAGAACTACAGGAGCCAGGGCAGGGGTGCTAGGCACTGGAGGTGGTGTGGGTGGAGCGGCAGCATCCCCGAATTCGGGGTCTGCAGGGAGGGGATGCTGTACGCTCGGTATGGAGTCTAGCCTTTGGTGTATGACCATATTTTCAACGGCCATATCTGCGCATAATACTGTGAAGGCCTGAACTAGCGCGGCCATGGGTTCATCCGTGGATCCCTGCATGGTCCAACACGACTATACGGCTTCCCAGTCTGCTCTGACTGGGAAGCCGTATTGCACCTGGCACCCCAGGTATTCCGAACTTGAGACATGAGCCGCCTGTAGAAAAGAGTCTGCATGAGCCCCCGACTCAGGCCTACCAAACAACCTCCGGAGAAGTATCCAGGCCACTGGTGTCATGTAGGGACTGCTGCAACTCCTCCAATGGACTGTCACCCAACAATCCCGGAGCCTCATCCTGGGAAACAGGATCTCCAATGTCTGATCTTTCCTCCTCTTCAAAAATGACAGGCAAAGGCTTGGAAAACCCAACCAAAGCGACAGAAGAGGGCCTGCAGCCCAATACCAGCCTCCCAAACGTAGAGGAAGCCCCAGGAAACTCCTGAGATACATCACGGCCCAAAAAACGCAGAAGGCGCTGAGGGCATCGAGAACATCGACGCCGAGACCGCTGAGGGCTTCGATGCCAGAATCTGCCCCGATGGTACCGACGCCGAGACATTCGGCGCCAACGCCGCTACAGGCGTGGGCTGATAGGACGGAACAGCATCATCCAAGTCCGACTGGACCGGCGCCGAACGAGTCGGCGCCGGCTTTGGTACCTCCACAGGCTGCAACGGTCTCGCTGGGAACGAGGACGGAGACCTGGACTCATGGCTCTTGCATCTGCTCTTGTCCGCACGGGACCTCGAGGGCTCCCGTGTCAAGCTTGGACTCTTCTTCTATGAAATCGCTTAACACCAGATCCCCCTCCTCCTCACCTGAACCTTCTGATGGTGATGCCTGTGGTTTCTTCTTTTTCTTGTCTTTGGTCTTTTTCTTTTTGTAGCGGTAGAAGCCACTCTGTCACCTGATTTGACAGGACAAGCAGAGGACCCCTTCCCGAGAGCGCCAGCGAGAGGAAAAAAGCCCAAGGCTAAAAAAAACCTCTCTTTGTTCCGGAAAATAGACCCAGATGCTTGTAAGTATAGTTCCAGGGTTGATTGTCTATTATTTCAAGTTTGAGCGTGCCTAGTCCAGTAAGAAAATAGGAAGCAGCAATGAAGCAATCAGTCGGTGAAGAGGGCGGATCTGGAGGACAGGGGCAGTGAACGCCAACGTCCGCAGCCACAGGAAAGAGGTAGGAAATCACTGCAGGACAGAAAGCAGCGAACCTAGGTAAGGAGTACCGAGAGGAGGGAAAAGAGTAAGAGCCAAAGGGAGAGATCAAAAGGAAAAGGAAATCTAAGAAGCCACAACAACCGGGCGAAAAAGAAAACCAGAGAGAGAAAGGCAGAGACCAGAAGCAACAACGGAACTCGGGACGAGACCCAAAGAGGAAGGGAACTCGGGAAGAGACCCGAAGAACCCGGGGAACAGCAGAGCTCAGGAAGGGGGAAAAACAGGTAAGGAAAGTAAGTAAACACTTAGCGCGGAAACCCAGAAGTGGAAAGCAAAGGGGTTGCAACACAGAGCAGCGCGAGAGGCATGGCTAAATACGCAGGGAAAATGGAAAAACAGAAAGACTAGAATGAGCAAGGAAACAGACAAACAGGAACATGGCACAAACTAATGGCGGCGCCAGCGCCAAGCAGACCACAACCGCCAAGAGGGCATGCGAGCGAGGCACATGACAGTATGCCACCTCCCCAAGGGCACACCACCGGGTTTACCCAGGAACCGGCGGTGGAACAGACGGACCAACCGGGGGGCATGCAGGTGAGACACCAGCTTCCAGGAGTCCTCCAAATGGGCATACTCTTTCCAATGGACCAAATACTCAAGGCGACCCCTCCTATACCTGGAGTCAATTATACCAGCTACTTCATACTCCGCAGGTTCTGGGTCAGACACAGCTGGGGAAAGAGGCATGGGACGATGGTACTGGTCCTCCCTAAACTCTTTCAGCAGTGAGGAGTGGAAGACCGGATGAATCTGCCTCAAGTGATGGGGCAGCTGCAAACGAAAGGCCACTAGATTAATGCGGTCGATGATGGTAAAAGGAGGCAGGTACCTGGAAGACAGTTTAGAAGGTCTTACCCAGCGGGGAAGGAACTTGGTAGAGAGCCAGACTTTAGTACCCTTTTCCCATGCTGGGGAAGGCAAGCAATGCAGATTAGCCCGGGCGCTGTATCTGCGCTGGCTGGACAGCAAACCCATCCGAGTAACCCGGTGGCCGTCGGCAACATTGGCTAAAATCGCATCAACAAAAGGGACCAAGGAGGCCGGGGTGTTCTGGGCAGACAGATATCGTGGGTGAAAACCATATGAACAGAAGAAAGGGCTGAGAATGGTGGCACTGTGATGGGAGTTGTTGTAGGCGAATTCAGCTGAAGGTAGGAGGGCCACCCAGTTATCTTGCTGATGGTTGACATAATATCACAGGTATTGTTCCAAAGACGCATTCAGGCGTGCGGTCTGACCTTTAGTCTGGGGATGAAAGCCTCAAGAAAGTACCCAGTCTATGCCCAGACCCTTGCACAGCTCCTTCCAGAAACGAGAAGAATACTGACTGCCGCGATCAGAGATTATCTTGTCCAACAAACTGTAACGCTCACCTGATATCCACGGGGACGTCACTCAGTCTGGTTGGACCACTTCTGACCTCGAACCCCCTCCCTTGGACTCTTGTTCGGCTGAGGACCGGGTATGAAAACACAGGAATTTGGGTTTAATCTTATTGTCTCTTCCTGCCTGGAGGCCACCTCCCTTGTGGACCCAACTCCCCCCTAGTGCTCTCCTCACCTTGCTTTATTGTAGGGTGCACTCTCCGTCCTGCTTCTCTGTGTAGGGGTGCGATGTTGGATGGGCGCGTCGCAACCTAGTTGCTTCACTGGGGGCCCTCAGAGTCCAGACCTGCTGTGACTCCAGATCGTCCAGGCAAATCTGCTGGTTTGGCAGTTTGTCCTTTACTTTGCAATTGCCCCTATTAATGTCTCTCCTTCTTCCTTAGGTGCAAGAAGAGTTCTAGTGGTGCCGTGCTGCTTGGGTCTGCGCACGAGATGGTAAGTGAAAGCGCGATGCACAGCGCTATGTGCCTTTTCTTATGCTGACCTGTTTTTCCTCTCTTCCTTGCAGGCCACTGCGATGTCCCAGAATGGATGCTGCTGAGAAGATGGAGAGCGGTGAGTAACGCGTGGCACGCGCCGCCTTCGTGATCTTTTGTGTGCTAATCGGAGTTTCTTCTCTCTTGCAGGTCGTTATTATGGCCCGGAGTGGAAGTGGGCAGAGGGTGATTCAAACCCAGGTAAGCGTGCGATTGATTAGTTATTTTCAGTATTGGAGTATAAATGCTTACTAATGCTGTTTTCGTTCTTTTTCTTCTCAGGTTGTGGCTTTTTCAAGATCGAGGGGATGTCGCCGAGATGCTGTATTCTCCGGACCCAAGAGTGCAGGACAGGAGCAGGATTCACTCATAGGTAAGTGTATACTAACAGTGTTCTTGTAGGTAACCGGCTCTGGAATGCTGGTGAAGATCTGAGCAGAATGTGGTGAGCGTCACGCTGTCAAGCGCAGAGTAACGCGAAGCGTGTTTCTAAGCCTGGGCGTGGCTTATATAGCCCCCAGGTATCCCAGGTATCCCTATGTCTGACCACACCTAAAACACTAGACCGCATAGCTGGGTTCATTGAACTGAGCTATGCGGGGGCATCCATGTTGTGCAAAAGTCCATTGCCAAGCCCAGTTCTCAAGTTCTCTTCGCCTCACATATGAGCCTGGCGCCAAAGGCGCCAGGACTGACTCCAAGAGAGTTTTGGGCGAGATGGTGAGGCCTTTAAGGCCATGATGGAAGGTCGTGGCAAAGCCCAAATGGCTTGCCTATTTGGGCCAGGGGTCATGACACAAACCATGCAGACGGAAGATGTCCTTAGAGAAGGCGGAAGCCATTTCAGCCGCTGTTGGTAACCCGGCCAGTGGGGAGAAGTGGGCCACCTTGGTGAAGGTCTCAACTGTCAGGTACACATGCCAGCCGGAGGGAGTTCCACTATGAAGTCCGTCGTGAGTACGCTCCATGGCCTGGTTGGTGGAGGATCCTGCTGTAGCACACCAATGGGACGTTGGTGGCAATATTTGGCACGACAACACACAGGATAGGTGCAGATGTATTTGTCAACTTCGCTGGACTCTCTGTATCAGCTCGATGGTGTTTGAGACCCCACGATGTCCAGCCACAGGGTCGTCATGACACCATTTGAGAGCGTTATTTCTAGTCGAATCTGGAAGAAAAAGTCAGTCATTGATGTACCACAAACCATCTTGTTTTAGCATAATGTCCAGGGACTTCGCTTTCGGTGGTGAAACCAGATGGCTAGTGGTGTTCTTGACCCCCTTCAAAAAGGAAGTCACTTGGCCAACTACCTTTCTTGGCGGTTGAATGGGTTCAGGTCGATTTTCCAAAACAACACCCGCATGGGTATTCTGGACAGAACGTCAGCCAAGACATTCTTGGTACCTGGTAGGTAGGATAGAATGAAGTCATACAGCGAGAAAAAATGCGGCCACCGGGCTTGGCGTTAATTAATGCACTCCATCCGTTGTATCACCTGCAGATTCTTGTGATCGGTTCGAAGCAGAAACGGGTGAGCTGCCCCTTGCAAGAGATGACGCCATTCCTCGGAGGCAATCTTCTTGGCCCGTAGCTTCTTCTCAATTACAGAGTAATTGACTTGGCTTGGGGTGAGAGTCCTGGAAACATAGGTGACCGGGTGTTCTAAGCCATCGTATTCCTTTAGTAATACCGCTCCCAAGGCTGCAGCTGAAGCATCAGCCTCCACGATAAACTGTCGGCCCTGATCAGGCTGATGTAAAATAGGGGCTTTGCAGAACAGATCTTTTAGTCGGCGGAATGCTTCCTCTGCCTCCGTGGTCCATGAAAAAGGTGTTGCTGTCTTTTTTAACAGCGCTATTATGGGTCGGACTGTGGTGGAAAAACCAGAGATAAACTTCCTATAGATGTTTGTGAGACCCAAAACACGCTGCACCTCCTTGACAGTAGTTGGAGCGGGCCATTCAAGAATGGCCTTTACCTTGCAAGGGTCCATCCCGATTCCATCTGTTGACAACACGAAACCCAGATAGGGTACAGAGGACACTTCAAAGATGCATTTGTCGGGGTTCACCAATAAATGGTTTTCTTGTAGACGCTGCAGGACTTGATGAAGGTGTGCCTTGTGAAGTTGAGGAGTCGAAGAGAACACAAGGATATCGTCCAGATACACAATGGCTCTATGAAAAAGGAGATCGGAAAACAATCGGTCCATGAACCGTTGAAAGGTTGAAGGCGCGTTCACCAGACCGAAAGGCATTACGAAGTACTCAGTGTCCGAACGGGGTACGAAAGGCGGTTTTCCATTTGTCCCCTAAACGGACACAGAGACGATGGTAGGCTCTCCGTAGGTCCAGTTTCGAGAAGACCACAGCTCCCTGCACAGCCTCAAGGACATCTTTAATGAGTGGCATCGGGTACCTGTCCCGGATGATTACGTGGTTGAGACTGCGGTAGTCAATGCAGGGCCTCAGTTCCTCTGTGTCCCTTTCGGGAACAAAATAAAGTGATGCACCGGCCGGTGAACTTGAAGGTCGGATGAGGCCATTGCTGAGATTGGTGTCAAGATACCGCCTTAGCACCTCCTTCTCTTTTAGAGAGAGTGAGAACATGCGCCCAAAAGGAATAAGTGCCCCGGGTTCGAGTTCTATGGCACAGTCCTCTGGCCGATGAGGTGGTAACTCTAAAGGTTCCTTTTCTATGAATACTTCACTGTACTCGCCCAGGTGAGTGGGAATAGAATGAACTCCTATAGCTGAAGGCTGAGGTGCTGAATCTGATATGATCTTGATGGTCCCATAGCGATTACTAGGCAGGCATGACTGGAGACAATAGTCGGAGATGAATGACATCTGGTTGTTTTTCCAATCAATAGTGGGATTGTGTTTGCGCAGCCAGGAGATGCCTAGGATAACGGGAAAATGAGCTGCCCTAATGAGGTTGAACAGGATGTGCTCGGAATGTTGTAACAACGTCATGGTTAACACAGTGGAGGTATGTGTTATGAGGCCTGAGCTCAGGGGCTTACCATCCACGCCTGCGACCTTCTGGTCCTCTTCCTTTTCAATACGTTCTATGCCCGTCTTGTCAGCCCAGATGTCCATAAAACACCCAGCGGCCCTGCAATCCACCAAAGCCAATACATCAACGTTCTTCTGTTTGATCTCTAGTCGGACGCCAACAACCATCAGGCGGTTGTCATCGGTAGGTGTAGTGGACGTCACTGACATTGAAACGTAGGAACTGGGAAGTCCCCCTCAGAGGATTGTCCCATTCAGTTCCGAGGGCGGGCGTTTCCCGACCGACGTGGTGGGACTTCGGGGCAGTTTCTCAGAAGATGCTTCTCAGAGCCGCAGTACATACACAAGTTGTTATCCCTCCGTCTCTTGCGTTCCACCGAGGTTAGAGGTCCTCGGGTAGTACCGATCTGCATAGGTTCTTCTTGAGGCTGCCTAGCTGAGGTAGGAGGAAGGATAGATAAGTCCAGCTGCCCCTGATGACTTCAACTTTTCTCCGCTCAGTACGTCTTTCAGACAGGCGGAAATCAATCTGAAGAATAGTAGAAATGAGATCCAAAAACGTGGTTGGGCGGCACAAACGGGCGAGTTCGTCCGCGCGCAACCCTCTGCAAAAGATGGTATATTGGGCGTTCTCTGGCCACCCAGTTTCTGCAGCAACTCGTTTGAAGGTTGCGATGTAGGTCAGGAGGTCTGTGGATCCTTGTCTGATGTCCAACAACTCCTCACTTTTGACTTGTACTGTCTCCAGTCTTTCAAATGCCTCCTTGAACTGAGCTGTGAAACCACTGTAGTCCAGAAGTAAAGGGCTGGCACTGGTAACCAGCAGAGTGGCCCAGGCCAAGGCGTTACCCATAAGATGAGATAAGAAAGCCTATGCATGCTTTTTCAGAGGCATAGGTCTGGGGCCAGAATGTAAAGTATATGATGCATGCCTCCATGAATTCTTTGAACCGGTGTGGTGAGCTGTCATACTTCCCGGAGGCCACTGACTTAGGGGGAAATTCAGTCCTGGGTTGATCCTGATTAGTCACCAAAAGCCGTAAATTGGCATTCTCAATTTTGAGGGCTTGCATCTCCTGGGTTAAGCCTTGCACGGAATTGAGCAGCTCCTGAACTTGTTCAGCAGTGGCCATGGTAGGAATGTTCAGGCGTTGCAAACTGTCAAGCTTGGACTCTTCTTCTGTGAAATCGCTTAACACCAGATGCCCCTCCTCCTCACCTGAACCTTCTGATGGTGATGCCTGTGGTTTCTTCTTTTTCTTGTCTTTGGTCTTTTTCTTTTTGTAGAGGTACGGCCTCTCACGGGTAGAAGCCACTCTGTCGCCTGATAGCACCAGCGAGAGGAAAAAAGCCCAAGGCTAAAAAAAAAAACTCTCTTTGTTCCGGTAAGTAGACCCGGATGCTGGTAAGTATAGTTCCAGGTTGATTGTCTATTGTTTCAAGTTTGAGCGTGCCGAGTCCAGTAAGAAAACAGGAAGCAGCAATGAAGCAATCCGTCGGTGAAGAGGACGGATCTGGAGGACAGGGGGCAGCGAACTCCAACGTCCGCAGCCGCAGGAAAATGAGGTAGGAAATCACTGCAGGACAGAAAGCAGCGAACTCCAGTGACCGCAGCCACAAGGCAAGCGGAACAGTAAGGGGACCAGAGAATGGTCCTGACAGAAGAAAGCCGACCTTAGTTAAGGTGTACCAAGAAGAGGGAATAGAGCTAGAGCCAAAGGGAGAGATCAAAAGGGAAAGTAAATCTAAGAAGCCACAATAACCGGGCGAAAGAGAAAACCAGAGAGAGAAAGGCAGAGACTAGAAGCAACAACGAAACTCGGGACAAGACCCAAAGACAAAGGGAACTCGGGAAGAGACCCGAAGAACCCCGGGAACAGCAGAGCTCAGGAAGGGGGAAAAACAGGTAAGGAAAGTAAGTAAACACTTAGCGTGGAAACTCAGAAGCGGAAAGCAAAGGGGTTGCAACGCACAGAGCGGCGCGAGAGACATGGCTAAATATGGAGGAAAAAGGGAAAAACAGAAAGACTAGAACGAACAACAAGGAAACGAACATGGCACAATCTAATGGGGGCGCCAGCGCCAAGCAGACCACAGCCACCATGAGGGCATGCGAGCGAGGCGCATGACATCCTTGTGCGAGTCGCGGCACAAGCCCAAAATCGAGAGCATTCTCTGCCGGCTAGAGAAGGCGTGACAGGAACCGTACCTATACACAACAAACTCCCTGGGCCTCATTACAAGTTGCCCGGTAAAACCGGGTTCATTGCCGGCATGCCGGAATGAGCGGGTCCGTGCTCGTATGAACCCGCTAATAGCGGGTGAATACGAGGGCGCGAGCATGCGCGTTACCCCATGCCGGTAGTGGCAAAACTGCCATGCCGGTAACGGGCCACCAACCCCCCTCTACCGGCATGGCGGGTACCGCCCATTCCGTAACCGCGTCATAACAACCACTAAACACCGGCACGGTAATACCAGCACGGTGGGTTTGGGGGTATCAGGTGTTTAGATAGCAAGTAACATTGCTGGTGTGTATCCCCAGTGGAACAGTTGCAGTGTAACTAGTTCCACAAGATCTTCTCTGATTAGTAGAATTTGAGCGTCTAGACCAAACCGTATCTAAGTCTCTGTGAAGCGTCCTTGGTGGCTGATAAGGGTCACTACATTACAGTCACCTCTATCCTGTGGTTCAGTGTAGTGTCATGTTCAATGATTGAGAAACATGATAGATGAAGCGTGGTTCACCATCGGAGTCCGGTCATTGGGGAAACAACAAGAAGGTGTGTCTCATCTGATACACGAATGTGCAAAACCGAACTCCTAGTCAGTGGCGTAAGTATTATGCCACTGACTAGGCATTCGGTTTTGCACATTCGTGTATCAGACGAGACACAGGATAGATAGATAGATGTAACAACAATAAGGTGTGTCTCATCTGATACACAAATGTGCAAAACCGAACACCTAGTCAGTGGCGTAATACTTCCATGCACATTTATACAACTGTTTTTGATGTGACATATACCCTATCGAGTTCCCTCACCAAACCTTGAGACAGGGAGTTTGTTGTGTATAGGTAAGGTATTTGTATCAGGTTTACTCCCTCCTCTCTTATACCTGATATCCCTCTCTTTTGAATCGGCGACAGGAACCGTGCATGCGACTGGAAAATTGCCATCATTTGCTCTTTAAATGCCGCCCACTCCTCCGACGTCGTGGACTTCGTGGGACAGGCGACGGCACGGCACCATCCTCCGAAGAGGACGGGGAAGGCAACCAGTGTCAGCGCTTCTGAGTGTGCCGCAAAGACGAAGATTGGCGGGAACCACTCTGGGACCGAGAACCTCAAGCTTCCTCCCGAAGCGGAGAGTCGCTCCTCGAGTCGTCGGTGGAGACCCTAGACTTCGATCCGGTCTTAAGGGACTTTTTTCGAAGGCTTACCTGCACGGAGCTTCCCATTCCTTTCACACAAAGCCTTGGCTGTAAGAGACTGGCATTTGGAGCAGTTGTCGGTGTCGTGCGACTCACCCAGGCACCATAAGCAAATACGGTGCGGGTCGGTCAACGACATCTTGGACTTGCAGTCCCGGCAAGCCTTGAACCCGGACCTTGGAGTCGGAGGGGTCGAAGAAATAGACATCATAAGAGATTCGAAGAATCCATGAGGCGCACCGAGTTTAACGAAGCTAACACGTTCGCTGTTGGAAAAAACAGAACTGAGGCAACGGGAGCCGTGCGTCCTATATATAACATCCAGTGACATCTGCCCTCGATGGAGGCCCTCGAGGGACATTGGCTCAACGCCATCGATGCAGGACACCCTCTGCTGGAAAGTTTTCCAAAGTGCACAGCTGTGGGACACAACTGTCATAGATGTGGAATACGTCGAAGGACACAATCCCTTCGAAGGGGCACCCCTGTCTCATGCCTCTCGCTATCAGAAACTGAGTAGAACATAGGCTGTTGGTGCAGACTCGTGCGATGGGAGAGGAGTATAGCAATTTCACCCAGGTTCTAAATTGAGGACCAAAGTAACATTTTTCGAGTACCTGCCATAGAAATCGCCATGAAACAGAATCAAAGGCTTTTTGCATGTCTATGTCATAAATCACCAAGGTATCTTATGAAAAGGATACGGTAACCAAAAAGGATACAATTGTTAGGGCCCTTCCGGATCCTTGAATTCACACGCCTTGATAGTAGTGAAGTCAAATTAGACCTTCCAAATGAAACAACTCTCTGACCAGTAAAACAGGCAGAGAGAGGGATCACTGGAAAGGGTGTGGGAGCATTAGAAGAAGTCAGCCTAGGATAAATAAAGCATCATGAGAAGTTGTCCAAACTAAACTGTCATTGATAGCACAGCAATAGCACTAATTACAACACTAACCTGTAGGCTTAGAACTGGAATCTCCACCAACAAGTCTCAGAAGAAATCCAGGAATTGAAACAACGACAAAGGATGGGAGGTTAGTAAGGGAGACTTATCCCGAACGGCACGAGGCTCACGCTAGATACCAGGTTGGTGCACCACAGGAAAGCGCCCAAAGTTCTGTGCACAATTACCTTCAAATAAACATTTGTTGATAATACTTCCTTTCCCACGTAGAACAGAAATGAAATGAGTCCACCTGTTATCTCCTCACAGGTGCCAGAGATGCGTGTGAAGTTACACGTTTCAAAGAGTTCAAAAAACCTCGTGCAGATTTACACGCGACACAAGTTCACGCAGCCTGAACAGCCACGCTTGCAAGTATAGTAGAAAAGCGTGCTGATTTACACGGAACAAAAGTACACGCAACCAGGACCACAGCGTGTAAAGAGTAGAGTAGACCGCGTGTGATTTTACACGCAAACAGAAGTGCATGCAGCCAGACAGCCGTACCTGAAGAGTTCCAGAGTCCGCATGGGGTTTTACCCGCAAACAAAGTACATGCAGCCAGGACAGCCACGCTTGAAGAGTTCCAGCGTCCGCATGAGGTTTTACCTGTGAACAGAGTACATGCAGCCACGACAGCCGCGCTTGGAGAGTTCCAGCGTCCGCGTGGGAATTAACACGCAGCAATTTATACGCAGTCAGGAAAGCAGCATGCGAAGATATCAGGAACCCGCCTGTGAGGATACACGCGACTGAAGTGCACGCAGACAGTGCTGCCAAAACTCACGTGTGAAAGAAAGCCAGCTCCAGGAGTTTGCGTGTGGAAGAAACAAGCCGAAGAAAGCCAAGGAAGTAACTGACAAGATGCGAGGACGCAGATCAAGGGTTCAGCTACCAAACGCCATATTCGTTCAATCAGAAGCAGCGAGCAACATCTCCACGCTGCTTATGAACGTACTGAAGTAACCCACGTGACTACCCTGAATCACGTGAATTCAACGACGTGAATAATGTAAACGTCGTTTTCATGGCAGTACATCAAACAACCTCCATTTAGAATAGAACGGTCTAGCAGTTCTATGAGCATAACCTGTTCTGCGTGAAGATGTTTTCCAGGTCCAGAGGTAATATGTCCAGCATGCATGACAGTCTAAAGTCGATGCGACTGCCTGAGTATTGGGATCTATGCGGGTAAATACGTTGAATAGACGACGCAGATTGTAAGAGGTAAAACGGCCCGGGATGCACCCCGATTGGTCCAGGTGTATGATGTAACGCATGTATTGGGCCAGTCATAGGGCCAAGATTTTTGCGTAAGTCTTAGCATCACAATTGATGAGTGAAAGAGGGCAGTAGGAGCCACACTGTGTGGGAGGCTTACCTGGTTTAGGCAATACTGTTATTATCGCTTCGCAAAGAGAGGGGGTAGAGTGCCCATAAGGCAAGCCTCATTCCAGAGGGCCAATAGCAGAGGGACGAGGCAGGATTTGTATTTCTTATAGAACTGGATTGGGAAACCATCAGAACCCAGAGCCTTCCCAACAGCCAGCAAGTCTATGGCATTTGATATCTCATTGGATGTGATTGGGATGTCGAGGGCAGGAAAGGACCGAGAGTGGAAGATCGTCCAGAAACGTACTTATGTCGTTATCGGTGGCTGTGTCAGAGTTGGTGTAGAGTTTCTCGTAGAAAGGGTGGAATACAGCGTTTAGCTCCTGTGATGATAGGGACAGGGTGCCATCAGCTTTTTCTATCGTCGGGATATGCCATGTGCCCTTTTCGAGCCGGATCAGCCTCGCAAGAACCCGGCCAGGGCGTTCGCCCTCCCCGTATCTCTGAGCAGTCTGGGATGGTATCTAGAAATTTCCGTTTGTGCTCCGCATGTGCGCAGAACATATCCAATTCGGTACCTATATCGGCATGCGTCTCAGCTGCTTGTGTAGAAGCGTACTGAGTCTCAAGAAGAGCAAGTCTAGTTTCACTTTTGGCAATATCCCTCCTAACAGTTTGGAGTACCCCTGCTTTTTAAGAGATCGCCATTCCCCAAATATATGCCTTGAATGCCTCCCCTAAGGTGGTTTCAGATGTGACAGTGCCAGAATTCAAAGTGAAGAAGTCATCAATATCATTGCCCAGTTCGGATTCGAAGGAGACGTCTAAAAGGGAGTGTGGCTTTAGTCTCCATGACCGAGTCCTAGGGTCATCTGTAGTCCATCTCAGGGATATGGTCAATGGTGAGTGGTCGGAAAATGTCCTAGCTAGGATAGAAGCATGTGTGGTGGTTGTGAGTAGAGTGTCTGTAATAAGCCATCTGTCGATGGGCGAGTGTGAGTCGTGTACTGACAAATAAAGGAAAATGTGCAGTCTGGGTGGAGTAGTCGCCATGGGTCGACAAGTTCAATTTGGAGGTCAAGAATAGTTTTAGCTGCTTTGGATAGTTGACATGGTTTGGAGCCAGATCTGTCATAGTGAACGTCAAGAATGGTATTGAAGTCCCCCCCCAGAGAATCTGGATAAGTGGAAACCCAGATCGGAGTGTGGCAAGATGTACATAGAAGTCGGGATCATCTATGTTCGAGCCATAGACGTTAAACAGTACGATCTCCTTACCCTGTAGAGTTCCAAAAAGCAAGACATAACGCCTTGCGGAATCTATGTGCACTGCCTTCTGTTGAAATTGGAGACTTTTGTGAACAAAGGTCATGGCAACACGATTCTGAGTGGAGTAGACGCTATAATACCGCTGGGGACCCCAATATTTTGCAAATCCCTCACATGTGCCTGTAAGGGTATGCGTTTCCTGCAAAAAAGCAGATTAACATGATGTCTCTCAACATATAGCTGTAGTTTCCGCATTTTAGCATAACTGCCCAGCCCCCTGACATTCCAGCTCATGCATGTAATAGCGTCAGCCATCGTTCCACCTATTGTATCCCACTAGAAGATAGCAGTCTAGAGCAGTAGCTACAGCGCAACCTCTCAGTCTATGCGTGTAGTGCAGTGGATCCACAGGCCTCATCGAGTGCAAAGAGGAGATTCCTGTTCCCAGTGGCTAGCCAAGCAATTTTACAATTATAACCCCCTTCCCCTCCTCCCCCACCCACACCCCTCTCCCAGTCAGAGAGGTGGTACCCAGATAGAAACTAAACCAGAACATAACCATTGGCGACATCGCCTGGGGGCCTTAACCTCTCGCCCTGACTTTTCAACCAATACCAGGCAACTCTCGCCCACTGCATTGCCATTTTCTGCTCAAATTTCCAGTGCTATGCTGACGACACAACTCATTTTCAGGCTGCCCTCTGCCAACTCCTCTCCATCTCTCATCTCTGATTGCCTAACTGCCATTCAAGATTGGTGTGCCGCCAATAATCTTTGTCTGAATGCCAGCAAGACGGATATCCTCCTCATCGGCACACCTTCACCATCCTTTCCCCTCACTCTCTGGCCGGCCTCCCTTGGCCCTCCTCCTACCCCCACCTGCGAGGCTAAGAACCTCA
The DNA here is from genome assembly GCF_040938575.1 of Ambystoma mexicanum. Classification (NCBI taxonomy): domain Eukaryota; kingdom Metazoa; phylum Chordata; class Amphibia; order Caudata; family Ambystomatidae; genus Ambystoma; species Ambystoma mexicanum. Next base: position 1,473,123,485 of record NC_090932.1, on the reverse strand, counting down.
GAGTCATCTTTGACTACACCCTTTCCTTCTCCGCCCACATCTCTGAGGTCTCTAAAAAGTCAAATGTCCGACTACACCTCCTCAGAGGTACTCTGCCATTCCTCTCCTTCCCCCAGAAGCTCATGGTATCTCAAGCTCTGGTTCTCTCTAGCTTGGACTATTGTAACAGCCTCTTTCTAAATCTACCTGCCTCTACTCTCCGCCCTCTGCAACTAATCCAGAACAGGACTGCGAGACTTGTCCTTGGCCTCAAGCCCTGGGATCGTATCTCTCCAGCTCTGAAACCTCTTCACTGGCTCCCAGTGGATGCAAGGATTAAATTAAAAACCCTCTGCATTGTCCACAAGGCTTTCTGGGGCCTGGGTCCAAAATACCTTCAGCTATCCCTCCGCAAATACCTCCCCTCTCGAGCTCTTCGCTCCTCTACCTCCAACTCACTCAGGGTCAGTCGTTTTTCTAAGAAACAAGCTGGGGGTAGATCTCTGTCTTCGGCTGGGGCCTCCCTCTGGAACAGCCTCCCTGCCACTCTAAAACTTGAGGAGAACCATCTCCGGTTCCGGAAGCACCTCAAGACCTTCCTCTTTTCTTCTGCCTTTGCTCCCTCTCTCCCCTGCTGATCTGTTCTCTCTTGGCACCGTGCACCTGGCCATCCTCTGTCTTTTGGGCCCAGGTACCTGCTCATCCTGTCACCCTCCCGCACTGTCTCTGGGCCACCCCTTGCACTGGGGTCTGTATCTGTACCCATACAGCCCCCCCTTTTTCTTCCTGCACTTATCAGACCTACCCTTTCTGCTGCCTTAAACCTAGCACTTGCAAATTGCTGGCTGCATTACCACTGTTTGTTGCCTTTATTATTTATTTATTGTTATTTATCTGTTTCTCCTATGCTTCGCACTTTCCACCGCTCCCCCCTTCCATGCACTTTTCCCCTCCCCGCTCTCCCATGCACTTGCGCGTTCTCAATGTCACTGGGCCTAGTAAGATCGCTGTTTTGTTCTCCCCTGTTCCCCTCCCTTGCCTTGTCGTGCTCTGAAACACTTGTGTACAAGCGCGATAGAAATAAAATATCAATCAATCAATCAAGTAGGAACACACTCGCACTGGAATATTGGCTAGGTATACCGTGGCGTAGAATTCACTAACATAACTGTCATTGCAGCAACGCAGGTCAATCATGCGGGACCAGTCCAAATATCAAGGGGGCCCCCCTAACAAAGGGAACATTTCAGGAATCATTCTGAGGACTGGCCCACAGAAAAGGTTTTAACAGCACAAAAGATACAGTCAAGGACACTTCCGGGGCCAATCGCCGCCAGCCGGTCACCCAGGGAAGTGTTCCTCGATAAACTTGGTCGCCTCGTCTGGGATGGTAAAGAAGAAGACTTGATTTGCATGTCCAACCCTGAGCTTGGCAGGATATAACATAGAATACTTGACTCCCAGGTCCCGCAATCTCTTCTTCACAGCCAGAAAGGTCTTCCGCCCCTGTTGTATGGCAGTGGAAATGTCTGGGTAGAGGTGGATCCTAGAGGATCCCAGGAGGAGGTCGCCCTTGATGCTTGCAGCACGAAGCAGAGCATCCCAGCCGCGGTAGTTTAACACCCTCGCTATGATAGGGCGGGGAGGGGCCCCCGGATTAGGCTTAGCCGTTAGAGATCTATGGGCCCTTTCAGTAGCGAATTGCGGGGACAATTTCGGGGAGTCCAGCAGGGTCAGCAGGGTATGCTCTATGTAGTCCTCGATGGGGCCCTCAATGTTGTCCTCCGGAATGCCAATGATGCAAATATTATTGCGCCTAGAGTGTGATTCGAGATCTTTGTTTTTCTTGATGATCTTCTGGACTCGTCTGGAAAGAGTATTCAGTTCGGACCGAAGGTTGCCAATGTAGTCTTCAGCAGCACCCATTCTATTTTCAACCTCTGTCACCCAGTTGTCTATCTTTTCTATGTGGGCCTTGATTGAGCAGATTGTCCCACTCATGTCGTCTAGTTTTGAATGGAGGGTGGTGAACCACTCACGCATGTACTCAAACATTTTTGATGTTTCTGGGGTATCGGGGGCAACGACATGGCTGTCCCCTGCTCCGGTTGCGGTTCTCCTGGTTTCTGCGTTGTCTTTGTGTACATATTGATGGAGCTCTGTTTTTTATTAGCCCCTTTAGTCATGCTGTCTGAGAGTACACGCGTGACCAGGGGATGTCAATTGGCAGACTTCAGCGGGTGTGTAGCTGCCCCCACAGGTACAGTTACTCTGGGATAGGGTGCAGCGCTTGCGGTGGCCGCCTGCTAGTCCTAACAGACAGCGGTATACCACCTTCCCCCTCACCCCCCGGCTCCGGAGAATTGTCTATGAGGATTCAACTTGAGTTCACTGGTCAGCAGAGGGAGGTCTGATAATTTATCTAGTTATACTGGCTGAGTTTTGCAGTGGTAGGTCTTGGGGGTCGATTCACAGCCAGTGGCGGCTGGGGAGTTTTAAAGCTGGTGGGGCGTAAATTCCCCTAGGTGAATTTTTGAGCGAGCGGGGGCAGCGCGTGAGTCCCCCCCAAGGGGGTGCGGGGTGGTTATCCCCCCCACGAGAATTTTGCGAAAATGTCCTCCAAGATGTGCAATTTACTGTCCAAAAAACCCACCGAAATATGACAAAAAGCTTTAGGTTTTACATACTAATGGTGGTACATTATTCTTACGTGTGAAAGTGTGATGGTGTATTTTACAGCAGAAATTAATTATATAGTCAGTAATGATGGAAACATTTTGTCATGCTGTTACTGGCATATGCGCTCATCCTCTTACTAAGGTGGGATTGGTTGGATTTGTTCATGTAAGGTGTTGCTGATGGTCTGTAAAGAGAAAGTGAGGGACTGATCTGAGAAAGGGCAACATAGGCTCAGAGCAGTATTAAAATGGTTTTCAGACATGAAGGAGAGAGTTAACTGCTTGTAACATTGAAGCTGCACCAGAATACTCATTAGTACAATGTGTAAAGAAAGTACCAGCAACTACCACCATGTGCCAGTCATCAGTTGTACAACGCTGCAATATATATATTTCTATAATGTTTTCGTTCTGGGGCTTTAAATGTGCGCTTTGCTGATCTCGCATTACAAAATTAATTTGCTGCAGCCCTTCAGGCACCCGATTTTATAAGCACTCTGCGTGTCCTTCACTGAAGTCCTGTTAAAAAACAGCATTGGCAAAGCCACTGAGGTCCTGTTCAAACACAAGCATTGACAAGGCCAAAATGTTTGGCTTGTGCATATGTTTTAAACTTTTGCCATGCAAAACCCTGGCCTGCATAATTTCTGACATTAGAAATAGCTGCAGCACTTCACAGAAGTCTTCCATCCAGACTGGGTGAGAGGAAGGAGAAGAATATAGGTGATAAGAATCACTTGGCGCATACAAACATAGTTCTTCACCACAGGGCCCATGAGTGACTAAGGGTAGTCAGCCAACTCTCCACTCCCCCAGTCTCCTGTAAAGGGGCGAATGTGGTCCTTCTGCATCTCAGTGTAACTCATCATAAGGCTTTAAATAGTAGAGCCCACAACTGGAAATGGACACAATTTACTGTGGAAACTCCCTCCCCTTGCCAACTTTGCGCATGAACGGGTTGGGGGTATCAGGTTGGGGGTGGGCGGGCAGGTGGATTGTCCGTGGTGTGGGCAGGACTGAGAGGGGGAGCGAGGTGTTGATTAATGTGGGTGCCAGGAATATAGGATGCTGGCTGCTTTGCATAAAAACAAAGTACATTATGGGAACATAAGAATGACCATCAATTTATCAAACATGTCTGGGAGAGTAATTCAAATGTACATTCCTTCTGAGCATGCAATGCACACTCGGTATGATATAGTGAAATGTGTGCAAAGCACGAGACATAAATTCAGCTTTGGATTGTTTCATTGTTTGAGTTTCGGCTGCCCTGGTGAGCAAAGGACGACTTTCAGATGCAGTTTGTATTGAGAATCCAAACAAAGGAAACTCGCAAGACAGTTTTTGCTGGAGCGCAGCTCTGTCTTGTTAATTAGTTAAATCATATTTTATAACGCGTGCAATACCGGAGACCAGCCTCTAAACTCGGAACCGGGATGCAAACCTATGTTGCTCTGCTTTGTCTTGCTTCCAAAACAAGGACATTGCCCAGAGTTATCCTTCCAGGCCAATTCCTTCCCTGGAAGAGCCAGGCTGGTAAGCTTTTTATCAAGCTCCACATCAAGGATTTATGCCAAAGAACACAACCAACACAGGTAGTAAAGCTCAGTGGCAACACGCTCCTCTTGGAAGCAAGATGATGCAGAGCAACACAGGTTCGAATCCTGGGTCTGTGCTTAAAAATCTCTTTGGTAATAAGCGCGCTATAAATAACCAATTCAATTGAAACCAAGTCCAACACAGTCAAAACAAAATCATCTGCCAAATCCAAAGCTCCCAAAATATCAACCGTGAACGTATGAAAAGCCCAGACTTACCCCACTTGGAGTCAAATCCAACACAGGGGCATACTGACCATTAATTAGTGAGTGGGCATTCACCTGACTGCTGGTTGCCTGCTGTGTTAGGGCTGCCTCGCCGAATGCGGTGGCTGACCTTCTCCCTACCCACACCAAGCTAAGGGCTGACTCGACAGAAACAAAAAATCATAACATTACTTTTAAGATATTATTTTGATTGAGTGACCTAAAGCATGGATCATAAAAGTACACTTTTTAAGTGAAATCGCAATGCTTTATTTTAACTTACTATACAAGAGAATGCCAACCCACAGTCACGCATTCAAGGCTACTTTCAAGACACATTGGTGAAAGTTCACAATGTACATCCCATCGTGTTCAAGCCAGGAAGAACTACCTCTTGTTTTTCATCCTTCTGGAATTGATCGTTTACCATTACGATGGCTGAACATGTGTGCCGTGAAGCAGGGCAGCAAGCACTATAGCCAAAGAATCGGTATAGTACAACTTGAGGACAGTGCCTGTAACATTGGTACATTAAAGGGAACATTTTTAAAAGTTTCACAAAGTCTCTTACACCCAGGGCTGCTGGTGGCATGTCAGTTTGCGCCTGCCAGTAGACGACCCTACCCACGTGCAGCGCTGACCGCCTGGTTATGTGCCCAACATCCAATCCTAGCCCCCCCACCCCCCAACGCACGTTGCTCCTCATTTACTAGCCCAACTTTTCCGTGTCTAGACGTGTCTGAGCTCTTCTTGGCACAGAAAAAGCTGGCCGAGCTTTCCGACACATCTTTGGGGCCTTGTGTGACACAAGGCCCCAAGTTGCCTACACGGCCCAACAGTCAGCACTAAAGACGTGTAGGCCCTGGCCTACACGTCTTTAGTGCTGACTGTAGGGGCTGTGTTACACACGCCCGAAAGAGTGGGTAGGTACTTACCGCCAGCAAGGGCCCAGGCGGTCTCCGGTCTGGGCAGGGCAGCAGGTCGTTGTCCACTCGTCAGGCAGAGAGAAGTGTGAAGGTGGCACAGGCGCACGTACACACCCTGCGCCACCACCTGCATAGATACAGTAATGTCATTGGCTGTTTTCCAGCCAATGCAAGGGTTGTCATTACTGTAGCTAGGGAGGGAGGGAATCCTCAGTGTGCTGTTTGCGCACATTTTATACTGGCGGGGCCACCCCTCAAGCGCCCCGCCAGCCTACTAATGAAAGGGCTTACGTAGAGTGCCTGGAGCAACGAGCTCCACGCACTCTGCTATAGTAAAAATCAGAATAAAACGGGACGCAACCCGCTGTGACAGCCGGCCCTACGCCTGTAGGAGTTCCAATGGACAACGTCATGTATTGTTGCATTTGCCAACAGCAGGGGGGGCGCTGTGGCAAGAATTTTCAGAAGAGATTCTTCTGAATCTTAGTGCTGCTGCTCTGCTTTCTCTTGCTATTCTTTTTTGGGGGGGCAGCGCCCTGCTGCCCTATAATAGCAGCCGCCACTGTTCACAGCGTACTCCGCCCCAGGACCGAACAGCTTAATAACTCAATGATTCAAGAGGGGGGTGCGCCCAACCGGAGCAGGTAGTCCACTGTCCTCCAAACGGGCTGCAGCCTCTCGCTTTGGTGTGTGAGTGCAACCACGGGGTACCTGCTGTTAGGGGTTATGCTTGCCTCGCAGGATCCCCCTACACAGTTGGCGGCTGCAGTGCCTATGTGCGGGTCTTGACGGAACTAAACAGCTGTGTGGCCTCTACGCTCATCAACCGGAAGGCCAGGTGCCAAGGTGCCTCCAGGCAGGAAGCCTCCCAACGTCCACCACAGACCAGCCCAGCACTGCTCATCAGGGAGTCCTCCAACCCACACCCAACAGCATTGCCAGCGGAGTGAGCAAAGTATGAGATAGGTTGATGGTGTCCCCCGGAGTCCGTAAGCCTAGGTAATGCAGGTGCGGATGCCCAAATGCAGCTCCTGGCTGCCAAATGCTGTTTATCAGTCAAATGTTTTGGCAGTTAGGCGGGGGAGGGAGGAGCAGGGGTGTATCCCGCCAGTGGTGAAGGGTATAGGTGGGTGACCTCCACTGCACGTGGCACAGGTTCGCTGTATTAAGGACCCACAAGGCAGTGGCCGTGCTACAGTAGAGAGCGGGGAGCCATTATGCTGAGCTAGACTTTATGAAGGCAGAGTTAGGGGCTCCCGTCGGTACTCACTGCTGTGGAGTCGAGTAGTTTTGATGGGACCAGACAGGTGTAGCCTTGTCAGCTAGGTTGCCCGGTCTCTTACCAACGTAGACTTAATAATCAAGTCCTGCAATGCTGTCAGCTCCACTAGGAAGGGCTATCTCAGCATTTCGTGCCCACCACTACACACCACAGCATCAACTGGCTGGTGCTTTCATGGGCCGTGTGTAGGTGCTGATCACCCAGATTGGCCATTGAATACAGCATATAAAGGTGACAGAGCCAAGCATGTGGTTATATCCAGGCACGCACCCCTCAGGGAACCACGGCAAATCATGCAGACCAACCTTCTTCTGGCGACCCTCGAGTCCCGGAAGAAAGACTGTCAGTGTCCTGCAGGGCCTGGGGATAGGCCAATAGAGTTGCTGAGTCCGGCGGCAGTGTGGAACATCAGGGCTCCCCCTGTGTGAGCGAGGGCAGAGGCTCAGCAGAGGGGGCTCGGTGGGGGCAACAGCACGACCCAGTTGGCCACCGTGGGAGTGTGGCGCAAAGGGAGGCCGCTAACACAAGGCCAGTCACAAGTGCAGTGGGCGCACACCTCGTTCCGGACAATTACTAGGTAGGTGAGGCAATATGTACAAAAACATGCAGGTACAGCAGTTGGACTGCTCCGATCGAGTTGCTGTGTGGCCAGTCCACGATTAACCGATGGCCGGTAGCTGGTGGGCAGCAGGATGAGAGCCACAGGAGTTTTCTCGCAGCGGCTCGACACCCGCACGCAGGGCCCCCTGCCGTGCACAGTCCGGTGGTCCGCGACCACAGGCAATTTCACAGGGGTTCTCAGTCGCTGTACCAGCCTGGGGAGAGCGTCGGTCGACCACTGGAGTAGCTGCTGACGAAGCTGGAACGGTGGCGCTGGAAGGCGGTGTGGCAGTAGCAGCCGGGGCCCCGCCGGTGGGAGACCACTGCCCCGTCAAGGGCGTCCTCTCGTCGTTCAGGTGTGCAAGGCGCGACTGCAGTGCGGATCCGGGCAAGTGGCACCCCTCCCCCAGCAGGCTTGCAGCGCCTCGCACTAGATTGTCTGCGGGAGCCCGCCGTGTTGAACCCCAGCACGGCTAGCCTCAGGGGATTCCGGCGGCGACCTTCAGGCAGCAATATCTCTGTGGATGCGGCAGTTCTGAGGCTGGGTGTCGGCCAACGGCCGCGGGTCCTTTGTATGCTGCTGTCAACCAAGTGTGGATAGGATTCACAGCGCCACGACGGAGTGATCAGTAGAAAGGATATTTCCAGTACGGAGCTCTCGTTTATGCAGCCATACTCGATCAAGCACAACAGCGCCCCCTCCCCCCCACACAATCAACTTTAAATTTAGACCCAAAAGGGCCGACGATCCAATTTCAAATATTTACTTTTTTTTAAATTTTATTTTTACAGTTTTTGTTATTTTAAAAAACCAACACACCAAACATTACAACCGTTTCAGACGTACATTTTCAGATTAAAGATATTTCATTATACACTATTCTCTTCTGTCCTCCCCCCCATCCCCAAACTCTGAGCCGTCGTATCCGTCCCTTCTGCCTGAGCATCTGCTGATGTCTCAGTCATCATAATCACATCCTGATCTTCCATATCATGGTTACCCCGGTGGGGGTTCGCCATTGAGGTCACCAATTGTCTCCAGGCTATCAGGGGGCCTACTTCCTCCTCCCCTCCTTTAGTGACTGCTTCATACCAGACTGTGGTTTCTGCCTCTGCCCACTTGAGGAGGTCTGCCCACCACATCTCTATCTTAGGCCTGTGGGCCGCCTTCCAGCACATTGCTATTCTGCGCTTGGCCAAGATATAAGATAGGTCTTTCATCTTGCTAATATGCTTTCGGGTACGAGGTCTAGGGAAGCCTCCCAACATGCATGCCCAGGCTGACTCCACATCCAGCCCCACCCCCCAGCCGGCCATTTTCACCTTCAGTTCCACCCAGAATCTTTTCACCTCCGGGCAAGCCCAGAACATATGTAACAGCCCTGCTTCCTCTTCCCCACACCTGGGGCATTTTTGTATGGCAGAGCCGCCGAACCTAGCTATCCTGCCCGGAGTCAAGTACGCTCTGTGGGTGATGTATAACTGGATCTGCTGGAGTCTCGCATTCCGGGACACTTTCTTGTGGTATCTTTGGGCTCTGTCCCATTGCCCCTCGGTCATGGGTTCCCCCACCTCCTCCTCCCAGTCCAGCCTCAATTGGGAAACCTCCTTCCCCGCCCTCGCACTCAGGAGTTCATATATTCTTGATATTTCGTGCCTGCCCTCTGAGACATCGTACATCATTTCTATGGTGGAATCCGGTTCCTCTGCAAGTACTGTTTCGGGCCATCTTCCCCTTACCCTTTTCATGATCCTGGAGAAGGTGATATATTGACCCCTGTTTACCCCAGTTTCTTCCAGCAACCTTTGGAATTCCACTGCCTCCCCCTCCTGCCATATGTCTCCAAGGGTCGCCAGGCCCACCGGCTCCCAATATTTGCGAACCCCTTTGATCAGTTGGGAGTCTTCCCCACATAGTGCCACCAGTGGGGGCCTGCGAGGATAACGCGTTCGGATCTCCCGTAGTTTTCCATGCTCTACGCCAGACCTCCCATCCCAACCTCAACAATCGCCCCATCTTCGCCACTTTTGTCCTATGTAGCCACACTGTCTCATTTAGGAAATATGGGGACGTATCGCCCCGCAAGAGCCTAGCTTCCGCAGAGTCCTCTGCGGCCAACCATCTAGTGACATACAACAGCTGCCCCGCCAGGTAATACAATTCAAAATTCGGTAGGTTTATGCCTCCCCTGTCACACGAATTTTGTAATTTCCACAGGATCACCCTATTTCTAGAATTATGCCAAGTGAAGCCCCTGCACAGGCTATGAAGTTTGACAAAGAAGCGTCCGGGGAGCAAAAGCGGGACATTCACAAAAAAATGAAGCGATCTGGGTAACACCACCATTTTGAGCAACGCTGCTCTCCCCATCATGGCCAGGGGTAGCTTGGACCAGAACTTCATACTATTCTTTATGCCATCGACCGCTTTCACCGTGTTGTGCTTATGCTCTGCTTCTATCCTATGGTATATGTTTATACCTAGATATCTAAACGTCACCGTCTGCCAAGGTATCTGTAAAACAGGCAATTCTTCCAGAGCGACCCCTTTGTACCTCCCTAAGGGGAATATGCTGGACTTTGCGGGGTTTACTGATATGCCAGAGAGGGCTGCGTACCGGTCCATTACTTCCAGCACATACTGCACGTTCTCCTCTGGGTATCGCAGGTAGAGAAGTATGTAATCCACATAAAGCGATATCAAATGGGTATTTCCTGTCGTTTGTATCCCTACGTCCCCATATTGCTGCCTTAGGCAGACTGCCTACGGCTCAAGCGCAAGCACGTACAGCATGGGCGACCAGGGGCACCCCTGCCTAGTTCCTCTGCTGAGTTGCCACTTATCAGAAATTACAGAGCCTGTTTTAACCCTAGCCATCGCGGAGCTATATATCATTTTAACCCATCTAATATATCCTGGTCCTATCCCATACCCCTTCAGGGACACGATCAGCCATGGCCACCTGACTGAATCGAAGGCCTTGACCGCATCTAGTGACGCTATTGCCAGTTCGCCCGTGTCTCGTTCAGTGTGGTCGATAATGTGGTGAAGCCTTCGATGGTTGCCCGTGATATTTCTGCCAGGGATATATCCTGTACAGTCTGAGTGTATCAGCTTGCCAATTACTCGCTCAAGCCTACTCGCGAGCAACGCCGTGAGGATTTTACTATCTTGATTGAGCATCGACAGGGGTCTGTAAGATCCACAATCCTCATTCGGCTTGCCCGGTTTCAGGAGCGGGATAATCACTGCTTCGCGGAGAGACTCCAGCAGTTTCCCTAGTTCATAAGCTTCATTGAACATGGCCAGTATTGGCTGGAGCAACTCCTGCCTGAATACTTTATAAAATTCGCTGGGAAACCCGTCTGACCCAGGCACTTTACACGTGGGCAGGTGTGTGATCACTGCGTCTAGTTCGTCAAGGGTGACCGGGGCCTCCAGCTCCGCTCACTCTGAGTCATCTAAGGTGGGGAGCTCTATATCTTCTATCACATTCTCTATTTCCTGGCTCTTTTCATCTCCTACATCCTCATACAAGCATTTGTAATATTTAAGGAATTCCTCGTTTACTCCTTCCTGGGTATTCCAAACCTGGCCTTCCGCATTTTTGACTTCTCTAATCACCTGTCGGGGTGTCTCGTTCTTGTACAACCAGGCCAATAGCCTGCCCGGCTTGTCTCCTCCCGCATGTTGCCTTTCTATGTACTTTTTGTAGTTTAGCTTACACAGTCTGTCCCACAGTTCCCCGCTAGCCCTTTGCAGGTCTCTAATCTTAGCGGTATTCTCTCGGGAGGCCTCCCCACTTCTCATCAGGTCCACCAGCTCTCTTTCAGTTTCCTGCAAATCCCACTCAATGCCTCCCTGGAGCCCCTTTGATTTCGATATGGCCACCCCGCGCACCACCACCTTAAATGCTTCCCATACCGTTCCCATGGATCGTACGCTGCAAGTGTTTATTATGAAATATTCCTCAATGGCCTCCCTCAAGTCCTCACGGAATCCCGGGTCCTGTAGGGCCTCGGCTCTAAGCCTCCATGTCGGGATTCGCGCCCTGTGGGGGCGGCAACGCCACTCCACAACCAGGGGCGAATGATCCGAGAGCCCTCTAGCTTTATATTCTGCGCTCCTCATTTCGCCCACTATCTCCGCCGCTGCAAATACATAATCTAACCTGGTATGCAGGTCATGTGGAGCAGAATAATGCAAATATTGCCTGTCCGTTGGATGCAACCGTCTACACACGTCCTCTTGTTTAAACTCAGACAACAGTGTCCCCAACCCTTTAGCTGCTGGCGTGGGCTTGGCCATCTTGCTATCCGACCTATCCATTTGAGGGTTCAGGGATCAATTGAAATCTCCTCCCCACAACAACGCCCCTCCCAGTAGTGGGCTGATTTTACTGTACAATGATCTAAAATAGGATGCAATGTCGTGGTTCGGGGCATATAAGTTAATAATGGTCACTTCTTTATTTTCCAAGAGTCCCTCCACCACCACCATTCTGCCTTCCGGGTCTACCGTTGATCTAAGCAATTGGAACGGCACATGCGGTGCCACCCATGTGACCAACCCCTCTTGCGTATGCCGAATATGTGGCTCCCGTGACGCTACCCTTCCACTTTCTCCTCACTGTCTCCAATTTCTCCCTGGTGAGGTGGGTTTCCTGGAGCAACGCTATGTCAACCCTCATCCTCCTAAGGTACATCATAACTTTATTTCGTTTTAGGTAGCTGTTGAGACCCCAAACATTCCATGTCATGATTTTAAGGTTACCCGATTCCATTTGCCCAATGTTCTTCTGCCCTCCACCACTCCCTATTGCACCTCTGTGACTCTTATTCTGGCTCAGTCCCCTCCCAACTTCCCAAACTTCCCTTTCACTCCCATCTTCCCCCCCTCCCCACTGCACACTCCCCTTCCCCTCCCCCCTCCATTCCCAACCCCCACACATGCCCAGCTCCATCCCTGGATCTCAGGCTCGACCGCGTCTGGTCCTGTCTCGTGGTGTCGAGGACTAGGACCCCGCGGGGTGTCACCAAACTAGTAGTGACCTAACTACGCAAATGCTATGGGGATTCAAGGGTTGGCCCCCTGGAGCTCCCTCCTTGCGTAGTCAAAATAATCCAAGACAAACTGATCTAGCCGACAAGACCATACCTCCGCCCGCAGTCATTGCGAGCCTAATTTCACTACTATATTCTAGTCCCATTGTCTCTCGCTGTGTCACCGTAGGTGCCTCAGCCCAATTGCTCCTCTTCTCCGACTCCCGTCTTGATCCCCGATTCTTGGGGCTGGCTCTGCATGTCCAGCCATTCCATGGCATCCTCCGGCGTATCGAAAAACAGTGGTTTGTTCTTGTGGAACACTTTCAGTCTTGGTGGGTACAGCAACATGTATCTATACTGTGCCTCTCTCAGTCTTCTTTTGACAGCCCCGAAGTTCATTCTGCTGCGCTGCACCTGCAGGGTGTAGTCAGGGTAAGCAGTTATTTTCGCGGACCCCTTTTCGATCGTCCCCCCTTTCCGGAAGTATTGGAGAACCCTTTCCCGGTCTCGGTAGTTAAGGATCTTTGCAATCAGTGGCCTGGGGGGGGGCTCCCGGAGGCGGCTTCCTCATCAGGGTCCTGTGCGCCCTTTCGATCGCAAAACCCTGGGACAATTCTCCTCTGGTTATTTCCTGCAGCAACATGGTTTCCACGTACTCCGTAGGGTTGGGCCCCTCCATTCCTTCTGGCAGTCCAACGATGCGGGTGTTATTGCGTCTAGCACGGCCCTCTGCTTTTCTGCTCTGTTTTTCATATTGCCCACTCGTTGCACGAGGGCATGAAGTTCTAATCTGTGGGCAGTGTATTCCGCTGTGTTGGGGGCCACCTCTTTTTCTAGGGTCCCGGTGCGCTCCGCCAATGTTCTTACGTCCTGTCTTAGTAAGGTCACCTCTTCCTGGACCGCTCCGACCCTAAGGTCTAGCCCTGCTTTCAGGTCGTTCATGGCCAGTTCCAACTTTGTCTCCCAGGCCACTTTCAGATCCGCAATTGCAGCCAACACCTCCTGGATCGTGCCCGGGGCCTCCTCCGTAACAGCGGCGGCTTTGTCCTTGCACTTGGCCCCCTCCGTCCCCGGGGGTGTTTTGGCATATGCTTCCAGCGTTGGCTGTTTGTTTTTTGGTCTCACAACTTTATTTGACATTGTGGGATGAGCCAGCACCGCCACCGCGCACTTGGAGGTCTATGTGGTGACGGACTATGCTTAGTTTTTAGGGCCCTTCTCCGCTGTGTAGGGAGACACTCATTCACAATCCCCTGAGCTCTTGGGTTGTGCTGTGCCTGTGTCCCTTCGTTTTCATGTGCAGTGTTATGCCACTCGTATAGCCCCTTCTTGGGTCTCCTAGCACACAGCGACCCATCCTTGCCGCACCCCCAGGTCTCACTCTAGCAGGTCCCATCCATTTTACCAAGGGCCCTCCGCTTGTAGATCCGGCCTGCTGTCAGAGGACATGGGCACACACCTGCACTTTAGTTCTGTGGACTAGTCCGTGTGTTTCCTGTCTGTCTTTTGTGGCATCTGTGTCCAGTGTTGCTCTGGATCTCCCCGGAGTCTGTCCGCTCTCATCTTGTTTTTTTTCTTTTTTTTTTTTAAATTTCCCCCTTCCCCCAGGGCAAGCTCACACCAGCAGCGCTATGCAGGCAGGGCAGCCATCCCTGCAATAACTTCTTGTGCATCCTGTGATGCCGGAAATGCATCTGAGGGACAGGGCCTCTGAATCCTTGTCCTTTTTCTGTTTTTACCGTGTGTTCTGTCATGTTTTCTGCCCAGGAGTCCATGAGGGACTCCTGGCAGTGCAGCTCTCTTTTGGTTTGGTGAACAGACCCATGGGATACCCTTATGGCACCCATGGGTAGGGGTACAACCCTGTGCCCCTAGTGTATGTTTTTGGGCACCTGTGGGTGGCCCACAGAGCAGGGTATGGGCTGGTGGCAGCTCCATGCTAAACTTGACAGGTGCTCTGGGTGTCCTCCATTTTGGGATACCCAGGCCCTGCCATTGGGATCAGTTGATTCCTGATAGGAAACAAGATGGCCCCTGTGGCCTCTTGCTTTCTATTGCCTGTTGTCTTGTTTTTCCCAAAGTCCTGGGAAGCCCTGGCTCTGTCCCTTCCCCCTGGCTGGCTGTTGGGTGGAAGTTCCATATATGGTGTTGTTGTGAAGGCCCAGCTAGACTGACTGGAGCCTTCCCAGTGACTGTATGTTATGGGTACCTCCTGTGGGTGGGACCTGGGTGAATGGAGTGTGTGACCAATATGCACTTCTTGTTGTGGTTGTCTGGTTTCTGGCATGTGAGACAAAGACTGAGACAGCCCTGCCCGAAACTGGCCTGAATGCAGTGTGTAGTGTTGAATGGCTGGGTACTTGTCCCAATCCACATTCCTTGTTGTGAGTGTCTGAAAGGGAGGAGTGTGGCCTGAATGCACTGTGTGCCTGATTGGCTGACTGACTGCATGAATGCCCTTCTGTGTGATTGGCTGCTGTGTGTGTGCCAGCAGTGTGGATGAGAGACAGAATAGTATATCTGGGGACCTCTCACCACTGGAGATTGTTCAGGAACGTTCAAGCACGTTCAGAAGCATTCAGAAGCTGAGTCTCCACTCAAGAGTAACTGGATTTGCTGATCCTCGACGTCCAGCTGGAAGAAGAAGACTTGCTGTGGCATTTGCTTCGACAGAAACTGAAGGTTGTCGAAATCGTCGAGGACTGACCCGAGAGAGGACCTGGTAAGGCGCCCTCTTCCCGTGCTCCGAGGGACCATCGAGCACCGCTGAATCTTCGCCGAAGCGCCCTGGAAGTCAGACCCTCGAAAGGCTGCCGACCCGAGACGGGACCGCCGAGGAGATCGAAGTGAAGCACCCGGACATCGACGCTGTCGAAGTCCATTGCCGTCGACCAGGGTTCGCAGGTCTGTGCAACCGCTGGAGGCCCGTCGAAGTTGTGTTGCCCAGCCGTGGGAACCACTTGACGCCGTGCCGCCGACGACCGGAGCCGTCCGCTCCTTGCCTAAGAACATTTGAATCGAAGGACTCTCTCGACCGCATCGTCGACCGCTTTTGTCCTGCCGGAGAAAGTCGAGGACGACCAACGCGCCGAGGAGAATCCGCCGGTGGGTTTCCCGCCACCTCACGACCCCAAAGACTCGAGCGACTCGACGCCCTTGCTGGGCTCCCGTCTCTACAATCTTTGCGGTCCAGAACTATTGTCATCGAGGTGCCCCGCACACCTCCGCCTTGCAGGACGCCGACGCCCCGACGCCGACGAGCACCGCTCGGACGAAGCTGCCGCCTCTTCGACATCGTTCTACCTCGTTTGTCGACGGACGTTCGACGCCCCGTGCCTCCCGCTTGAAAGGGAAGGCATTCAAGAAGGGCCGTCGATTCCCCGTCGCCGAACCCCGAGGTCTTCGACGTTTCTCGACGCCTCTCGACGATCCGTGACTCCTGCTTTAAAAGGGGGTCATTCAAGAAGGAGCTGTCGACGCCTCTTCGAAGGACTCGACTCCACCAGGTACATTGGGGGGGTAAAAACATTGCAGGAGAGAATAAGACTATTGAACAATATATGGACTGGGCTTGTGTCATATCCCTTTATTTTACAGGTTGCCCAGGTGGGGGGATCTCCACCCAGAACTGTGTCCAGTAGCTAGGGCCAGTCTTCTGCCTATTGTTTCAACCATCTTTTATCTCTCCTCTCTCTATTGCTGGTTTCCTTCCTATTGATCTGTGTGCTATTTTAACAGTATTGTGAATGCACTGTTATGAGGTCTAATATTAGTGGTACCACTTTAGAATTGTAGATATTTATCATTATTGGTTTTCCTGAGCACAAAGTGCGTTGTTGTGATAAGTGTACATAACCCTTGAATATTAATTATATAAAGACTGTGTTTTCAGTAATACAGTGTGTGGACATTCCTTTGTGGGGGCTTGGGGGATACACTGTACTTAAGAACCAGCCTGCATCACCTCCTGAGAAGCTAGGCCTTGATTGCTCGTCCATTGCTACCGTAATCGAGAATCTTGGCTGGGGTCTTCTGTGCCTCTCCTCTACCATATAGAGAGCGGAAGTACAGACCCCCCCACCGGTCTTGACAAGCTGGTGGCCAGCGGTGGGATGCTTATGGTTTTAAGACTCAGTGTATAACCGTGCCACTTACAAAATATCCGCACTTTATTAGATTAAGGTTTGGGTGTGTACCAAATAACTGCATTACAGGCAATGGAGCCCATTGCAAATGGTAAATTGACTCGGATGAGCTTAGAGGCTCTCCAGAGTGCTTGTGAAGCCAGGGAGTTAGACTTTGTGGATAAGTCTAGGGCTGAGCTGATAGCTGCCCTGGTGGACTACCAGACTGATGGTGAAACCCTTGATGAAGGGGGGAATGCAACCAGTGAGGACTCTGCCCCTGGGGTTGTCGCTGAATCTGTTTCTGGGAATGCCACCATTCCTGCTGCCTCTGTTCCAAACCCCAGCAATTCCATGGAACTTGAGTTATTAAGGATGAAGTTAGCCTTTGAATATCGCAAGTTGGAAATAGAAGCTGAGCTTAAGAAAGAGGAGCTGGCACAGCAAGTGGAACTCAAGAATAGGGATCTTGAACTCCGAAATAAGGACCTTGAACTCAAAAGCCAGGACACTGAATGTCAGAGAATCCAGCTAGAGAAAGCTAGAGTGGAGACTTCAGCTAGATCCAGTGAGAGTGTCAGGTCCCCAGCCACCAAGTTTATGAAAGATTTGGTTGGTGTGTTTGTGGAGGGTTCAGATATCCTCCAATGGATTGAAGCGTTTGAAATGGCTTGTGCAATTCATGATGTAGATAAAAGAGATTGGGCTAAGTGTTTGTTAAGCAGAGTGCCTCAAACTGGATATGACTGTATTCTGAAGCTGAGTGTGGAAGAAAGGGGTCAGTATGAGTGTATGAAGTCTGCTTTGATTGCCAAGTTTGGCAAGACACCTACCCAATACCTTAAAAGGTTCAGGGAATTTAAGAAAAGAGAGAATGTGTCTTGGGTTGACTGGGTGAGTACTGCGCACATGAACATGATGGGGTGGATTGATGGATACAAGGTGAAAACTTTTGTTGAGTTGTCCCACCTCTTGTTTTTTGAGCATTTTTCTGAAGCCTGTTCACCAGAGCTGCGTCAGTATGTGGCTGACCAGAACATTTTGGACCCCTTTAAGCTGGCTAGGTTGGCTGACAAGTGGGTCTCCCACCGGGTGTCCCCTAAGGACTCCAGTGGGAAGGACAAGGACAAAGAAAAGGGGGCCTCTCAGAAAGCTGAGGAGTCCCAAAAGCAGTCACAGTCGGGTAAACCAAAACCTTCCTCTCCTAAGACCCAAAAATCTAGTGGGGATAAGTCCTCTGTGGGTGGGAATAAGAGTAGTGGTCCACCTGCTGCAAAGCAGATTCCCAGTGGTTCCAGTACCGTACCCCGCACTCCTGGCACTTGTTGGGATTGTGGGGCTCTGGATCACAAAAGGGGTGACCCCAAGTGTAAAGGTAAGGCACTTGGAGTACAGGCTGTCAGCCTGACCTACCCTTACCCCGTGTCTGAGGTGGAGGCCACTGTCCTCCCCTCCTCTACAGGAATCACATTTGGTGCTCCGGTAGAGATTTCCTTAGTGTCCCTTGGGGCCTGGGACCAGTACGCAGAAGTACTGGTGACTATCCCACAGAACACCCGTAGGTTTTTGAGAAGTGTCCTCTTGAATGGCCAGCCTTCTACTGGTTTGAGAGACACTGGGGCAAGCATGACAGTGGTGGACAGGACCCTGCTCAAGCCAGAGGACTATGAAGGTGCTCCTCTGCAAACCACCAGGTTAGCTGGTGGGCCTCCCAAATTATCCCCTGTAGCCTTAGTCACACTCATGATTGGCGACAAGACAGCAAAGCTTCCTGTCCTGGTTCAGGACAATGTCCCTGCTAACATTCTGTTAGGAAATGATCTAGTGGAGTTGGGGTTGATCTCGGATGGTCTTCCCCTGACTGCTGCTGCGGTCACTAGGTCACAGGTGACACCTGGTCTGGCTGTGAGTCAGGTACCCGAGCCAAAGGCGAGGCCTAAGGCAAGAAGAAGGAAGACCAAGAAGGCCACCTCTGTGGAGGGAACACCTTCTCTTCCTGCTGTTCCGACAGCACCCATTGGGATCCATGCTCCGGACGGGCTGGGTCCAGTGGAAAACCCAAACTCAACTCCTGTGGGAGAAGAGACAGAAGACTCTCCTGTGGGAGAGGTTCTCAACCCGGAGGATCATCCCGACCTTCAATGCTTGTTAGCTGAAGGGGGACCCTCCCGGGCAGACTTCTGTAAGGGACAGAGAGAGTGCCACTCTCTCGAGGGCCTGAGGAAACAGGCCCTGTCCCAGGCACAAGGTGAAGTGCCTAGGACATTCAAGATTTATTGGGAGGGTGAGCTCCTTGTTAGTGAGCCCACTAAGCCCGAACCTGGTGCCCGCAAGAGGTTGGTGGTACCCCAGGTTTACAGGCCCTTCCTACTGCAGTTGGCGCATGAGGTGCCCTTGGCTGGTCATCTTGGGACCAAGAAGACTAAGCAGAGGCTCTCTGCCCATTTCTACTGGCCACGGATGGGAGTAGAGGTGGAGTCCCACTGCAGGACCTGCCCAACTTGTCAGTTGTCTGGCAAGACTGGAGGCAGTGTCATTGCCCCACTACAGCTGTTGCCAGTGGTTGGCACACCATCTGAGAGGGTGGGCATCGACATTGTCGGTCCCCTTGACCCTCCCTCATGTCTCTTGCTAGCTTCAGGGCAAGAAGAGGATGAGAGTGAGCCCCTTCCTGATTTGCTGCATAGCAACCCTCAGGATGGCTCAGTGGAGGGAGTACAACTCTCTCCAGATTTGACAACAGAGCAGCAGAGGGCCTGCAGGGCTTTGCTCCAGCAGTATGCCTCTCTGTTTTCACTGACACCGGGCCTTACACCGTGGTGTAAGCACGAAATTGACACTGGTGACAGTGTGCCTGTCAAAAGCAGGAGCTATCGTATGTCAGATACCGTCAAAAACCACATCCAGGCTGAGGTCGCCAAGATGTTGGATCTGGGTGTTATTGAACCCTCCACCAGTCCCTGGTCCAGTCCAGTGGTCCTTGTCCCCAAGGCAAGTTCCCCGGCGGGTACCAAGGATTGGAGGTTCTGTGTGGACTACCGAGGAGTCAATGCCGTCACCAAAACTGACGCGCACCCATTGCCCAGGGCTGATGAGCTCGTGGACACTATAGGTGCTGCCAAATTTGTGAGCACCTTTGACCTTACCTCAGGCTATTGGCAAATAGCTCTGACGGACCATGCCAAGGAAAAGACGGCATTCTCCACACCTGAGGGACTCTACCAGTTTAGGGTCATGCCCTTTGGGTTGAAGAATGCCCCTGCCACCTTCCAGAGATTGGTCAACCATGCGCTCAGTGGGCTGGAAGCCTTTTGTGTGGCTTACTTAGACGACATTGCCGTCTACAGTTCCACCTGGGAAGAGCATTTGACACATCTGGATAAGGTGTTGCAGGCCTTGAAAAGGGCTAACCTCACTATCAAGGCCACCAAGTGCCAGATAGCTCAGGGGAAAGTTACCTATCTTGGTCATGAGGTAGGAGGGGGTCAAATCCAACCTCTCTCCAGTAAAGTACAGGACGTACAGAACTGGGAGACTCCCACTACTCAAACCCAGGTGAGAGCCTTTTTGGGCCTCACTGGGTACTATCGCAATTTCATGGCAGACTATGGAACCATAGCTGCACCCCTGACAGCTCTAACTTCACCCAAACAGCCTAGGAAGGTTAATTGGACTGAAGACTGTCAGAGGGCCTTTGATGGCTTGAAAGAAAGTCTGTGTAGGGCACCTGTGTTGAGTGCGCCTGACTACAGCCGACCCTTTATCGTCCAGACGGATGCCTGCGACACCGGAATTGGAGCTGTCTTGTCCCAGTTAGATGACAAAGGGAGAGAACATCCTATCATATTCATCAGTAGACAACTCAAGGGTAGAGAACTTAGGTGGGCTACTGTTGAAAAGGAATGTTTTAGTATAGTTTGGAGCCTTAGGCGTTTTAGGCCCTACCTTACGGGGTCCACCTTCAAGGTCCAAACAGATCATAAGCCCCTGAAGTGGCTTATGCAGATGAAGGGTGAGAATCCGAAATTGCTCAGGTGGTCGATTAGCCTACAAGGGCTAGACTTCACCATAGAGCACAGACCAGGGAAGAGTCACGATAATGCAGATGGCCTTTCCAGAAGGTATGTTGACCGTCTGGATGAGGGTGTCTATCCCGTGGGAGATTAGGCACCCTCCACCTCAGTCTGGGGGGGGCGACTGTGGTGCCGGAAATGCATCTGAGGGACAGGGCCTCTGAATCCTTGTCCTTTTTCTGTTTTTACCGTGTGTTCTGTCATGTTTTCTGCCCAGGAGTCCATGAGGGACTCCTGGCAGTGCAGCTCTCTTTTGGTTTGGTGAACAGACCCATGGGATACCCTTATGGCACCCATGGGTAGGGGTACAACCCTGTGCCCCTAGTGTATGTTTTTGGGCACCTGTGGGTGGCCCACAGAGCAGGGTATGGGCTGGTGGCAGCTCCATGCTAAACTTGACAGGTGCTCTGGGTGTCCTCCATTTTGGGATACCCAGGCCCTGCCATTGGGATCAGTTGATTCCTGATAGGAAACAAGATGGCCCCTGTGGCCTCTTGCTTTCTATTGCCTGTTGTCTTGTTTTTCCCAAAGTCCTGGGAAGCCCTGGCTCTGTCCCTTCCCCCTGGCTGGCTGTTGGGTGGAAGTTCCATATATGGTGTTGTTGTGAAGGCCCAGCTAGACTGACTGGAGCCTTCCCAGTGACTGTATGTTATGGGTACCTCCTGTGGGTGGGACCTGGGTGAATGGAGTGTGTGACCAATATGCACTTCTTGTTGTGGTTGTCTGGTTTCTGGCATGTGAGACAAAGACTGAGACAGCCCTGCCCGAAACTGGCCTGAATGCAGTGTGTAGTGTTGAATGGCTGGGTACTTGTCCCAATCCACATTCCTTGTTGTGAGTGTCTGAAAGGGAGGAGTGTGGCCTGAATGCACTGTGTGCCTGATTGGCTGACTGACTGCATGAATGCCCTTCTGTGTGATTGGCTGCTGTGTGTGTGCCAGCAGTGTGGATGAGAGACAGAATAGTATATCTGGGGACCTCTCACCACTGGAGATTGTTCAGGAACGTTCAAGCACGTTCAGAAGCATTCAGAAGCTGAGTCTCCACTCAAGAGTAACTGGATTTGCTGATCCTCGACGTCCAGCTGGAAGAAGAAGACTTGCTGTGGCATTTGCTTCGACAGAAACTGAAGGTTGTCGAAATCGTCGAGGACTGACCCGAGAGAGGACCTGGTAAGGCGCCCTCTTCCCGTGCTCCGAGGGACCATCGAGCACCGCTGAATCTTCGCCGAAGCGCCCTGGAAGTCAGACCCTCGAAAGGCTGCCGACCCGAGACGGGACCGCCGAGGAGATCGAAGTGAAGCACCCGGACATCGACGCTGTCGAAGTCCATTGCCGTCGACCAGGGTTCGCAGGTCTGTGCAACCGCTGGAGGCCCGTCGAAGTTGTGTTGCCCAGCCGTGGGAACCACTTGACGCCGTGCCGCCGACGACCGGAGCCGTCCGCTCCTTGCCTAAGAACATTTGAATCGAAGGACTCTCTCGACCGCATCGTCGACCGCTTTTGTCCTGCCGGAGAAAGTCGAGGACGACCAACGCGCCGAGGAGAATCCGCCGGTGGGTTTCCCGCCACCTCACGACCCCAAAGACTCGAGCGACTCGACGCCCTTGCTGGGCTCCCGTCTCTACAATCTTTGCGGTCCAGAACTATTGTCATCGAGGTGCCCCGCACACCTCCGCCTTGCAGGACGCCGACGCCCCGACGCCGACGAGCACCGCTCGGACGAAGCTGCCGCCTCTTCGACATCGTTCTACCTCGTTTGTCGACGGACGTTCGACGCCCCGTGCCTCCCGCTTGAAAGGGAAGGCATTCAAGAAGGGCCGTCGATTCCCCGTCGCCGAACCCCGAGGTCTTCGACGTTTCTCGACGCCTCTCGACGATCCGTGACTCCTGCTTTAAAAGGGGGTCATTCAAGAAGGAGCTGTCGACGCCTCTTCGAAGGACTCGACTCCACCAGGTACATTGGGGGGGTAAAAACATTGCAGGAGAGAATAAGACTATTGAACAATATATGGACTGGGCTTGTGTCATATCCCTTTATTTTACAGGTTGCCCAGGTGGGGGGATCTCCACCCAGAACTGTGTCCAGTAGCTAGGGCCAGTCTTCTGCCTATTGTTTCAACCATCTTTTATCTCTCCTCTCTCTATTGCTGGTTTCCTTCCTATTGATCTGTGTGCTATTTTAACAGTATTGTGAATGCACTGTTATGAGGTCTAATATTAGTGGTACCACTTTAGAATTGTAGATATTTATCATTATTGGTTTTCCTGAGCACAAAGTGCGTTGTTGTGATAAGTGTACATAACCCTTGAATATTAATTATATAAAGACTGTGTTTTCAGTAATACAGTGTGTGGACATTCCTTTGTGGGGGCTTGGGGGATACACTGTACTTAAGAACCAGCCTGCATCACCTCCTGAGAAGCTAGGCCTTGATTGCTCGTCCATTGCTACCGTAATCGAGAATCTTGGCTGGGGTCTTCTGTGCCTCTCCTCTACCATATAGAGAGCGGAAGTACAGACCCCCCCACCGGTCTTGACACATCCAGGGTTTACTTTTCGTCTGTCTCTGCGTTCATACGCGCACACTGGGCGCATGCCACACTGTCTCCAGCGCGAGACACAATGTATCTCGTCGTTTCGTCAGTATGCACCGCTGATGTTCTGGCAGATGGTTCGTAATTTAGCCGGTATCTGCCCTTCGGTCAGCGGACCTTGATTAATGAGCCATCACTGCAAAGCCCGCAGCGGCCGCATTGGGCAGAGGGTTATCTTCTGGGTGCTGCAGCCTGCTGCGCTCGCCCCTCGGGTCCGCGCACCGCCCGCAACTCGTTCCGTTGTCTTTTTCCGAGCGTCTTGCCGTCGCCTGGGCCACCGCCTCCACGTTCCCAATTGTTGTGTTATTATCTCCCGCGAGGCGGGCACCCCGGCGATCGTGCGTGTGTGTGCGTACTTCTCCATCCCCTTTCCGACTCTTGCTGGCTGCAGACTTCGGTGAGGTCCCTCTTTCAAGCGGTCCCTTTGAAGTCCGGGGCCGCCATTTTGTATCCTTTGTCCATCACCGCTTGCTTCAGTAGAAACTTCCAAACTCCCTTATCCTTGCTCTGATGCACAGGCAGATTTCGGTAGGTGTGCAGCAGACATTCCGACGTCCGCATCACCGCTTCAAGTGTCCTTGAGTGCATTTTGACACGCACAAACATGGATCGATTCCAGGATCATCGGGAGCAACCAGGAAACCACGTCCTATTCCATGGCTAGCTAGCCACGCCCCCCCAAAAATTTACTTTGTTGTGAGTAGCTCTGAAGATCTTAAAGTTCAATAAAACTAGATAAATTAAAATATTTACTGTTTGTGTTGCCTCGGGCACATTATATTTACCAATAAAAAAAGCAATTGCGAGAAGACAGATAAGTACTTGACATAAAATCCATCAATTCCGTCATAAAAGGCTCATTATTACCTAGGGGATGTAAATCCATGGATGGAGGGATGGTAACGCATGTTTCAGAATCCTTCATTGGCATTGTCTGCAAGCATGGTGGAAGCTTTCTGTCTGCAGATTTCAGCTTGGTTATGTTCTGACTTGGCAGATTCCCAGATGGCTTCAGCGTCTTCTGATACTGGATCAAGAGTTATGAATTCTAATTCCTCTCCTATCTTCTATCTACCAGATCTCTCAATTGAGGGGCTCTGTGCTGATAGTCACCCAGCAGTCTCCTGCCTCAGATGCTCCTTATGTTCTCTCGGCATAGGCAGCCTTACTATCACAGTCTGATGAATCCCACTTCTGTCCTTGTCTCGCTCATCTAACCAAAGCAATACCAACCTTATGCAAGCATCCCTAGTCCCAAGGTTAGTATATACTGAATGTGTCATGGGTCTGCCTTATACTGGAATGGAAGTACCTAAAAGCCAGTGCCTTATCTTCCTAAACTCCCACCAGGGCTTCATAACTACAGTAGCCAGTGTTTAGTGGTCTAAGGGGATAATGGATTGTGCCTTTTAGACACTCTTCCGACATACGATGTTTCCGATCATGCTCGAGTGTTACTTTCCCTTCTCCCTCAACTGATGTTCTTCTCTCACTGTCTTCTTTCCCAACTCATCCCACCTTGACTCCTTCACCCTGGGCCTTCCTCCTCTATCCCTCTGATACATTTTACTCCATCAAGGCTCACCGCCACCCTTTAATGCAACTACCCTTCCCCTACACGTTCTTACTTCTCCCTCCCCATTACTACTCCCTCCTCCACCTTGCAACTCCCTCCTCCAGACTACTACTCCATCCTCTACACTACTATTCTCTCCTCCAGACTACTACGCCATTCTCTACAGTCTTGGGGTGTACAACTGATTTTGGCAGAAGGCCCATTGTGCCCTACATGCTGCCTTTAGTGGGACAAAAAGCAAATGTGTTTGGGGAGGGCGGCAGTCAGCTGGACGGTGGCGGCAGGGCAGGAGACTTTTTCAACCCCAATTTGTATTCAGCGCATTGGCCCTGGTCCCCTCATTCCACCTCAATGACACAGCCCTGGTTTCCCCTATCCCCCCACCAAACTGCATGGCCATAGTCCTGCTCTAACCCCCCCAACCAAATGGCATATCCCATGTCCCTTGAGCCCCCCACCACAATGCATGTCCCATCACTAATCAGCATGCCCTGTGTCCCCACACCAAACAGCATGCCACTATTCCCCCATGCCCTCCCACCAATGGCATAGCCCTGGTCCCCTCTATTCCCTCCCACCCACCACCAATGGCATGGCCCTTGTAAGGAACTCATGGCGGCAACAGTAAAGACAGATAAGTGATCACAGTTCAAGGGTGTTTATTAAACTGTATGAATGGGTGAGAAAAACGCCTAATCTAAACCTAAAGCTACGATTGGGGAAAGCTACAACCATCAAATAATAATAAAGCAGTCCTAGGTGTGTCTTATCAAATAAAAAGGGCCTATACTAAAAACATTTGCCAAATCTTACCACTAAGTTACAAAAGTGTGTGGGATAATTCTCACCAGAAAAGAAGGAAGTGTTCACAAAACGATAAATCAGGATGGTTTGGCTGGAGTCTCTCTTCCCCACGTTTTAAGCATGGGACAAGGCAGGACTTCTGAGCACAGAACCTGGGCCTCTATAGAACGAGGTTCACAATTCCATTCAATGATACCAGGACCTTCAGGGCCAAATCTTTCTTCTGCAAAGTCTCTTGTCTTAGAACAAACAAAACAAAAAGTCCTTCAGTGATCTTGCACGTTGGGCGATTGTCCTTCACCCCTGGGACCTCCCTCCAACGGGCTCATATCCTTCTTGCAACGTGGACCTCCCTCTGCCAGGTTCAATATGGACTTTTACTAGGAAACTCAATACTATCATGATGCAGGATTTACTTCTCTTAGCTTTTCCCTTGGCATCCCTCCATCAGGTTCACATAGAAATTCATGAACTGTGTTAAGGATGGCTAACACAGTTCATGATTTGCTTCATCAGAAAGAGTAGTTTCCCTTCTCATAGCTTTCTCTTGGCTATGGGTCAGAGACTTTCAATTGTACAAGGGATTTGACGTACCCCTTGTAGGACCACTCTGACACTTCACAGCACCCCTTCCTATTGCCTTCTGGTACTTGCAGTTTCAACACCAAAACAAAAGGGGTCAGCAAGAGTCCTTAGAATGAGCACTCCTGTGGCACCTGACCACTCTGCAGCTGGCTCTTGGCTGGGCTTTCACAAAAGTTCAAACATACACAAGTTCTTTATTCACAAGTTTCTTGCATTCACATAATGTTGCTGATAGCAAACTGAACTGTGCTGAGCCCAAGGTTGCAATCAGCTTTCTCCGACTCACTGGCTCTGCTGAACCCGTTGGCTTGCCTTCTGGTGTCAAGGACGGTACCACGGTAGCCAGCATCCCTCCCCGCCTGCGCTATCAATGCAGGAGGGTCCCATGTACCTTTGACATCTGTTTCTCCACGCGTCAGCGGTGAATCCCGGTCTTACGTTCCCTTTTCCGGAGGCTTCGTGGGCCTGTGTTGAAAAGGACAAGGGTACTTCCCTCGTCGCTCTTTCAGCTTTTGCCACCTTTCGTCTCCATTTGAACTGCTGTCCTGGAATAGCTGCTTCCTCGTGCGGTTGGCCTTGCTCGTAGTTTGCTCTTGTGTTCTGCCTTTTATCCTTGTGGGGAAGGTAAAGGGCCAACAGGTGTGTATGATTATTATCCATTGCCTGACTCTGCCTGACCCTTGTGTTGGGAAATGTCAGGTAAAAGGATCTGGTGTTAGTCCGTTGTCTGTCACAGTGTAAGAAAGTGTTTGTGTCAGAAAGGGGGCTAGAGCTTCTAAATATCCTGTAGGGTAGGATGGGGAAAAGGTGTTATAGGGAAGGGGGTACCGCGTCTCAACCTTTGGTGTCCCACTTCCACTCTCTGAAGACCCCTCATCCATGTGATCCTCCCCCACTTGTCCACCCCCAGGAACTGGATCCAATAGCGATGGGCGTGTCCTGGCCACCTGGATTGCAGATCTCTGTGACTAGTGGGTGACACTGTCAGGTTTCACACCCTGGTCCCCCATATCCTCCACAGGCCCCACCAATGGCATGGCCCTGGTACCCACCCTATTCCTCCCATCAATGACATGGCCCTAGACCACCCCCCCAGACCACCAACCCCACCAATATCATAGCCCTGGTCCTCCCACACCCCATTCATGGCATGGCACTGAACCCCCTAAAACTCTCACCCCACAACCAAACACTATGCCCCATGACCCCCACCTACAACCATATACTATGTCCTATGAGCCACACCCCCAACCAAACACTAGGCCCCATGACCCCAACCAAACACTAGGCCCCATGACCCCCCACCTCCCAACCAAACACTATGCCCAATGACACCCACCCCAACCACACTATGCCCCATTACCCCCACCCTGCAACCAATGACTGTGCCCAATGACCCCCCAACAAAACACTATGCCCAAGGACCCCCACGCCCCAACCAAACACTATGCCCCATGACCCCCATACGCTCAGTGTTGAAGGGTATAGGTGGGTGACCTCTACTGCACGTGGCACAGGTTCACTGTATTAAGGACCCACAAGGCAGTGGCCGTGCTACAGTAGAGAGCGGGGAGCCATTATGCTGAGCTAGACTTTATGAAGGCAGAGTTAGGGGCTCCCGTCGGTACTCACTGCTGTGGAGTCGAGTAGTTTTGATGGGACCAGGCAGGTGTAGCCCGTTGTCAGCTAGGTTTGCCGGTCTCTCACCAACGTAGACTTAATAATCAAGTCCTGCAACGCTGTCAGCTCCGCTAGGAAGGGCTATCTCAGCATTTCGTGCCCACCACTACTCACCACAGCATCAACTGGCTGGTGCTTTCATGGGCCGTGTGTAGGTGCTGATCACCCAGATTGGCCATTGAAAACAGAGTATGAAGGAGACAGAGCCAAGCATGTGGTTATATCCAGGCACGCACCCCTCAGGGATCCAAGGGAAATCACGCAGACCAACCTTCTTCTGGCGACCCTTGAGTCCCGGTGGAGAGACTGTCCGTGTCCTGCAGGGCCTGCGGATAGGTCAATAGAGTTGCTGAGTCCGGCAGAGGTGTGGAACACCAGGGCTTCCCCTGTGTGAGCGAGGGCAGAGGTTCAGCAAAGGGGGCTTGGTGGGGGCAACAGCACGACCCAGTTGGCCACCGTGGGAGTGTGGCGCAAAGGGAGGCCGCTAACACAAGGCCAGTCACAAGTGCAGTGGGCGCACACCTCGTTCCGGATAATTACTAGGTAGGTGAGGCAATATGTACAAAAACATGCAGGTACAGCAGTTGGACTGCTCCGATCGAGTTGCTGTGTGGCCAGTCCACGATTAACCGATGGCCGGTAGCTGGTGGGCAGCAGGATGAGAGCCACAGGAGTTTTCCCGCAGCGGCTCAACACCCGCACGCAGGGCCCCCTGCCGTGCACAGTCCGGTGGTCCGCGACCACAGGCAATTTCACAGGGGTTCTCAGTCGCTGTGCCAGCCTGGGGAGAGCGTCGGTCGACCACCGGAGTAGCTGCTGAGGAAGCTGGAACAGTGGCGCTGGATGCCTGGACCCCGTCCGAGGCGGTGTGGCAGTAGCAGCCGGGGCCCCGCCGGTGGGAGACTACTGCCCCGTCAAGGGTGTCCTCTCGTCGTTCAGGTGTGCAAGGCGCGACTGCAGTGCGGATCCGGGCCAGTGACACCCCTCCCCCAGCAGGCCTGCAGCGCCCCGCACTAGATTGTCTGCGGGAGCGCGCCATGTTGAACCGCAGCACGGCTAGCCTCAGGGGATTCCAGCGGAGACCTTCAGGCAGGAATATCTCTGTGGATGCGGCAGTTCTGAGGCTGGGTGTCGGCCAACAGCCGCGGGTACTTTGTATGCTGCTGTCAACCAAGTGTGGATAGGAGTCACAGCGCCACGACGGAGTGATCAGTAGAAAGGATATTTCCAGTACGGAGCTCTCATTTATGCGGCCATACTCGATCAAGCACAACAGCGCCCCACCCCCCACACAATCAACTTTAAATTTAGACTCAACAGGGCCGATGATCCAATCTGAAATATTTACTTTTTTTTATTTTTTTTTACAGTTTTTATTATTTTAAACAACCAACACACCAAACATTACAACCATTTCGGACATACATTTTCAGATTAAAGATATTACATTATACACTATTCTCTTCCGTCCTCCCCCCTCCCATCCCCAAACTCTGAGCCGTCGTATCCGTCCCTTCTGCCTGAGCATCTGCTGATGTCTCAGTCATCATAATCACATCCTGATCGTCCATATCATGGTTACCCCGGTGGGGGTTCGCCATTGAGGTCACCAATTGTCTCCAGTCTATCAGGGGGCCTATTTCCTCCTCCCCTCCTTTAGTGACTGCTTCATACCAGACCGTGGTTTCTGCCTCTGCCCACTTGAGGTCTGCCCACCACATCTCTATCTTAGGCCTGTGGGCCGCCTTCCAGCACATTGCTATTCTGCGCTTGGCCAAGATATAAGCAAGGTCTTTCATCTTGCTAATATGCTTTAGGGTACGAGGTCTAGGGAAGCCCCCCAACATGCATGCCCAGGCCGACTCCACATCCAGCCCCACCCCCCAGCCGGCCATTTTCACCTTCAGTTCCACCCAGAATCTTTTCACCTCCGGGCAAGCCCAGAACATATGTAACAGCCCCGCCTCCTCTTCTCCACACCTGGGGCATTTTTGTATGGCAGAGCCGCCCAACCTAGCTATCCTGCCCGGAGTCAAGTAGGCTCTGTGGGTGATGTATAACTGGATCTGCTGGAGTCTTGCATTCCGGGACAATTTCTTGTGGTATCTTTGGGCTCTGTCCCATTGCCCCTCTGTCATGGGTTCCCCCACCTCCTCCTCCCAGTCCAGCCTCAATTGGGAAAGCTCCTTCCCCACCCTCGCACTCAGGAGTTCATATATTCGTGATATTTCGTGCCCGCCCTCTGAGACAACGTACATCATTTCTATGGTGGAATCCGGTTCCTCTGCAAGTACTGTTTCGGGCCATCTTCCCCTTACCCTTTTCATGATCCTGGAGTAGGTGATATATTGACCCCTGTTTACCCCAGTCTCTTCCAGCAACCTTTGGAATTCCACTGCCTCCCCCTCCTGCCATATGTCTCCAAGGGTCGCCAAGCCCACCAGCTCCCAATATTTGCGAACCCCTTTGATCAGTTGGGAGTCTTCCCCGCATAGTGCCACCAGCAGGGCCTGCAAGGATAACGGGTTTGTCTCTCCCGTAGTTTTCCATGCTCTACGCCAGACCTCCCATCCCAACCTGAACAATCGCCCCATCTTCGCCACTTTTGTCCTATGTAGCCACACTGGCCCTCATTACGACCCTGGCGGAAATCGAAAAACGATGGCGGAAATGCAATACCGCCATCGAATAGCGCTCGGTGCGATTATGACCCGTCACCGTAAAGTACGATGCCATTAGCGACACCGTAGTGAACGCCAACGCTAACTGCACCAAGTACGCGCACGCGCGCCATGCGAAACCGTAATTACCACCATGGCGCAACGGTACGCGAATTCTGACCCTAGCGGACATTTACCTAACGCCATCAAGCATGGCGGAAAGTACCATTCCGCCATGGTGAGAAGTACGGCATCGCGAACCAACCGTAAAAGGCCCTACTGAGTGCCCGTACACCACTCCCTGGCCACATTGCACAACTCCTCGTAGGTGCAATGAAGTCACACAATGCAACAAGTGAAATGTACAAGTCACCCATGCATGCCAACGAACAAAAGAATGTAGGGGCTCCAAGTGCCTTGTGAGTGGCCATCCATATTTGCCATGGCACTATTGCCGTACTGATGCAGCACAGGCATGTGAAGGTTCAAGTACAGCAACATGAACTGAAATATGAGACAAACAAAAACAGGCCCCCCATCGCTTGACACCAGTGTAAGGCAACATTCAAAGCAGTATCTTGAGTGAGACTGCACCAGCCCTGTACTCCTGCCAGTAAACAAACCAACCATCAGCATAAGCATGTACCACACAAGTTGGCAGAGTGACTGAGCAGCCAGGCTCATCTCAAGAGGGGCCAATGGGAGCTGCAGGGCACAGATGGCACGAATACAGAAGCTATTCCAATGGACATGACCTCAGTCTCCCTCCAAGAAACGCACGCAAACACAGGCACCTGTGACCAGCCATATTCTGATAATCACATCATTCCACCAATCCACCTGGCTGACCGGCAACGGTTACACAAAAGCTAATCCCCCGCCCCTGAGCATGACATCATTAAAACAGTCATAATGGCAGCCCCTATCCCTGACCTCACTGGGCTTCGTAGGCAAACGCGCCCAATACAGTACCACGCAACTATACTCAGAAGCCGGAACCCAATGAAGATCTTCTCACAATACATCGCTCCACAAATAGGAATATGCTACATTACTTGCAAAGAATAACGCTACACGGTCAATATCATAATCAAAATTTAATGCACAACAAAATCACCAAGCCCATACAGCTATTAGGTCATGAACTCCAAAATATATTTCATCATTGTGGGCTGCAGCCGCAATAAATGACCAGCCTCTTCTTGTGTGACGCCCTGTTCCTTCATGGTACACAGGGGCTACATTCACGTTCAAAAAGGCAACATGGAAGCGCCTAGAACCGCAGGGCCGTCCCATTAGGTAGGCACTAGTCCAGCTGAAAGGTCGATATGTTGCTCCTAGCCACTAGTACTGCGTAAGGGCATGTGGCCCATTGGCGATCGTCCCATAAGATCGTAATGGTGCTCCACTGATTAACACGAAGCAGCAGGTGTCGGGAGTAAAAGCCATCTGCAGGAGTGGCATACAGATGGCAGCGGCAAAAGGGGAGGAGATACCGGTCACCCAAATGAAATGAAAAAGAATAGTATGGGCATCAGAACTTCATTTGAATTACTCACTTCAATGATCACACTAAATCCACAGCCATATGCATGCTAGCCCTCTCAAAAGGATTATTCCCACCCAAAAATCACTTGCGAATCATAACTATATAAATCGAGGTGAAAACACTATTACAAACGAGTGTTTGTGTGCATGCGTCTGTTAAAACAGATTCCATTAGATGGGATTAGTAACGTGCATAGACACAAGTGTTTGAAGGCGCGTCGAGACAGGGAGGGTTCAACAAGGGCACATAGACGATGGTCCCACTATGGCAGCCCTGCATCACATAGCGCAGGGGAAGTGGATAGATTCCAAAAAGCCATGTACATGGCAAACTCTCTATTAAATCATCTGTCCATGCATCCATACATCATTCCCTCATCCCGGTATGAAAACGCCTGATTATTTACTCACATAACATGTGAAATTTCCATTGAGTCTGTGCGTAATGCAGTCTGCAAAATCCACTGTGCTCCAGCCCGGAATTCCAGTGTTGTGAAGTGACATGTATTTGGGAACGTCCGGCCTTATCGTCCACTACGCTATTGCGCATCCCATACTATTCATATCAATCATTGCATTCTCGCCATGGCCCCTGTCCGAAGGACATTAAACAATAGAACTTTATATCTGCAGTCAGACCTGTGGGCGTCTCCTCGCCGCTAGCTGAAAACCGAAAGCGCTGTCCTTCGAATTCCTCATTTGCAACATCACGTCGAAAAGGCATCTGTGACCGCTTGAAATCACAAATCCATCCATGTAGTGCGGCAGTGTGTGAAAATGGCAACTGGCTTCACTCACAAATGGGACGCCCCGCCCGTCGGTGAACCGCGGTACAGTGCTGCATGAGGGTCCACCGTTAATCGAGTACTACATTCCACTGACCCTTCACAAGTTTGTTCGCGACTGCAAAGATAGTATGTGAAACAATGGGACCATAGCAGAATGAACATATGAACCAATATTTCACTGCCATCGGGATTAAATACATGATTGTAATAGCAAGATGCCATGCGTCGAATTGCAGCGTTGTGTGCGGGACGTGCTCGCCCAAAGGAGATTGCAGCTTGCACAGGTGGAATGAATCACCACAGGTGGAGGCTATACAGCCTGAAAACACATAAATTGTACACCCAACCCCCTCCCACAACCACACCCACTCCAAAATGCTACCGGCAGGACTAGCGATGTTGGCCCTGGGGGACCTGATAGCACTGCAAGTACTCCAACTTCAAGAAGAAGACGAACACCAACTACTACAACAACCTGCCGCACAGAGGAGACGCAGGAGGAGGAGGAGGGCAAGGCAGGGCCAGCAAGGCCCAGCAGCACAGCCACTACCACCACGCAGGCAGCCCGCAATCCCACGCCTCCGAGCACATCCGTTCAACCTCACTGATGAGCAGATCCACACCCTCTACCGTTTGGACCGGGACACCATAACCGCCATTGTGGACATGACACACGCTGACCTTGTCAGCATGATAGATAGCCCAACCGCCATCCCACCCCTACTGAAGGTGGTGTCTGTACTCCACTTCCTGGCCACAGGCACCTACCAGCACACAGTCGGACAGTTGCATGGCATTTCACAGCCACTGTTGTCACGGACACTATTGCAAGTGCTCGATGCCCTCCTGAAGCACGCAGACGACTACATCTCTCTACCACGCTCGGAGCAGGAAATTACGAACACAAAAGTGGGATTCCATGCACTTGCCGGCATACCGGGTTGCATTGGTGCCATCGACTGCACCCATGTGGAATTGGTTGTCCCACATGCCATGGAGGCCCAGTACCGCAACCGAAAACAATATCATTCTCTTAATGTACAAATGGTGTGTGACTCCAACAGGATCATTACACATTGTTGTGCCCGATTTCCTGGATCAACCCATGATTCTATGGTCTTGAGGAACTCTACAATACCACGCTACATGGAGCGACACGCAGGGAACAGATCCTGGCTACTCGGTGAGTCTCATTTCATGCATGATAATGTGGGGTATGTGATGCGGCAATGACCTGGCAGGAAGGGGGGGGATGCGTACGTAGCAATGTCATTCCACAAACATCCTTTATTGTCCACATACAGGTGATGCCGGGTATCCACTGAAGAGATGGCTCCTTACACCACTCCGGAACCCACAGAACCAGCATGAGGAGGACTACAACCATGCCCACTCACGTACCCGTGTAGTCATAGAACAGGCATTCGGCCTACTGAAGGGTCGTTTCCGCTGCCTCAGCAGGTCTGGCGGGGCACTCCTGTACCGCCATGAGAAGGTTGCAAAGATGGTCATGGCATGTGTCATGCTACACAACATGTGCGTACGTAGAAATGTGCCCATGCCCCCTGACGCAGAACTGCAAGCACCTGAAGATGGTCATGATGAGGGTGGGGATGTGGCAGCACCTCAAGGAGTCTGCGAGGCACAGGAGGGCCGTGAAATTCGTCAGATTATCATAGATTCATGCTTCTAGCACTCACGCCCGGTGGCTGATACATGGACACGGGACTTGTGGCACTGTGTGTGTCTGGAACATGCACAATATGGACTGTACGCCTATAAAGGCCTCGTACACAAAGATCAATGTCCACACATCTCATTGGATGATTGTGAAATGTTTATAGCATATGTGAAATTATGTTACACACCCCATCGACCCGCCACCCAAGTAAGCCCAACACACCCCCTCCACCCTCCTACCTCCCCCCCGAACACCAGTGTCCAAAGATGCTCATTGTCAGTGGGCAGACGCTATTGCAAGCCCCCTCTCCGGGTATCAGGGGCACCCCTGCCTGTGGAGCGCAGGTTCCTCCCAGATCTACGTTGGGGGCTGCCCTGGACGGAACTTGCAACGGATGATGTCTCTGCCTGCTCACGTCCATGCATGTCCCTAAGGGTTTGTGAGAGCTCAGTGAGCACACGGCGCACAGCGGCAAGTTCAGCACATACGTCTTTGGACGTCGCATGCAGTTCCCCCCTCAGGCTCTCGGTGCTTCTCTCCATTTGTACCCTCAGGCTCTCGGTGCTTCTCTCCATTTGTGCCCTTAGTGTCTCTGTACTTCTCTCCATTTCTGCCCTAAGTGTCTCAGTAGATGTTTCTATGGCTGCCTTAGTACCCCCACATTCATCAGCATGGTCCTTGAGGAGCGTGGCCAGTTGCTGCTGTTGCACGATCACCTGGTCGAGGGACTGTTGCCTCTGCTGGGCCATGGCCATTTGCGGTGGTGTCACAGAGGGGCTGATCACCTCATGTTGCCTTGACACAGGGCTTGTGGGGGATGGCCAGTCGTCGTCTTGTGGGTGCCCCTGCGTGGTATCCTCATGGTGTACGGGATGAAACAAACAGGGGGATTGAGACAGGTCATGGATGGATCCTACATCGACATCACCGTTTTCTGTGTCGGAGCATGCTGCCATTAATGCAGTGTCACCTATGGTGCTGCTGCCACCAGAAGCAGTGCCTTCTGTGGCATCCATTGGGGGGACCTGTGGTGGTGCTGTTGTGGGCATGCTGGCTGCTGGGGTGCCTGTTGAAGTGCCCTCCTGTGTGCTGCCACTTGATTTGTGCTGCTGCCGTGTCTTGATCCCTGCAGCTGAGGTGGAGGGTCTTTGGCCGTTGGTCTTGGCCCTCTTTGCAGGTGTGCTGGTAGGGGTGTCCTGGAGCTCGTCGTTTGAATCGGACCCTGTGGTGGAGTAAAGGAGGGCGAGCGTTATTAATGGGTCTGTGGAAATTGGAATGGCAATGTATCACATGTATTGGGGTGGTACCTGAGGGTGATTTGGGTCAGGGCCTTGGAGGTGGTTTCATTTTTGTGTGGATTGAGGATGCAGTTGTTTTGCAGCCTGCAGTTAGGGTGTGCCTGCTGCACGTGTAGAGGGTGTTTTTAGGATTTTTAATTATTTATGTATTTAATGTGACTTTTAAAGTGCGCTATCAGGCCAATGTATGTGGACGTTCTCCTGGACATGTGTTTCTGTTGCACTATGTGGACACATGGTACTTCACATGATTGGACATTGTGGATTTAGCATTGTTTTATTTGGCCCACCTACCTGATTCTTCGGATGTCTGCACTCCTTTCTCCATCCCTCCGACTCCCTCTATACTCTCCATTCCAATGGTGGAGGCACAGATTTCTTCCCAGGGGGTCAACTTGATGGGTGATTCCGATCCTCCCCCGGTAGCTGTGGCAATGTTACGGTTGGTGGATAGTATGCTCCGTACGCGTATCCGCAAGTCGTCCCATCGCTTTCTGCATTGCTGTGGGTTGCGGGGTGCGGTCCCCACCGCACTTACCCGCTGTGCCACCAGGGCCCATATGGCCTTCTTGTTCGCAAGTGCCGTCCTGGTCATTTGCGTCGAGAAGACGACGGCAGCATTCTCCTGGAGGGTCTCTGTGAGCACAGTGAGTTCCTCAGGGGAGAAGTGGACCTGCCGCTTGCGGTCGCACGCTTTTTTCGCTACTTTTCCCATTTTTATTGTTTTCACTAGGGTGGATGACGGGTTGGGATGTGTCTCAGGGTAGTATTTTTAATGGTTGTGTGGGAATTCTGATTTTATAGGTGTACGGCGTGCTGTTTCCCGTTCCGGGACCATGTTTTTACTTCCGTTTCCGTATATTTACGGTCACCGTATTTTCCGATTGCCGCTCATTACGGTGACCGCTATGATGGGTGGCGGAATTGCACCTAGGGCGCCGTACGACGGCGGTGAGGGGCGTTTTGGGGACATTTCCGCCATCGCGGACTTTGCACTTCCGCCATGGCGTAGTGCTCGTGCCCGATGGGTCAGAATTGGCCGCACTTTACTCCGTCGTGCAATGGCGGAAACGCTATTTACGCTATGGCGGTCAGGTCAGTTACTTTCCGCCAGGGTCGTAATGAGGGCCACTGTCTCATTTAGGAAATATGAGGACGTATCGCCCCGCAAGAGCCTAGCTTCCGCAGAGTCCTCTGCGGCCAACCATCTAGTGACATACAACAGCTGTCCCGCCAGGTAATACAATTCAAAATTCGGTAGGTTTATGCCTCCCCTGTCACACGAATTTTGTAATTTCCACAGGGCCACCCTATTTCTAGAATTATGCCAAGTGAAGCCCCTGCACAGGCTATGAAGTTTGACAAAGAAGCGTCCGGGGAGCAAAAACGGGACATTCACAAAAAAATGCAGCAATCTGGGTAACACCACCATTTTGAGCAACGCTTCTCTCCCCATCATGGCCTGGGGTAGCTTGGACCAGAACGCCATGCTATTCT
This sequence comes from Ambystoma mexicanum, assembly GCF_040938575.1. Taxonomy (NCBI): domain Eukaryota; kingdom Metazoa; phylum Chordata; class Amphibia; order Caudata; family Ambystomatidae; genus Ambystoma; species Ambystoma mexicanum. The sequence continues at coordinate 1,473,086,258 of NC_090932.1, read as the reverse complement.
TTATGCCATAGACCGCTTTCACCGTGTTGTGCTTATGCTCTGCTTCTATCCTATGGTATATGTTTATACCTAGATATCTAAACGTCACGGTCTGCCAAGGTATCTGTAAGACAGGCAATTCTTCCAGAGGGACCCCTTTGTACCTCCCTAAGGGGAATATGCTGGACTTTGCAGGGTTTACTGATATGCCAGAGAGGGCTGCGTACCGGTCCATTACTTCCAGCACATACTGCACGTTCTCCTCTGGGTATCGCAGGTAGAGAAGTATGTCATCCACATAAAGCGAAATCAAATGGGTATTTCCTGTCGTTGGTATCCCTACCTCCCCATATTGCTGCCTTAGGCAGACTGCCAACAGCTCCAGCGCAAGCACGTACAGCATGGGCGACCAGGGGCACCCCTGCCTAGTTCCTCTGCTGAGTTGCCACTTATCAGAAATTACAGAGCCTGTTTTAACCCTAGCCATCGGGGAACTATATATCATTTTAACCCATCTAATATATCCCGGTCCTATCCCATACCCCTTCAGGGACGCGATCAGCCATGGCCACCTGACTGAATCGAAGGCCTTGACCGCATCTAGTGACACTATTGCCAGTTCGCCCGGGTCTCGTTCAGTGTGGTCGATAATGTGGTGAAGCCTTCTATGGTTGTCCGTGATATTTCTGCCGGGGATATATCCTGTCCGGTCTGAGTGTATCAGCTTGCCAATTACTCGCTTAAGCCTACTTGCGAGCAACGCAGTGAGGATTTTACTGTCTTGATTGAGCATCGACAGGGGTCTGTAAGATTCACAATCCTCATTCGGCTTGCCCGGTTTCAGGAGCGGGATAATCACTGCTTCGCGGAGAGACTCCGGCAGTTTCCCTAGTTCGTAAGCTTCATTGAACATGGCCAGTATTGGCTGGAGCAACTCCTGCCTGAATACTTTATAAAATTCGCTGGGCAACCCGTCCGACCCAGGAGCTTTACACGTGGGCAGGTGTGTGATCACCGCGTCTAGTTCGTCAAGGGTGACCGGGGCCTCCAGCTCCGCTCGCTCTGAGTCATCTAAGGTGGGGAGCTCTATATCTTCTATCACATTCTCGATTTCCTGGCACTTTTCATCTCCTACATCCTCATACAAGCGTTTGTAATATTTAAGGAATTCCTCGTTTACTCCTTCCTGGGTATTCCAAACCTGGCCTTCTGCATTTTTGACTTCTCTAATCACCTGTCGGGGTGTCTCGTTCTTGTACAACCAGGCCAATAGCCTGCCCGGCTTGTCTCCTCCCGCATGTTGCCTCTCTATGTACTTTTTGTAGTTTAGCTTACACAGTCTGTCCCACAGTTCCCTGCTAGCCCTTTGCAGTTCTCTAATCTTAGCGGTATTCTCTCTGGAGGCCTCCCCACTTCTCATCAGGTCCTCCAGCTCTCTTTCAGTTTCCTGCAAATCCCGCTCAATGCGCCCCTGGAGCCCTCTTGATTTCGATATGGCCACCCCGCGCACCACTACCTTAAATGCTTCCCATACCGTTCCATTGGATCGTACGCTGCCAGTGTTTATTATGAAATATTCCTCAATGGCCTCCCTCAAGTCCTCACGGAATCCCAGGTCCTGTAGGGCCTCAGTTCTAAGCCTCCATGTCGGGATTCGTGCCCTGTGGGGGCGGCAACGCCACTCCACAACCAGGGGCGAATGATCTGAGAGCACTCTAGCTTTATATTCTGCGCTCCTCATTTCGCCCGCTATCTACGCCGCTGCAAATACATAATCTAACCTGGTATGCAGGTCATGTGGAGCAGAATAATGCGAATATTGCCTGTCCGTTGGATGCAGCTGTCTCCACATGTCCTCTAGTTTAAACTCAGACAACAGTGTCCCCAACCCTTTAGCTTCTGGCGTGGGCTTGGCCATCTTGTTATCTGACCTATCCATTTGAGGGTTCAGGGAGCAATTGAAATCTCCTCCCCACAACAACACCCCTCCCAGTAGTGGGCTGATTTTACTGTACAATGATCTAAAATAGGATGCGATGTCGTGGTTCGGGGCATATAAGTTAATAATGGTCACTTCTTTATTTTCCAAGAGTCCCTCCACCACCACCATTCTGCCTTCCGGGTCTACCGTTGATCTAAGCAATTGGAACAGCACATGCAGTGCCACCCATGTGACCACCCCTCTTGCGTATGCCGAATATGTGGCTCCCGTGACGTTACCCTTCCACTTTCTCCTCACTGTCTCCAATTTCTCCCTGGTGAGGTGGGTTTCCTGGAGCAACGCTATGTCAACCCTCATCCTCCTAAGGTACATCATAACTTTATTTCGTTTTAGGTAGCTGTTGAGACCCCGAACATTCCATGTCATGATTTTAAGGTTACCCGATTCCATTTGCCCAATGTTCTTCTGCCCTCCACCACTTCCTATTGCTACCTCTTTGACTCGTATTATGGCTCAGTCCCCTCCCAACTTCCCAAACTTCCCTTTCACTCCCATCTTCCCCCCCTCCCCACTGCACACTCCCCTTCCCCCTCCTTTCCCAACCCCCACACATGCCCAGCTCCATCCCTGGATCTCAGGCTCACCCGCGTCTGGTCCTGTCTCGTGGTGTCGAGGACTAGGACCCCGCGGGGTGTCAACTAGTAGTGACCTAACTAAGCAAATGCTAGGGGGATTCAAGGGTTGGCCCCCTGGAGCTCCCTCCTTGCGTATTCAAAATAAGACAAACGGACCTCGCCGACAAGCACATACCTCCGCCCGCAGTCATTGCGAGCCTAATTTCACTACTATATTCTAGTCTCATTGTCTCTCGCTGTGTCACCGTAGGTGCCTCAGCCCAATTGCTCCTCTTCTCTGACTCCCGTCTTGATCCTCGATTCTTGGGGCTGGCTCTGCATCTCCAGCCATCCCATGGCATCCTCCGGCGTATCGAAAAACAGTGGTTTGTTCTTGTGGAACACTTTCAGTCTCGCTGGGTACAGCAACATGTATCTATACTGTGCCTCTCTCAGTCTTCTTTTGACAGACCCGAAGTTCATTCTGCTGCGCTGCACCTGCAGGGTGTAGTCAGGGTATGCAGTTATTTTCGCGGACCCCTTTTCGATCGTCCCCCCTTTCCGGAAGTATTTGAGAACCCTTTCCCGGTCTCGGTAGTTAAGGATCTTTGCAATCAGCGGCCTGTGGGGGCTGCCCTTTCGATCGCAAAACCCTGGGACAATTCTCCTCCGGTTATTTCCTGCAGCAACATGGTTTCCACGTACTCCGTAGGGTTGGGCCCCTCCATTCCTTCTGGCAGTCCAACGATGCAGACATTATTGCGTCTAGCGCGGCCCTCCGCTTCTTCTGCTCTGTTTTCAAGATTGCCCACTCGTTGCACGAGGGCATGAAGTTCTGATCTGTGGGCAGAGCATTCCGCTGTGTTGGGGGCCACCTCTTTTTCTAGGGTCCCGGTGCGCTCCGCCAGTGTTCTTACGTCCTGTCTTAGTAAGGTCACCTCTTCCAGGACCGCTCCGACCCTAAGGTCTAGCCCTGCTTTCAGGTCGTTCATGGCCAGTTCCAACTTTGTCTCCCAGGCCACTTTCAGATCCGCAATTGCAGCCAACACCTCCTGGATCGTGCCCGGGGCCTCCTCCGTAACAGCGGCGGCTTTGTCCTTGCACTTGGCCCCCTCCGTCCCCGGGGGTGTCTTGGCATATGCCTCCAGCGTTGGCTGTTTGTTTTTTGGTCTCACGACTTTATTTGACATTGTGGGATGGGCCAGCACCGCCACCGCGCACTTGGAGGTCCGTGTGGTGACGGACTATGCTTAGTTTTTAGGGCCCTTCTCCGCCGTGTAGGGTGACACTCATTCACAATCCCCTGAGCTCTTGGGTTGTGCTGTGCCTGTGTCCCTTCGTTTTCATGTGCAGTGTTATGCCACTCGTATAGCCCCTTCTTGGGTCTCCTAGCACACAGCGACCCGTCCTTGTCGCACCCCCAGGTCTCACTCTAGCAGGTTCCATCCATTTTACCAAGGGCCCTCCGCTTGTAGATCCGGCCTGCTGTCAGATGACATGGGCACACACCTGCACTTTAGTTCTGCGGACTAGTCCGTGTGTCTCCTGTCTGTCTTTTGTGGCATCGTGTCCGGTGTTGCTCTGGATCTCCCCGGAGTCTGTCCGCTCTCCTTTTTTTTTTAAATTTACCCCTTCCCCCAGGGCAAGCTCACACCAGCAGTGCTATGCAGGCAGGGCAGCCATCCCTGCAATAACTTCATGTGCATCCAGGGTTTCCTTTTTGTCTGTATCTGCGTTCATACGCACGCACCGGGCACACGCCACACTGTGTCTCCAGCGCGAGACACAATGTATCTCATCGTTTTGCCAGTATGCACCGCTGATGTTCTGGCAGATGGTGCGTAATCCAGCCGGTATCCGCCCGGCGGTCAGCGGACCTTGATTAATGAGCCATCACTGCAAAGCCCGCAGCGGCCGCATTGGGCAGAGGGTAATCTTCCGGGCGCTGCAGCCTGCTGCGCTCGCCCCTCGGGTCCGCGCACCGCCCGCGACTCGTTCCGTTGTCTTTTTCCGAGCGTCTTGCAGTCACCTGGGCCACCGCCTCCACGTTCCCAATTGTTATGTTATTATCTCCCGCGAGGCGGGCGCCCCGGCGATCGCGCGTTTGTGTGTGTGCATACTTCTCCATCCCCTTTCCGACTCTTGCTGGCTGCAGACTTCGGTGCGGTCCCTCTTTCAAGCGGCCCCTTTGAAGTCTGGGGCAGCCATTTTGTATCCTTTGTCCGTCACCGCTCGCCTCAGTAGAAACTTCCAAACTCCCTTATCCTTGCTCCGATGCACGGTCAGATTTCAGTAGGTGTGCAGCAGACATTCCGACATCCGCGCCACCGTTTCAAGTGTCCTTGGGTGCATTTTGACACGCACAAGCACGGATCGATTCCATGATCATCGGGAGCAACCAGGAAACCACGTCCTATTCCATGGCTAGTTAGCCACGCCCCCCTAAATATTTACTTTGTTGTGAGTAGCTCTGAAGATCTAAAAGTTCAATAAAACTAGAAAATTAAAATATTTACTGTTTGTGTTGCCTCGGGCATATTAAATTTACCAATAAAAAAAGCAATCGTGAGAAGACAGACAAGTATTTGACATAAAATCCATCAATTCCGTCATAAAAGACTCATTATTACCTAGGGGATGTAAATCCATGGATGGAGGGATGGTAAGGCATGCTTCAGAATCCTTCATTGGCATAGTCTGCAAGCATGGTGGAAGCTTCTTGTCTGCAGATTTCAGCTTGGTTATGTTCTGACTTGGCAGATTCCCAGATGGCTTCAGCGTCTTCTGATACTGGATCAAGAGTTATGAATTTTAATTCCTCTCCTATCTTCTATCTACCAGATCTCTCAACTGAGGGGCTCTGTGCTGATAGTCACCCAGCAGTCTCCTGCCTCATATGCCCCTTATGTTCTCTCGGCATAGGCAGCCTTACTATCATGGTCTGATGAATCCCACTTCTGTCCTTGTCTCTCTATCTAACCAAAGCAATACCAACCTTATGCAGGCATCCCTAGTCCCAAGGTTAGTATATACTGAATGTCTCCTGGGTCTGCCTTATACTGGAATGGAAGTACCTAAAGGCCAGTGCCTTATCTTCCTAAACTCCCACCAGGGCTTCATAACTACAGTAGCCAGTGTTTAGTGGTCTAAGGGGATAATGGATTGTGCCTTTTAGACACTCTTCCGACATACGATGTTTCCGATCATGCTCGAGAGTTCCTTTCCCTTCTCCCTCAACTGATGTTCTTCTCTCACTGTCTTCTTTCCCAACTCATCCCACCTTGACTCCTTCTCCCTGGGCCTTCCTCCTCTATCCCTCTGATACATTTTATTCCATCAAGGCTCACTGCCATCCTTTAATGCAACTACCCTTCCCCTACACGTTCTTACTTCTCCCTCCCCATTACTCCCTCCTCCAGACTACTACTACATCATCTACACTACTATTCTCCCCTCCAGACTACTACGCCATCCTCTACAGTCCTGGGGTGCAGAACTGATTTTGGCAGAAGGCCGATTGTACCCTACATGCTGCCTTTAGTGGGACAAAAAGCAAATGTGTTTGGGGAGGGCGGCAGTCAGGTGGACGGTGGCGGCAGGGCAGGAGACTTTTTCAACCCCAATTTGTATTCAGCGCATTGGCCCTGGTCCCCTCATTCCACCTCAATGACACAGCCCTGGTTTCCCCTATCCCCCCACCAAACTGCATGGCCATGGTCCTGCTCTAACCCCCCCAACCAAATGGCATATCCCATGTCCCTTGAGCCCCCACCACAATGCATGTCCCCCCACCCATCACTAATCAGCATGCCTGTGTCCCCACACCAAACAGCATTCCACTATCCCCCATGCCCTCCCACCCACCACCAATGGCATGGCCCTTGTAAGGAACTCATGGCGGCAACAGTAAAGACAGATAAGTGATCACGGTTCAAGGGTGTTTATTAAACTGTATGAATGGGTGAGAAAAACGCCTAATCTAAACCCAAAGCTACGATTGGAGCAAGCTACAACCATCAAATAATAATAAAGCAGTCCTAGGTGTGTCTTATCAAATAAAAAGGGCCTATACTAAAAACATTTGCCAAATCTTACCACTAAGTTACAAAAGTGTGTGGGATAATTCTCACCAGAAAAGAAGGAAGTGTTCACAAAACGATAAATCAGGATGGTTTGGCTGGAGTCTCTCTTCCCCACGTTTTAAGCATGGGACGAGGCAGGACTTCTGAGCACAGAACCTGGGCCTCTATAGAACGAGGTTCACAATTCCATTCAACGATACCAGGACCTTCAGGGCCAAGTCTCTCTTCTGCAAAGTCTCTTGTTTTAGAAGGCCTGCTGGATCAAAGCAACAAACAAAAAATCCTTCAGTGATCTTGCACGTTGGGCGATTGACCTACACCCCTGGGACCTCCCTCCGCCGGGCTCGTATCCTTCTTGCAACGTGGACCTCCCTCTGCCAGGTTCAATATGGCCTTTTACTAGGAAACTCAATACTATCATGATGCAGTATTTACTTCTCTTAGCTTTTCCCTTGGCATCCCTCCACCAGGTTCACATAGAAATTTATGAACTGTGTTAAGGATGGCTAACAGTTCATGATTTGCTTCATCAGAAAGGGTAGTTTCCCTTCTCATAGCTTTCTCTTGGCAATGGATCAGAGACTTTCAATTGTACAAGGGATTTGACGTACCCCTTGTAGGACCACTCTGACACTTCACAGCACCCCTTCCTAGGGCCTTCTGGTACTTGCAGTTTCAACACCAAAACAAAAGGGGTCAGCAAGAGTCCTTAGAATGACCACTCCTGTGGCACCTGACCACTCTGCAGCTGGCTCTTCGCTGGGCTTTCACAAAAGTTAAAACATACACAAGTTCTTTATTCACAAGTTTCTTGCATTCACATAATGTTGCCGATTGCAACCTTGGGCTCAGCACAGTTCAGTTTGCTATCAGCTTTCTCCGACTCACTGGCTGTGCTGAACCCGTTGGCTTGCCTTCTGGTGTCAAGGACGGTTCCACAGTAGCCAGCATCCCTCCCCGCCTGCGCTATCAATGCAGCAGGGTCCCGTGTACCTTTGACATCTGTTTCTCCACACGTCAGCGGTGAATCCCGGTCTTACGTTCCCTTTTCCAGAGGCTTCGTGGGCCGGTGTTGAAAAGGGCAAGGGTACTTCCCTCGTCGCTCTTTCAGCGTTTGCCACCTTTCGTCTCCATTTGAACTGCTGTCCTGAAATAGCTGCTTCCTCGTGCGGTTGGCCTTGCTCGTAGTTTGCTCTCGTGTTCTGCCTTTTATCCCTGTGGGGAAGGTAAAGGGCCAACAGGTGTTTATGATTATTATCCATTGCCTGACTCCGCCTGACCCTTGTGTTGGGACATGTCAGGTAAAAGGATCTGGAGTTAGTCCGTTGTCTGTCACAGTGTAAGAAAGTGTTTGTGTCAGAAAGGGGGCTAGAGCTTCTAAATATCCTGTAGGGTAGGATGGGGAAAAGGTGTTATAGGGAAGGGGGTACCGCGTCTCAACCTTTGGTGTCCCACTTCCACTCTCTGAAGACCCCTCATCCATGTGATCCTCCCCCACTGGTCCACCCCCAGGAACTGGATTCAATAGTGATGGGCGTGTCCTGGCCACCTGGATGACAGATCTCTGTGACTAGTGGGTGACACTGTCAGGTTTCACACCCTGGTCCCCCATATCCTCCACAGGCCCCACCTATGGCATGGCCCTGGTACCCACCCTATTCCTCCCATCAATGACATGGCCCTAGAGCCCCCCACCCACCCCAAGACCACCAACCCCACCAATATCATAGCCCTGGTCCTCCCACACCCCATTCATGGCATGGCACTAGACCCCCCCCCTAAAACTCTCACCCCAGAACCAAACACTATGCCCCATGACCCCCACCTACAACCATATACTATGCCCTATGAGCCACACCCCCAACCAAACACTAGGCCCCATGACCCCAACCAAACACTAGGCCCCATGACCCCCACCCCCAACCAAACACTATGCCCCATGACACCCACCCCAACCACACTATGCCCCATAACCCCCACCCTGCAACCAATGACTGTGCCCAAGGACCCCCACACCCCAAACACTATGCTCCATGACCCCCATACGCTCAACAAAAGGCCATTCCCATGGCCCTCCATCCCCCAACAAAAGACCATCCACATGACCCCCCCACTGCCACAACATGAGGCGATCCCCATGATTCCCACCCCCAACAAATGCCATCCCCATTACACCCCAAACAAATTTCCATCCCATGACCCCCCCAAGATCCAACAAAATACCATCCCCATGCCTCCTCACCCACCCCAACAATACGCCATCACCCTTCCCCTCCCCCAACTAGAATGCACTTACCTGGGTAGCAGAGCAAGCAGGCAGGTAGACAAGTGAGTTGGAAGGCAGGCTGGCTGGCGAGGTGGCGTACAGGAGGGCCTCTTCCGGACTTGCACTGTGGCTGGTATGGCAAGGCTGAAATGCCTTCCAGTAACAAGGCTTTAGCCAAACCACCCGCAGTGCTGGCCCTCCATTACTGCAGTACACGCACTACATGGCTCACATAGTGCATGCACTGAACCAACGAAGGGTCAGTATTTTACTCGACCTGGCAAGGTAAACAAAGACTTTCCTAATGTATTGCAGCCATTGCTGCTTACGGGCCGCCCTCCATCAGGAAAGTCTTTAACCTTTGCGGGCCGGGAAAACAAACATGCCTGGCCGCACTTGGCCCATGGACCGTATGTTGTGTACCCGTGCTCTAAACCAATACTCCCTCCTCCACACTTCCACTAGTACTCCACCCCACCATCTAAACAAACACTCTTATCACACACACAAAAACCTGCCATTCACTCCCCACACTCCCTCTTCTAAACACACTCACTGCTCTTTCACGCACCCTCCCAACCAAGTACCAATTGCATTCAGAAACCAATACCACACCTTATCCAGAAATGCCCCTTTCCTTCATTCCTCCTGCTTGTCTCTTGGTCTGCTACATCATACTCCTCTGACCTCACCCAAGCAACCCACACCATCCTACTGCCCCTTTTATGTTCCCCATTCTCCTGCCATTGGAACACTTGCCTTGGCTAATCCTACTCTGTTTTATCCTCCGGGGAGGTGGTACAAGCAGCCAAAACATTAAATAGTGGGCTAAGCCCGTACACTTTCTGTGTGGACCAGCTGCAGGCAAGAGATGGTAGCACAGGAAATTACATGTCCAAGTTGGTGATAGGAGGCCCGAGTCTTATCTAAGGAAAGTACAATGTGTGTGGGGATCTGTGTCCCTTTTCTTAGCCCCTGGTGGTCTATGGAGTTCACTGTGGTGCACAGCTGTTCATTGCAGAGGCTGCAAGGCCTTTTGCATTCTGCCTCGCTGAAGCGTAAGTGTAGCAGTTCCTTCTCAGCTGCTTCTCAAGCCGGGTGTTTGGTTTCTGTGCTGGTCGCCAGAACTGGTTCAGCGTAGGATGCTAGAGAGCTATTCTCACTCGGGCTGGTCAAGGTCCCCATCCAGACTGTGTGTGGCGCTGGCATGTTCTTTCTCACTGTGCTTTTGCTATATAGGGACTCACAGAATTCTGTCACACCGGAGATTTAGAGGTGTTCCACAATATGTGCCTAAAGTACATGCCCAAGAGATTGCATTTCGGCATAGATGGGATGCAATATCAAACATTCCTAGCGGTATTAGCGCATAACGAGAACATAGGGAGACAACAATCGAGAACTGCAGGAAACTTTGGGTTGCTTCGTTACACAATGGCCTTTGCAAAAAGAAGCAAAAAATGGGTGGTCAAGCCAAAATACCAGGAAATGGAATTCGATTTTGGGAAAGATCTCACTTTGACTATGTTGGACCGGTCTACTCATGGAATTGCTCATGATTTTGTTCAAAGGACCACATACATTGCCACAAAACATTGCAAACGTGCCCTGTCCACCGAAAGCAGACCTTGTGGAACAGTTCACTTTCCGGTTCAAATGATTAGCAGCTATTTATATGTTCAACAATGTTTATACATTGTACATGACCAATGGAAATCTATTTAACTTGAATTTCAAAGCTATTAAAAGTATAAATTGTCCAAATAAAGGGTCCAAATTTTCTTTTCAAATGTATCCTCTTTGTCCATTTTTTTTCCAATAAGTGCCTGTTAGAGGATGCCATACAGTGTAACTCTGTGCTTTCACACTTCCTGCTTTCGGCAAGCTCTTGTGGGTCTGTGAATGATTGTGGGAGGGTCAGATGAATATCAGTATGAAAGAAAACGGTCTTTGCAGTTGCCTTAGCAAGCACATGTCCAAATAGCTGAATAAATATGCGTCTCACTAAGGAATGAGACCTAGGATAGATAACAAACTTGGCATGCAAGAAATACTGACTGTAAGCAAAACAATGCATGAAAGGGGGTGGTTGGTGTGAAATAGGTGCATTCTGACCTATATTTTTATGGTGGCATGTGTTAGGGGTCGTTGCTATCAGATGCCTTATCAGAAGGGCTGATCTTTGATTTGCGGCCTGGAGTCTTACGATTTCAGACACAGTGGGAATAGGTGTTAGTGTTCCCAAAATATATGATCACTCCTGATTAGGTATATGGGAGGTGAATTTTAGGTAGTGCAGGGGTAGGGTCTGGGGACCAGATGTGTGCAAAGGGAACAGGGGTCATGGGTTCAGGGGGCCGCAGCCTGGCAGGAGGAGGTTGGAGATGGCATGACTCAGTCAGCAGAGACGGATTGTGCACTAAGGTTGGAGCAGGGCTTGGTCTGACATTCTCGTACAAGCACATTTTGTCAGGGCTCGAGACTCGCTACTTGCAAAAATGAATAGCTGCAATTCTGGCAAACCGTTCTGGACCAAATTAAAGCAATCACTGGTCTCACGATCCCATGGGACCCAGGAATAGTTTTATTAGGAGCAACCGGCAAAGGTCAATTCTCTCTGACCGGCCTAAGGGCAGACTTATGCTCACACCTGCTGACAGCCGCAAAGATATCCATAGCCAGACTCTGGAAAAACCCAGAAGGCCCAGCAATCCCAATGCGGTGGTCCAAATGCTGGGTCATAATCGCAGCTGAAAAAGTCACTGCCAGCCGGTTTGGGAACAGGGACAAGTTCTACCAGACCTGGGCCCCTTTCCTGGACTACACGCAGCAGTAGCCTGGGCTGGCAAGGCAACCCCCGACACTGTGCGATGGTTGGAGAAACTAGATTAGAGGACTAGTCGGAGGGTCCAAGGTATAACCCAGAGTCTTTTGTGCTGCATGTGAACTAAACACGAGGAACGTTCCAGATCGCCAGTCACAAGTCCCCTCGTCAATCATCTACAGGCGAGCAAGACGATCAAGTGTGCCGATGTGCATTTCCTCCCAAGCCCATGCGTAAAGCGAAATTTACTGTCTCTCAAGTTCCCTGTTCCCCCTCCCCTGGACTATTTCTGTTGGTGGTTCTTGTTACTTATTTCCTTTCTGTTATTGTTCATTATCGTTTATCCAAGCTGTGACCATCACAGTTGTTATCCGATGCATGCTGAAAATCTGGTATGTACAAAACCAATAAAAATACATTTTGAAAAAAAAAATTAAATGAATAGCTGCATTGTCGTGAGAACAGGAGACGGCTGAGCTGACAGGTGGTGGGGGCTGGTTGTATGCGGCGCTGGGAGAGTGAGAAGTTCGCCAGAGGGGCAGAGGGACTCTACAAATAAGGCATTTGGAAGTGAACAAAATGAGGTTCAAAGCATACACATTAGCACAGCGTGAATACCCTTTTATGAAACATGGGTGATGCAAATAGGTATAGGAGGGGTGGAGGTGTCTCCCACCTTAGCTTAGACATAATTTGACCTGTACGAGAAAGGTTCAGGAGGGCTGGATATATCGTCTCTCCTCCAACATTTGTTAGTACGTGCGTATTCAGTGGAGATGGAAGGGCATTTGTATTTATGACTTGTGAGTGTCTCACGTTATCCGCAGAGCACATTCCTCCTCGAAAACAGGGTGCACGCAGATGTGACAATGGGGAGGACACTAACCGGAACTTTTTACATAAAATAAATAAATCACTATACATTTTGCACGGCATTGGTGGATGCCAGCAAACAATTTGTTTGCTTTTTGAAAATATTTCAAATGCCACGTTGGTGTGCAGGGCTAATCGCTCCCATGGGAGTGAAGGTCACCACATTTGATTTTTGCTTGTGAGCTGGGCACACCCACGCATCCTACACAGTATGTTTTTGATTTGTGGCTTTCCTTCACCAAAAGCAAACTTCGCATAGGCACTTATAAGAAAGTTTGATTGTTTTTCGTCCTTGGAAGAAAGGGGGGATTCAGAATGGAATGAATGAAGGGAGGTGTGTAATACTGTCAAATATGATACGGTTCACCATTCCAAAACTGGACAAAGGAACATGTAATTTCATTTTATGAAAATTCGTTGATCTGAACGGACACTCTGCGTTACGCCGAGAGAATGGACATGCTGAATATTATGTGCGTTTTACTGTAGATGAGTTTATAGACGATTAAGTCAAGGTTTGATTTTATGACCGGTATTGACCGGATTTTATAACAAACATTGTAATGGGTTGTTATTTTTGGCATATTTTAACGACACGCAAAAACAACCTGTGTGTACTTGTCTTTGTCCCGGGCACATGGACAGTCCAGCTAAGAAATGCATGGAGTCCACATCTGGGTACCCACAGGTTCCACCATCGCCAAATTCTATGCTAATATTCCGTTAAAATGCTGTCTATGTGTTCTTCGAATTCTTCCGTCAGCTTCCGCATCGGCATCCCATTGCGAGCTAAAGATACTCCATAGCACTAACCTCTCAAGCACATCGTAGACTCCAAAATTCCTCAATGTTTTCTCTGTGTTTCCATTGATTCACATTTGTGTTCATCATTAGTTTTCAAACGGTGCAGAATGAATGGGTAAATTGATCAATTAGAATAAAGAACGGCTACTGAGACATTTTTCTGTTATGTTTTCTACACAGCTACATCCTCCCATTCTGCGAATGTCATTGTTTCCAGATACCAATTGATGGCTTCTTCAGCATGCAGTTGCAGATACACCTAAATGGCTGGATTAGTATCACGCTGTTGTGGGACGATCGCCACGGGCCGATATGCCCTTTCGCGGTACCAGCGATGAGGAGCAACCTGACATCGTTTACGGTGGTCTAGCAACAAGCTGATGCCGAAGCCTTGCGAATCACGGTGCGTCCAATGCGCGTCTTATACCCAAAGAACACTGTGTGACTCAATAAACATTTGTGGATGGAGAACAAAGAAAGAAATTACAAATTTGGTTGAATATGGAAAATCAGCAGATGTTCTCTGAGCATTTATAGTGAAATAAAAGCACATTATAAATTGCAGAGTATTGCGGTTTCCTTTAAAAATAGTGTTTTGTATTCAGAATTGGGACACGCTGTGCTGTGAGAGGATGCGTGTTGATATTCCGGGTTCTGCGTCAACTGACGTCAAGACGTAGGGGATGACTGGGTGCGTTTGGCTATGCTGCACCTTAACGTCATGGAGATAGGTGGAGAATATCGCTAGGAATGGTGATGTCAGCTTCAGGGGCAGGGGATATGATTTAGGGCGATGCAGCAACGAATAAGATTAGCACAAGATGGGTGTGCCCGGCTGCCTGATTTCGTATGTTTAAAAGTGAGGAAAACTATGGTACGGTGCATAGGAAATGTTTTTACAATCGATCAACGTATGCTTAAAACCACATACCAGAACAATCGGGACAATAATATATTTGACCGCGCTATTCCTTTAAGGTTCAATGCACAAAAGCTAAAACCAGCTCCTGGGTGTCGGGCATCACCTACTAAGCAGAAGCGACCACTGGGAAACCAGAAGAACACTGTGCACTACAAATCTAACTTCCACATGAGATGAACACTTTTACCTTTTGTCTATTAAGTATGATCCATTATTTTTAAGGAGGATAAGTGGTGGCTAAGTGGTCTGTTTCTCACTGGAGACCGTACTGGAGTCTGTTTTTTGGGCCCATGCCTGGAGGAGGTGCCTCACCTGCCATGTGTACCTGCAAGACTTCAAAATCAACAAGTGTGCAGAGTGAGGCATGGAGGACAAGTAGGGGCTAAGTGGTCTGTTGTGGTCCTTTGGAGACCAGCAGCTCCACGCTGGCCCCTCATTCTTCCCTAGAAGGCACTTTAAGCTTGCCTACAAATTTGGAGTGTAAGCTCGCAAAGAAACCTACTGCTTGTTTACTACTGTGATAAGATTGACTTTTCTCTGTGCTTATTAGTGGAAGGCAGACTTGTGATTGGTACGCTCACCTGGTCACTGCAGAGGCGTTGGGGCACGGTTGCAGCCCTCTCTGAACTTGAATCACCCCCTTCAGGGCTCTCCCTCAGTAGAAAAGCTGTGAGCGGTGGTGCGTGGTGATACTGCTCCTGCGTGGAGATAACAGTGTGTGAGTGCGCCACTCTGTGATTGTTGTACCTCTCGAACCCTTCACCCCAAAGTACGGTTTCTGTGAGCATACGCAGCCCATAAAGCTCACCAGTGAATTATGGACGATAAGCTCTCCGTCCTGCTACTTCTGGCAGGGGCGCATGGAATGGGATCTAGTTCCTTCACTGATCCCTGATAAGGATTAGTCCAGTCCAGCTGCGACTATGCTTCTCCTTATGATTGGTAAGTCTTTCATGAGCTCTTGTGATGCTGTTCGTTCTGTTTAATGTCTTTATATGTTGCTCCTATTTATGCCCGCAATAATGTCTCTCTTCTGTTTTCTTCCCTTAGATGGAAATGCGGCCTCAATGCAGCTGTGATACGCGAGACGCGGCCGGATGGAAGATGGATGCTACCGCATTGTTCGACAGCAGGTAAGTGATGGTTTAAGGAAAAGCGCGAAGTATGGCGAAGCGCAACCTTAAACAGACTGTTTTTTTGATGTCTAACCTTGTCTTCTGTTTTACCTTGCAGGCGCTGCTGTTGACGATGGAGTGTCGTGCTGTGGTGCCAAGATGAAGATTTCGGCATTCCAGAAATTGTGTAAAGATGAATACTTAGTTCGCCGAAGAGATGTACAGGTAAGAACAGCTTCCCCCAGTTGGTAAGTATGCTGGCAGGAAGCAGGATGTCCAGGAAGCAGGATCTTCAAAGGTAAGTCTGACCTCAGGCGACGGGGAGCGTTACGCTGCTTGCAAGTGCAGAATAACGCGAAGCGTCTGTCTTGAGGATCGGGGCAGTTTATATAGCTGAGATTGTGGGCACGCCTATTAAGGCCGGTTTACCAGCCACACCCTGCCACTCCTAGAGAGTGAGCACGTGCAAAGGCAATCCATTAGCAGCCACACCCAAGAATACACTTGGGGCTGCTTAATGGATGGAATGTCAAGGTTAATGCATCCTGCTTAATGGATGGAATGATCAAGGTTAATGCATCTGAAGTGCTATGTCCATAATAAAAGCTTTTTGGTGTTACATGGGTGTTCTTGTTTACTTTTGTTCATGAGCCTGGTGCCAAAGTTGCCAGGACAGTGTCCACCCAGCTCTCCTGTGCATGCAACCCCTGCATGCCTGTGCCCCTGACTTCATGACCATGACAGTGATCTTGCCTCAAGTCAACTAGATGTCTAGAAAAGTGGTCAATAAGACCAAAACCTACACCTTAAGGATGACTAAACCTTATAGAAAAGTGCCACAACCAGGGCCTTGTTGTGATTAAAGCCCCTCCTGGGCTCGTACAGAAGTCACATGTACAGGGACAAGTAGGAGACGTGTCATACTGTCATTAAAGAGTCGAGTGGCTTCCCGCTCAGCAGTCAGTTTCCACCATGACTCCTGCCTGCAGTGCATTATTTTGCGTGCCACCAGCGCTGCGCAATAGGCAATGGTCCTGCATGTCAAGGCCCTCCAACACTTAGACCCGGCCTCCCCGGAGCTCATAACAGCTGGCGACGAAGATGGGCTACAGCTCCCCGCCGATCCTGGACTGGAGGGGTCTGGCTAGTCCTGCCAGGATGGTGGAGAAGCTTGCTCCTACACGGGGAGCTCATGCCAGGCCAAAGGTGACGCTGCCTGCCCCCTGCCAGGAAGCCAGCCCCTCCGGCCCTGGTGAAGCTTGTCAGAGCAAGGTACAAAAGGGACTAGTGAGGCCCCACCATTTGTCTCCCCAACGGGTGTAGCACAGGCCTCCCCGGCATACCAAAATGGTAACTCCTGCCTGGGGGTGCGGCCATCAGGAAATATGTTAAGGGGGCAATCCCGCTGTCCTGTCATTGCAGTGTTGGTTGCTGCCCTCTGCAAGAACTATGAGGGCTGCCTGCAGCGCGGCCCAGGAAGAAGGAGATAAAAGTGGTGGGATGCCGCACTCCACGCCACAAAGAAAGGTGTCCATTTGCGGGGACATGGAAGAGAGAATTAAAGACGGTACTGCAGCCGCGCTGGAACAGGCAGCGTGAGGCCGTGCAAAGTATGGCGCACAACCCGGCAGAACAAAGGGGTAAAGGAAGGTGCTGTGGCCCACTGTGACAGGCAGCGGGAGGCAGTGCTACAAGGAGCCCGCAGGGAAAACGTTTACTACTCCTGCCAGGGCAAGCACGAGCGAGGTGAAGCCTCTGCTGCATCCGTACCAAAAGAAGGTCAGCAAATCAAACTTCTCTCCGGCAGTAACAGACGAGAAACTATCGCACATGCTGCACTCAGACCAGAGACCGATGATGTACTTTGTAAAGCTGTGTTCCTGCGTGGGGCTGTCGCACTTAAAAGTAGACAATGAAGGGCCACCCTGAAGCCGTGATCCTGGGAGCGACCCTCAAGCTCAATGTGGACTCAGTAAAAGAGGCCGTCAATGGCTGCACCACCTTCTTGGACTAAACAAGTTTGCCTGACTATGTATCTTTACCATTACCCCAACTGAACATCCTGTGGCAGAAGTGGGGGCTGTTGCAGAGGGAGACCCCAGCCAAAGAAAGAGATCTACCACCAACTCGTTGCTTGGAGAAGGGACTGACCCTGAGGGAGCTGGAGGCGGATGAGTGAAGAGCTCAAGAAGGAAGATATTTAGGAAGAGAGTTGGAGGTATTAAGACTCCAGGCCTCAGAAGGTCTTGTGGACAAAGCAAAGGGTTTTGAACTTAATCCTCTCAGCCACTGCGAGTCAGTGCAGAGATTTCAGTCCTGGAGAGATATGATCCCTAGGCTTGAGGCCAAGGATAAGTCTCGCAGTCCTGTTCTGGATGAGTTGCAGAGGGCGGAGAGTAGAAGCAGGCAGATTTAGAAAGAGGCTGTTGCAGTAGTCCAGCCTACAAAGATCCAGAGCTCTGGAGACAGTGAGCTTCTGGGAAAAGAGCGGAAAGAAAGAATACCTCTGAGGATGTGCAGCTGGTAGTGTGACTTCTTAGAGACATCAGTGACGTGAGGAGAGAAGGAGGAGTGGAGTCGAAGATGACCCCAAGGTTTTTAGCCTCACAGGTGGAAGAAGGAAGAGGGCCAAGAGAGGCCGGCTAGTGAGCGACAGAAAAGGAGGGAGCAGGTGTGCCGATGAGGAGAATCTCAGTCTTACTGGCATTAAGGCAGAGATCGTTGGCGGCATACCATTCCTAGATAGGAGACAGTCAGAGATGAGAGAAGGCGAATAGGTGGCGGAAGGGAGCCTGAAAATGAGCTGAGTGTCGTCCACATAGCACTGAAAGCTGGGGCAGAGAGCTGCAATGCGGTGGGCAAGAAGTGCCAGGTATTGGTTGAACAGCAACGGAGAGAGGTTAGACCCTGGGGAACACCACAGGTAGAGATAGAGGAGAGGAAGGACCCAGGTTGGACTTGGGAGGGTCGATCAGAGAGGAAAGAGGTCAGCCAGGCCAGGGCCTGATCGGTGATAGCCAGGTTATCACAGAGACAGTTGAGCAGGATGGCATGGTTGAACATGTTGAAGGCAGAAGAGAGATCGAGTAAGATGAGGACACAGGGGGTATTGGAGTCAAGGTTGAAGTGCAAGTCTTTACAGATGTTCAGGAGAACAGTTTCCGTGCTTCTGGCAGCTCTGAAGCCAGACTGATGGTCATGGAGGACAACCAACCAATTCAGTGTGAAGATTAAGTTGGTAAATGGCCAGCTTTTCCAGGAGTTTGCCCAGGAAAGGAGTGATGGAGATTGGGCGGTAGTTAGCGGGGCAGAAGGGGTCGGCTGAGGGTTTCTTAAGAGGGTGCACAAGGGAGTGCTTCAGGGGGGAAGGGAAGACTCCAGTGGCAAAGCAGTGGTTGCAGAAGTCAGCCAAAGCAGGAGCCAGGGTGTCAATGTGGTCCTCGAAGGTTTTAGAGGAACAGTGGAGAACCTGTTTTGACAAGACAAGACTGTACCCACTGAACTCAGACTTGACTTGTCTAGACACCTCGCCTGGGGAGAACAGAGCAAAGGCAGAGAAGGGGGGAGGAGAGGTGGCCGCAGAAGGGCCAGAGGAAAAGAGGGGAGTAGAGTTCTCCAGTTCCGATTTCGACAACATTGATAATTCACTGCTGGCACTTTCTTACGCCTTGCAAGGTGCTACGTTGCCGCAACCATTAACAAACACCTTAAATGAGGCACCTGTTACTATTACTGCGCCAGTGCCAGAGATTTTGCCTTCACCAGTTGCTCAGGGAAAAATGCAATGATTGTCTGCAACCTCGAACTTATACCCAGAGTTAGATGCGGACTGCAGCATTGGAGAGGCTGTGCAATCTAGCCACACGATTAACAGCATCATAAGTGACACAAGCTCTGGTCTAAACTAGAGTATTGGAGTCCTGCAGTTTGCTGTAAAAATACTGTTGAAACTACGTGGCACAATACATGAAGATCTAAAACTGCAGGGGGACTCCATACTGCATTTACTAAGCTTTCTTCAGTAAAAAATAACATCTAACTCAAAATACAGAGCCCTAGCAAACATGGAGGCTAAAATAGTATCGCCCCAAGGCGTTGCAATCATGGGCGGAGGTTTAGAGGAAGAAGCTGCTGCGGTGGAAAATGAGGGATTGTCTATTATTTTCCAGACGAAAAAGGAGAGGCATCTGGCTAAAGGCCAAAAATGTGGGGCCACACTCGTAAATCCATCTGTGGGTGAACACCCTAGTGGACAGCTACACTCGACCATTGTTTCAGTCCTGCAGCCATAACCTAAAAAATCTAGTGGTTAAAGAAGGCTCCAAAAGAACGCTGGAACTCTGACAAGTTGGCTTGTCAAAGAGAGAGGAACAGGATGTGGAGGAGACCTGGGGGAAGACTAACTCAATCTCCTATGACCTGTTTTACGCTAGCTCGAGCAGAAAAAGAGTCCAGCCACAAGAACCTCGATGTACCAAGACGTCAGGCACAGGAGAGTCCACCAGACAAGTCTCGGAGCAACACGAAAAACCTTGGACACAAAGGTTTTTACGAATGGAATGACCCGCCCAGTCAACGAAGAGGAGGATAAATCATTCAGTTACTAAAACTGCTTCACACAATCCCTACTTTAACAGTTTTAATCTCAAGTGATTTCCATTTTATGATGCCCCTGGATCCCAGCTATGGCAACATTTCACGAATGGTAAAGGTTTTCGCTCACAAAAACTGCACCACCAACACAGTGTTCAACTGATTTATTGTCAATGTACTTCCACTATCGTGGAAAAGCCCAATTGATGACATGCATGCTCAAGTTAAGTGTTGCATATGTGAGATAGCGGAGGACAAGAACCCCACCTCCGATAAATTAATCTAAGGTTTATTCTTAGAGCCAACGCACAGGGAACAGGACATTCCATTTTGAGGTGGAATTAAATCAGTGATCTTTGCAGATTAAGACTAGAACATGAAGAATACAAGCGCATGCATTGTATGAGTTTGAAAATAACTAATGCCCTGATCTGAAAAAGGCACACGATGCGCCGAAACACGTGTCATCAATTGGGATCAATTCCACGTAAGTGGAAGTACATTGACAATAAATCAGTTGAACACTGAGTTGCTGGCGCAGTTTTTGTGGGAGAAAACGTTTTTACCTAATGTATCGGAGGTGGGGTTCTTGTTCTCCGCTATCTCACATACACGACACAAAACTGATCAAAGGTACCAAACAATTGGTTGTTGGGCTCATGTTGATAATAAAAACCCCTTTGACATTCAACATTTCACGAATGCATGGCTTCCTGCCAGAAACTGCACATTTGATATGTCTATACGATTCTACTTTTATAAACCTCGGTTATGTGCTGGACAGGGAAGTGCAAATGCCCTTTGCCAGTGACTGTTGTGAAAAGTGCAAGGGCGGCTTTAAGGAAGCGCCCAAGGAACGTAGCAACAAAGGTGGCTCATTTGCCGTGAACCAGAATGAAAATGCACGCGGATAAGAGTGGTTAAACAATGTCCTGTCTTTGCAGGGAGCAGAAGATTAATGAGCCTGTAAGATTGCCAGTTGGACACCAGGGGTCACAAGCATGTGCTAGCTAGACACAGGTCCTAGACACTCTTTAAATTATGATGTATTCCCGTTACAGGAAAGGTTGGTTTCCCCTATAAACATTGATGGTTTTCACCTATACCAAGAGTTTGCGAAGAAAGGACCCTTAGTGCGACCCAATGGGGGGCTTATTATTGGGTGAAAACAAGATCTGAAATCATCTGTAATATTGCCAAAAGATAGCACTGAACATGTACGCCCCTCCTGCAAGATCAAATTCATCGTTGAGTACATAGATATAACCTGTACTGAATAGGTTGGGGAACCCAATCATGAAATAATGATGGAGGGGGGAAATCTTAATGCCGGATGCCAAGACAATGATGCATGGGCCTTCTTTGAAAACATCAGATGTAAGAGCACGAAGTTACAAAAAAACGCCAAACAGGCAGGGCAAGCAGTGGATGTCCTTCCTGAAAGAGTGGAAATTGACCCTTTTGAATGGTTGGTTTGTTTGTTTTATTCATTTCTGTGCTCCAGACCCGTGGGTAGCAGGGCGCAGCAAGTAGGATAATGCAAAGCTTACAAAGTTACAAATTATATAAGATACAGTAATATACAGGAGTCATAAAAAGTACAGTGAATTGCATGAAAAATGGTACAGATAACATCATAATTCAACAAGGAAAATGGGACCAGTATCAGGATGGTAGCACTAAGGAGGACTAATTAGGGAAGGCCACTTGGAGTAATGGTAGTAGTTGGGCTACCTTTGATTACTTCTTTGGCAGTAATGTGCTCCTAAAACATATTGTATATTTTAACATTGTGTCCAGTGAATACAGCGACCATACGATTTGGTCCCTGACAATGGGAATAACTACTAGTAAAACAAAGCTAGCCTACAATGGATGGCTAGAGGTAAATCATGCTGGAAACTGTATCCACTAGTCACGCGACAACATAAAAAAGGCTGTATCTTCCATTTCACATGCCGGTCTGCATAAACTCTTTCCACTTAATCGCCTTACCACTATATGAAATGGAAGATTGGCTAATGCAGGTAGCCAATAGAGCGGGGGCACATCAAGGTAGGCAACTTGTAGCCACTGATAAAGAACGCATAAATACATTTGATGTGACAATTTGGGACGCCAAGCGTAACCTGAGAGGGGAATTAAGGAAACTAAGAAACACCACTGCTCCAGCAAGCGATACGATGGTGAGGCAAAAGGACAGCCAAACGTGGTTATCGAAACTGGCTAAGGCGATAGAAGATGTCCATAAAGAATGCCCAGTGGCAGCGCATTCTACGATCATTAAGTAGCTCAAGCACACGCTAATTAATGCAAATACTGTCCACAGCGAAGGAAAACAAAGCCAAGCTTACAGTAAATCTGATCAAAGAGGAAGATTGGATACACCATATAAGTAAGAACATGGATGTCCCTGATCAACCCTGCTAACTGATGTAAGCACGGCAGAGCGCTGGCCAATTATTATGGCTCAAGAGGACATTGCATCTGCCATAATGAAGTTAAAGAGCTCCAAGACCTACAATCCAAATGGCATACCAAATGTTGCACTCAAAAAGGACCCTGAAGGGTGGGCAAAAATGTTACAACTATTGTTTGAAAAGGTATGCAAAGAACACGTCATTCCTAAATCATGGCAGCAGTCTATATTAATACCTGCCTATAAGAAGGGAGACAGGAGTTGACCAGACAACTATAAACTGCTGTCCATGCTGGAAGTGACGGGGAAACTGTTTGCCTCTTTTGTCCTTAAGGCACTCCAAGGTGGGTGGAGGAGCATGATATTCTATATACCTTTCAGACAGGATTTCGGCCATGGTCATCTATAGTGCACAATGTAAGATTACATGACATGCTGATACACAGGGTGTGCCGTAGGGATAGACCTGTGCTCTACGTTACCTTTGCTGATTTCTAGGGCATTCTTTGGCATAAGTTGAATGCTCTGGGATGCACAACTTGGTTAATTCATATCATTAAACTGTCACACCAATACGTGTGCGGGAAAGCTTGGACAACAAAAGCCTTGTGTCTGCTCAGATAGTTGTAAACAGGGGAGTCAAGCAAGGTTATGTGCTGGCTCCCCTGTTATTAAACTTATACCTGGCAGACCTACCATCTCGCCTGCCCGTTAAGGCTAATTGTTCCCCTAAGGTTGGCAACACTAGAGTCGCCAGCATGTTATATGCTGAAGACTTGGTGATCTTTGAAAGGTGGCATGAATAGCATACTTAATAAACTGGAGGCAGTTTTCTACTGCCACTGTTTTAGCTTTGGATAACCTTCTCACCCTTACACCAGAGGACTCTGCATTAACAATAGCTTCAGCGACTCAAAATAAAGGCGTGCCGTTCTTTAATGAGCTTTTTTCACCTCAACAAGGTTTGGTCTACTGGCCTGGGTAATACTTGTTCTTTGTTCAGCTTCAGTTTTTTTTACAACTTCTACTTCATCAGAGTTCAGACTGTTACAAGATACAAGTCTCTTAATGGAAACAAAATTAGGCATATGCAATTTCGTTTTGATCTTGAAATGCTCCTTCAAAAGATGTGCGTTCCCACCTTTTGGTCAGCGTTAAACTACCAAAGCATTGGGGAAACAGTGTTTCATGTGTGACCTCTTCAAACGTTAAACTGGGCTTGTAACATTTTGGGAAAGTCAGTTCTGCTTCAATAATTTTACAAGCAATGATCTTCTCATTCATAGGAGCCACACGACCGCTGGGCAACAAGTTACTTCTAACAATATGAAAAGAAATGCTTTCAATACACGCAGGTACTTCAGTGTTGTTAACATAAGCGTGTGTTACATCTCCCTAGTTGGCAAGACTTCTCATTTCTGTGAACAACGTTTACTCCCTTTGATGTGTACGCGAGTACGAATAAAGCTGACTACAGTGACCAGCAAGTTAAATCTGTTGATTTGGAGTATGGAGCTTCCCTTTTCAGACTCCACAATCACGACGACTGCGGGCTGCTTCCACTTCCCAGCTTGGGTTCTGCTACTGCTACAGGAACTCATGGAACCCACAACCCTTCGTTGCACAGGTGTCTCCGATCCTGCCTCATTAAGGGAGAGTCTTCCACGCCCCAGCTTCCCTCAGCGTGCTTCTGCATACAGGCCTTGGGTGGATGCATGACTTCAGCTCTGCATTCACATCTATTAGGTGCACCGGGAAAGACGGCCTGTTTCTTCCAGTCTCTTCCAATGCTGCCAAAGCCAAACAGGTTTTGTGACCACAGGACCAATTCAGAGCCTGCAGGTGAAATCTGCTCTTCCTCTGCTCCGACGTTCCTTCTGTGGACACATTTCCTTGTGAACTGCCAGCCTTGTGCTCTGCTTCCTCCGCTTCTGCTGATGCGGACGTACTAGCTCCTGCTTCTTTTTACTGCTCCTCCCTGCTGCAGCCTTTTATGCCCCTCAGGTGGGTTAACTGGTTTCAGGTACATGCCTTTAGAACTAATTGCCTGACCTTGCCAAAAGCTATTAGGCTTGCCTGCCTGACGTTTGGCTACTGCATGCCTCTTCAGCCCTTTTCTTCACAGTAACTGAGGAATTCTGGGACCTGCAGTCCACTTGAGAAAGATTCAATTTCTCTACTTCTTTGAAATGTTTAAGAATACATTTTCCTCCCTTGATATTATTAAAAGAAGAGTTATGAGTTTACATTTTTTGAGAGAGATAGGGCAGGAAAAGGCACAGGTTTTCCTTTCCGGTAGGCATATCTTTGGCAGTTTTGGCCCTTTGGGTGCAACACTAGATTGAGTCACTTCATTAGAATTTACCTTTTCATCCTTAGTAGGTGGTCGAGACATATCAAAATGGCAAAAAGCCAATTCCTCCTCTAAATCTGTGGTAAAAGTATTCGGCTTCAAGCAGAAATACCTTGTCTCACCATGCGAAATCTCCCCAATTCCCTGGGCCTGGACTCCACCTAGGTGATCCTCCCACAATACACCACCGCCAGGATTGGGATCAGGCAGCATCTGCCCTTTTTCTTGGCCACCTGGGAGGAGACTCCAGGCAGGAATTTAGTGGAGGATCGGCAGGATTCGCCACAATATTGATTGAATGATTTGATTGAATATGAAATGAACTGTAAATGAAATTGAAAAGATTAAATTTAATTTTAAGAAGTATGTTGTTTTTGTGAAAGTTCTAAAAACAAATATAAATAAATAAAAATAAATAATGTTTCAATATGCCCTAGATGTGTCGTAGTACTTCTTTAGTAGCACTTTCAAACATTACAAGTTAATGTCACATATTCTTTTTTATAAGGCACCAATTGGCCTGGGGAGCCTGGTTGCTGTTGGTTTCAAGCCAACTAGCTCTCCTAGGGTAGAAGCAGGAGCGCCCAGCACTTGAACAATGTTATGATGTGTAGGGTCTCTGTGTTGTTTTAAACCCAACTGCAGCTGAGAACCAATGGAATCGCTTTTCTTCTCCCAAGGACAACATCTAAAGACTCTGCACCAATGAAAGGAGGGAATGAAGAAGCCTGCTGGAAGAGGCCAGCAGTATGTGCCGGATTGCAGAGGAGGATCTGCCTCATTTGCAAGAGCCTAGAGGTGGAACCACTTTGGGAGCATGGTGGGCAGAGATCCCACAGAACGCAGCTGAATCCAGGAAGCAAGCGTACAACCAGAGACCGTCTCCCCAACAAGGACACTAGTTGCCACCGAAGCAACATTCCGGAGTCGAACAACGCAATGCTGCAATCCTGCCCTTGAGCAACAGTAGGAAGCGAGGAGGAAGACCCGACCATGAGGAAGTTGGGACCATGGTTCTGCAGCGCCAGAAGAGGCTGCCTCCGACATGATGTAACGCCACCAGAACACAGGTACGCGGTTGGAGAGAAGGAGCCGGTGGCGGGTGGTGCAGCATAGAAGAAAGCCACAAAGGGTTGTAACTGAGAATATACAGAGAGAGGGAGAAACGAATTAGAAAGCCACAAAGGGCTCAAACAGAGAGTATCCCCAGAGAAGTGGAAGACAAGTTAAAAAACGCCCTGAAGGGCTGAAACTGGGAATATCCAGAGAGAGCAGGAAACCAAACTGAGAAACCCACAAGGGGTGAAACAGAAAGTATTGCGAAGGGGTGAATGCAAATCACAAAGCCAAATGCCTGAGAGGCCATCGAGCAAACAAGGGGTTGCTAGTGAAAATACCTGACAAGGGGGTGAACACAAAACAGAAAAAAGATGGCCTGAATGGGCTGGTAGCTCACGCCAAGCTAAGAAAGACAAGAACAGCAATACATTTGCCAAGGATAATCTCGATACTTATTGTGTTTGCCAAGGACAGCAGAGTACCGAACCAAGATTACTCTAAGGTGGAGAAGAACTGTTTGAACTTTTAAGACGCTTTGCAAAGGTGGTTCCAAGTAACCTTTTCTAGAAGCTAAAAGAACCTACTTTTTGGAACCCGCAACTGATCAAGGCCTGAGAGGCACTGGGAACAAAAGTCAGAAGTTGCTGGAGGTCGAAAACTAGCCACCGGAGCCAAAGTATAGTGAGTCTTAACTGACTGTTATATTATTCCGCTTTAGGGGTAGAGCAAGGTTAGAATACGTTTTTGTACAAAGGACAGAGTTTATGTGAGACATCCTGGCGAGCACAAGTTTTGTTATTTGTAGTTAGGGACCCGCTGTCATGAACTTCAGATCACGCCCCTTTTGGACCTCCTGGTCCTTGTCTCAACGGGGCTTACATTCCGTACTACTTCCAACATGGCCGTCCAGAGCTGAAGCCCTTGCTCGCTCCATGGGCTGAACGCGGCGTGATCTATTTATAGACCACGCCTTCCGCGGCTCCTCGCATCTCAATGCTATTGCAAAGTAGCCCCAGATGTGTGTTCGCAACCCACAGTATTGTTTCCTTTGTCCCAGTGCTATTACCTGCTCCTGACCCTTTCCCCCTTCCTGGTTCCGAGCATTCCTAGCCTTTCCCAGACTTCCGGATTCCTGGACTCTGCGCTCCCAGAACTAAACGCAACCTGGAACCAGACGAGACTCGAGTAGAGCTGTTCAAGACCAGGAGCGTTCGCAAGAAGGCAGCGATCGAAGACACCGGCAAACTCCAGACCCAGGTGAGAAGGGGGGGAACTCCTTGACACCCATCATCATAGATATAGGGCAAGTTGAGGTTTCTTTTCCTTTAATAAATATAGTTGAGCCATGTCTTTCTGTCCATCTCCTATGTCTGACCACAGTTACCTTTTAATTCATCTGAAATGTTTTGAATGCCACCATGGGCGTTTAAAAAAAATCTCTGAACATACTCTATTGTCTTTTGGAAAGGAACGGTCTCAGAGATATTCCTCTCAAAATTCAGACAAGGATGATTTCCTTCTCTGGTGTAATGATAAAGTTCACCTTAAAAATAAAAAAGGTACTAATCCTAGAGTGGCATGAAAAAGGAGTGCTACAATAATGAAGTCATTATCTTCTTATCCTTCTCTTCAACATTTAATATTAAACCAAAGTAAATGCAACAATTTAATTGCTCACATGTACACTTATTTTTCAGAAAAATGTGGTCTTTTTGCAATAGATTTTAAAATTCTCTAATGAATTATCCTTCTCCAATGTTATTCTTTGTTTTCTAAACAAGTTCTGTTTTACATCATCATCATCCACAGATCTCTCGACTAAATAAATTAATTGATATGCTTATTCCACTAACTTTTAAGTTAATTCATTGTAACTAGCCGAGATCTATATACAAATCTGGTGGAATTACTGTTCTTCTCATTGACTGGAAATGTTTGGCATTAACTCTCCCATGCACTTATGCTAATTTCAATCTAAATGGGCTCTTTTTACGCCTTTATTTTTTAACCAAAAGGGCTTGGTTTCTTTTTCAATGGAATCTAGCAGAGAATCTAATTTTCTTAAACCTCTATATACTTTTTTTTTGTTATTGTGTTATAGCTAACAAAAACAAGCCTTTCATAAATAGCAACAATTTACAAAATTGGAAAACAATCAAGTTTATAGCATATCTAAAATTCAATGAATTTCTTTAAAACACATAAAAATGCAGACAATGCTAATATCAATGAAGCCCCATTCCCACATCAATCTAATCCAAAACATTTTAGATAAATTCAGAACCTCCTAGATATCGGCATCTAGCCTCCTCAAAAGCCACACATTGTGATACAATGGGCCTCATTATAAGTGTGCCGGTCCGGTAACAACAGTATCAGTAGGCCTACAGGCACCATTGTTACCCGACCGGCATACTCCGGGCCTGCTTGCCAGAGTTGCTTTGCCCAGCAGGTGGGACCCTGCCAGGCACAGCGGCCACAGTAAGCAGACCTACACTGAAGCACCTGCACCATTATTAACGGTGCCAGTGATTCAGTGTTCCCCATTCCCATTGAGTCCTATTGGACTCAATGGGAATGGAGATTAACATTTGCCGGCGCCTGACTTCAGGGACCGCCAGGGCTGTAATGCCCTGGTGTTTCTGTGAAGCCAGGAGGTGGAAAAATTTACAAGTCTGGCGGCAGCCTGCCGGACTTGTAATGACGCCCAATGTTTTTTAAGGTTTCTACCCTTTTTTTCCTGACAAAAGCTACAGTCAGCACTCGTTACCGATTCATCCAACTATATTCTCTTCTCTAGGGTAGAAAATTGGCTTAGACGAAAACGCATATATTTACCACGAATGTTGGGACATGGAAACAATGTCACATGCATTGTCTCAAATTTTTTCCTCCCAAACTTAGCATATTCCGTATAGAGAGAATAAGTAACAAGCGAGTCAGACGTTTCGGTCCAATCAGCGTCAAACAGTTTCCGCTTGACCAGCTCTGGGGTAGCCCTTAGTTCATCCATTGAGGAACCAATCTGGTGCAGGATGTAAACCATGTTCTGCTTTAACTTGCTAATTGTAACTGCTGACTGAAGAGTCGATGTTTCACCCAAACACTGGTAAATGGAATTGGATTTAAAAATGTTGCATATTCCGCCAGCTTTTTCCACACTGTGCTAACTGCTAAGGAAGTAAGGCCTAGTTCATGCCGCACCACTGAGTTTGGCACTGAGTTGTTTAACCCCTAGGTCTTTTTCCAAAGCTTTCCCTGTAGAATGTTTAGAGGAACCCCCAAGTCAAAGAGTGAAATATCCAACCCATAAAGGATTGTTGGCACGATCTTCTGTAGGTAAAACCTAATGAGAGGCATGAGGGAGTATCAACAAATTATTTTAGCTAGAAGAGGAGACAAAGCACCCCTGACGAGGGACTTCCAAGCGCCCAAGGATTGGGCATAGGTTACATTGTATCCAAGATACCTCATGGAGGACACGCTTTCCAAGGGGGTCACACCCACCCTCCAGGTAAAGGAGATAGGACACTTGCTGGTAGTAAATATCACTACCTTAGACTTGCTCTCGTTTATCTTTAGGTTATGGTCCACAGCATACTGGTGGAAAAGCGTCAACTTCCTGAATAGCCCATTAGGTGTTTTGTTGAATAGGACAATAGCGTCAGCAAAGGCTAGCCAGTCCAAGACGAGGTGCCTATTTTTACTGGGTTCATGATACCCGCCTCCCACACCGAAGCCAGATCTGACATGTATAAATTAAAGAGAGTAGGCGCCACCACACAACCCTGTCTGAGCCCCACAAAGGTTCTGATTGGCGCTGAGGTGACCTCCACCCAGGTCAGTCTGACTTTAAGTGAGGAATCACTATATAGTAATGCCAAGATCTCAAACATTTTCCAAGGCACGTTACCCCGGAGTAGTTTGTTCCATAGGTTAGGCCGGCTCACTGTGCCGAAGGCACTGGACATATCAATAGAGGCCATGTAGACCGGACCTACCACCCATCTTAACTGCTGCTGAGAGATGGAAGATAACTGTGGCGTTGAGGGAGGTCCCCATTCCCTGCTGAAACCCCACTTGATACCTGGAGGGAAGAATTAAGGATTTAACCTGGGATGAAAGATCTCTCAGCATTAGCGAGACAAATATTTTTCTTGAAGAGTCTAGTAGGGAAATGGGCCTATAATTTCTTGGGTCAGCCCTATCACCTTGTTTAAAGATAGGTATGGTGACTTAGTGTTTCCTGTTACATACTGTTGCATTGAATAACCTCTATATACTGTTGCATTGATTCTATAGCACACAGTATAGTGAGCGGGGTGTTGCGGGGGACAACCCCGCAGCCCCTGCAGTCTTTTTTTTTTTACTTACCTGCAATGCAACCACCAAAGGTTCGAACCTTTGGTGTTTGAACCTTTGGTGGTAGCATTTTTAGACCTTTTTGTACATGCAACAGTTTAGATACGGTCAAAACATACAATACCTAACAATCATCATAAACATCAGATGTCAAATGTGTTTTAGAGGTGTATATGTGAGGAAATAATAAAGTTCTTTTTGAGATGTTTAACAGTAGTAGATCTTAAGTTCTTACAAAATAAGGTTCAATGTTATATACACTATCATGATAATACACTTTGTGCTCCGACAATTCTTAAATGATAAATATATCAGGTTCTAGGTGGTACCATTCTTACTCTGATTCCATTAAAATGCGACCACGGCTGACAGCCCCAAATAG
This sequence comes from Ambystoma mexicanum, assembly GCF_040938575.1. NCBI lineage: Eukaryota > Metazoa > Chordata > Amphibia > Caudata > Ambystomatidae > Ambystoma > Ambystoma mexicanum. The sequence goes on along the minus strand of NC_090932.1, from coordinate 1,473,055,669 downwards.
CATACGAATCAACACAGTAAAACAATATCAACCACAGACTTAGGAGGAAGATAAGTTGGTTAGACAATTGGCAGAAAACCGAGCCCCTACCGTCAGGCACAGTTCTGTAGGAGGATCCCCCCACCTGGGCAACCTGTAAATGAAGATGCACTACAAGCCCAGTCCAGATATTGTCTATGAGAGTCTTATCTTCTTCTATAGTTCTGCAACCCAAATGTACCTTGTGTTGTAGAGTTCTTCATCAGGGAATCGACAAGCACTTCTTTCAAGCAGGAGCCACGGGTCGTCGAACTTCCGAGATGAGGAAAGGGTGAAAGTTGTCATTGAGGCAGCAGCTTCGGTCCTTGCGGTGCTCGTAGACGAGTGATCGAAAACGTCCTGCAACAGGGGAGGCGTGCGGTGCACCTCGACGACGATAGTTTGTTGCCGCAAAGAGTTAGTGAAGAACTTTAGCCCACCAAGGGCGTTGAGTCGTCGGCATCTGGCGTCGGCGAACGGAACGTGACCACGGCTGGCTTCAGTAGCTTCGTCTGCATCTCTGACGTCTTTGTGTGGCGGGGATCCCACCGGCGGATTCTCCTCGGTCATCGACGGCCTTGACTTTCTCCGGCAGGACGAAAGCGGTTGACGATGAACAAGGGAGTCCTTGGATGGTGGTCGTTGTGATGCTGGAAATCCTTGTCCTTTACTGCTTTTTATTGTGTGTTCTGTCGTGTTTTCCGCGTAGGAGTTCTTGTGGGACTCCTGGCGGTGCAGCTCTCAATTTTGGTTTTGTGAACGGACCCATGGGATACCCTTATGGCACCCATGGGTGGGGGTACTACCCTGTGCCCCTAGCGTATGTTTTTGGGCACCTGTGTGTGACCCACAGAGCAGGGTACAGGCTGGTGGCAGCTCTGTGCTGAAATGACTGGTAACCTGAGCGTCCTCCATTTTGGGATGCCCAGGCCCCGTTATTGGAATCGGTAGATTCCTGATGGAGACAAAATGGCCCCCATGGCCTCTTGCCTTCCATCACCTGTTACCTTGATCCGGGAAGTTCCGGGAAGCCCTGACCCTGTCCCTTCCCCCTGACTGGCTGTTGGGTGGAAGTTCCATATATGGTAGTGTGGGGGAAGTCCCGACCAGACTGGCTGGAGCCTTCTCAATGACCGTATGTTGTGGGTACGCCTGTGTGTGGGACCTGGGTGAATGGAGTGTGTGACGAATACGCATTCTGTGTTGTGGATGTCTAGTATCTGGTGTTTGACACAATGGGCCTCATTACACGGACGGCGGTGGACCAAGGTGCTATTAGCTTGGTCCATGCCGGTAAAATACCAGCACCGCCTTGGTGGAAAGGGGAATTACCGCCCTATTCCAAGGTTGGTGGGGTGGTAATTCCCCCTTCCCCCATTGCCCTTCCCCATTCCCATTTTTGCCCCATAGGGCATAATGGGAATGGGGAAGGTGCCAATTACGGCACTGCAAATTGGGGTACTGTAATTAGCTCCCTGGTCCCTTTGTGGGTTGGTTTTCAACGCCTGCAAAAAGCAGGCATTAAATTCTCCAACCCGCAAAGGGACCTCGTAGTAAGGCGGTAAGGGTTTACCGGTAAAATACCGGTACCGGTAAACCCTTACCGCCTACCGTGTAATGAGGCCCAATGACTGAGACAGCCCTGCCCGAAACTGGTATGAATGCAGTGTGGAGTGTTGAATGGCTGGGTGCTTGTCCCAAAACACATAACTTGTTGTGAGTGTCTGGAGAGAAGTGAATGGCCTGAATGCACTACGCACCTGATTGGCTGTCTGCCTGCATGAATGCCCTTCTGACCGATTGGTTGCCTGAGTGTGACCAGCAGAATAAATGGGAGATCAACTAGTATATCTGGGGGCCTCTCACTGCTAGAATTCATGTTCAGAAGCTGAAGTCCACTACGACAAGTAACTGGAGTAACCCTGAAGCTTAACCTTGAAGCCCTGCTGGACGAGAAGAATTGCTGTTGCTCTGCTTCACAATCTGAAAGCTGCTGTGTCTCCAAGGACTGACCCAGAGAGGACCTGGTAAGGCGCCCTCTTCCCGAGCTACGAGGGACCATCGTGCACCAGCTGATCTTTGCCAAAGCTCCCTGGTAGACAGACCTTCGACAGGCTGCCGACCCGAGACGGGGACTGCTGCGGAACTCCAAGGAGAAGTGCCAGGACTGTTGTCCACCACTGTCGAACTTCATTTGATCTAAGGACGCTCTCGTCTGCGTCGCCGCCCGCTTTATCCCGCTGGAGAAGGCCCGACCGTTGACGCGCCAAGGTGCATCCACCGGTGGGTTTCCCGCCACCTAAAGACCACAGAGACGCCGACGACTCGACGCCCTTGCTGGGCCACAGTTATTCAAACTCTCTGGGGTCCAGAACTATCGTCACTGAGGTGCCCCGCACGCCTCTTCCTTGCAGGACGCCAACGTTCCATCGTCGACGAGCACCGCTAGGAACGAAGCTGCCACTTCACCGCTGTAGTTCACCCTGTTCTCCGTCGGACGTTCGACGACCTGTGACTCCTGCCTTAAAGGGAGGGCACTCAAGAAGGGCCGTCGATTTCCCGTCGACGAATGCTATAATTCCAGGTACATTGGGGCTGTAGAACTATTGTAGAAGGAAATAAAACTCATAGAACAATATATGGACTGGGCTTGTGATACATCTTTGCTTTACAGGTTGCCCAGGTGGGGGGGATCTCCACACAGACTGTGTCTAGGTAGCGGGGCCAGTAGTCTGCCAATTGTTCCAACCAACTGCTTTCCTCCTATTTTTTATTGTTGGTTTCCTTATTAATTTGATCTGTGTGACATTTGACCTGAGTACAGTTAATGCACTTTAATGAGATCTACTAATAATTGCGGTACCACTTAGAACTGTATATATTTAGCATTGTTGATTTTCTGAGCACAAAGTGAGTTATTGTGATATTGTACATAACCTTGAATATTAATTATATAAGGACTGTGTTTTAACTAATACAGTGTGTGGACATTCCTTTTTGGGGGCTTGGGGACTACACTGTACTTAAGAACCAGCCTGCATCACCTCCTGAGAAGCTAGACCTTGATTGCTCGACCACGATACCAATAATAGAGAATCTTGGCTGGGGTCCTCTGTGACTCTCCTCTACCATATAGAGAGCAGCAGTACAGACACCCCCCTCCAGTCTTTACACTGGTGGCAGTGGTGGGATGCTTATGGTTTTAAGAATCAGTGTATAACCGTGCCACTTACGAAGGATATCTGCACTTTGTTAAATTAAGGTTTAGTCGTGTACAAGATAACTGCATTACAAGCAATGGAATCTATTGCGAATGGTAAATTGACTCGGATGAGCTTAGAGGCTCTCCAGAGTGCTTGTGAAGCCAGGGAATTAGACTTTGTGGACAGGTCTAGGGCTGAGCTGATAGCTGCCCTGGTGGACTACCAGACTGATTGTGAAGCTCTTGAAGGGGGGGATGCAACCAGTGAGGACTCTACCCCCTGGGTTGTCGCCGAATCTGATTCTGGGAATGCCACCATTCCTGCTGCCTCTGTTCCAAACCCCAGCAGTTCCTTAGAGCTCGAGTTATAAAGGATGAAATTGGCCTTTGAATATCGCAAGTTGGAAATAGATGCTGAGCTTAAGAAAGAGGAGTTGGCACAGCAAGTGGAACTCAAGAATAGGGATCTTGAACTCATAAAGACAAGGACACTGAATGTCAGCGAATCCAGTTAGAGAAAGCTCGAGTGGAGACTTCAGCTAAACCAGTTGAGAGTGTCAGGTCCCCAGCAACCAAGTTTATGAAAGATTTGGTTGGTGTGTGTGCAGAGGGTTCTGATGTCCTCCAATGGGTTGAAGCGTTTGAAATGGCTTGTGCAATTCATGATTTTGATAAGAGAGATTGGGCTAAGTGTTTGTTAAGCAGAGTGCCTCAGACTGGATATGACTGTACTCTGAAACTGAGTGTGGAAGAAAGGGGTCAGTACGAGTGCATGAAGTCTGCTTTAATTGCCAAGTTTGGCAAGACACCAACCCAATACCTTAAACTGTTCAGAGATTTTAAGACACGAGAGAATGTGTTTTGGATTGACTGGGTGAGTGCTGCGCACATGAACATGATGGGGTGGATGAATGGTTACAAAGTGAAAAAGTTTGTTGAATTGTCTCACCTCTTGTTTTTTGAGCATTTTTCGGAAGCCTGTTCCCCAGAGCTGCGTCAGTATGTTGCTGACCAGAACATTTTGGACCCCTTTAAGCTGGCTAGGTTGGCTGACAAGTGGGTCTCCCACTGGGTGTCCCCTAAGGACTCCAGTGGGAAGGACAAGGACAAAGAAAAGGGGGTCTCTCAGAAAGCTGAGGAGTCCCAAAAGCAGTCACAGTCGGGTAAACCAAAACCTTCCTCTCCAAAGACCCAAAAACCTAGTGGGATAAGTCTATTGTGGGTGGGAGTAAGAGTAGTGGTCTGCCTGCTGCAAAGCAGGGTCCCAGTGGTTCCAGTACCGTACCCCGCACTCCTGGGACTTGTTGGGATTGTGGGGCTCTGGATCACCAAAGGGGTGACCCCAAGTGTAAGGGTAAGGCACTTGGAGTCCAGGCTATCAGCCTAACCTACCCCTACTCTGTACCTGAGGTGGAGGCCACTGTCCTCCCCTCCTCTACAGGAATCACCTTTGGTGCTCCCGTAGAGATTTCCTTGTGTCCCTTGGGGCCTGGGACCAGTACGCAGAAGTACTGGCGACTATCCCCCAAAACACTCGTACGTTTTTGAGAAGTGTCCTCTTGAATGGCCAGCCTTCTACTGGTTTGAGAGACACTGGGGCAAGCATGACAGTGGTGGACAGGACCCTGCTCAAGCCAGAGGACTATCTAGGTGCTCCTCTGAGAACCACCAGGTTAGCTGGTGGGCCTCCCAAATTATCGCCTGTAGCCTTAGTCAACATTACGATTGGAGACAAGACAGCAAAGCTTCCGATCCCGGTTCAGGACAACGTGCTGCGAACATTTTGTTAGGAAACGATTTGATCGAGTTGGGGATGATCACGGATGGTCTACCCATGGCTGCTGTGGCGGTCACCCGATCGCAGGTCACACAGGGTCCGGCTGCGTGCCCTGTACCCTTGCCGACGGGGAAACCCAAGGCACAAAGGAAACGGAAAAGTAAGAAGGCCACCTCTGTGGAGGGAACCCCTGCTCTTCCTGCTGTTCCGACAGCTCCCATTGGGATCCATGCTGCGGACAGGCTGGGTCCAGTGGTGAATCCCGTCTAAACTCATGTGGGAGAAGGGCCAGAAGACTTTCCTGTGGGAGAGGCTCTCAACCCGGAGGATAATCCTGACCTTCAATGCTTGTTAGCTGAAGGGGGACCCCACCGGGCAGACTTCTGTAAGGGACAGAGAGAGTGCCACTCTCTCGAGGGTCTGAGGAAACAGTCCCTGTCCCAGGCACAAGGAGAAGTGCCTAGGACATTCCAGATTTATTGGGAGGGTGAGCTCCTTGTTAGTGAGCCCACTAAGCCTGAACCTGGTGCCCTCAAGAGGTTGGTGGTACCCCAGGTTTACAGGCCCTTCCTGCTGCAGTTGGCGCATGAGGTGCCCTTGGCTGGCCATCTTGGTACCAAGAAGACTAAGCAGAGGCTCTCTGCCCATTTCTACTGGCCACGGATGGGAGTAGAAGTGGAGTCCCACTGCAGGACCTGCCCAACTTGTCAGTTGTCTGGCAAGACTGGAGGCAGTGTCATTGACCCACTGCAACCATTGCCAGTGGTTGGCACATCATTTGAGAGGGTGGGCATTGACATTGGCGGTCCCCTTGTCCCTCCCACGTCAGGTGGACATCGGTTCATCCTGGTCTTGGTCAGTCATGCCACCAGTTACCCTGAGGCTATACCCCTTCGGATGGTTACGGCCAAGGTGGTTGCCAGGGCTCTCCTGGGTATTTTCACCCATGTTGGATTCCCTAAGGAGGTTGTCTCTGATAGAGGATCCAACTTCATGTCGAGTTACATGAAGATCATGTGGAAAGAGTGCGGAGTAAATTACAAGTTCTCCACTTCTTACCACCCCCAGACCAACGGTCTGGTGGAGAGAGTTAATAAAACTCTCAAGGGCATGCTAGGCGCTTTGGAAGAGCCCCTAAGGAAGAAGTGGGATCTTCTCCTGCCATGGCTGCTGTTTGCTTACAGAAAATTACCTCAAGAGGGTGTTGGTTTCAGCCCCTTTGAGTTACTCTTTGGGAATCCCGTGAGGTGGCCCCTTGCCATGATCAGAGAAGGTTGGGAGGCCACCCCTCCAGGTCCCGCCAAGCAAGTGGGGGACTATGTGTTAGGCCTCAGACGGAGGATGACACAGATGAGGGGTTAGGCAACAGCGAATCTTAAGGCCAGCCAGGAATTGAATAAGTACTGGCATGACCTTAAAGCATCGCAAGTGGATTGGACTCCGGGACAGGAGGTCATCGTGATGGAGCCTACCAAGCCTCGAGCTTTGGCAGATAAATGGACTGGACCCTTCAGGATCATCTCCAAGATGGGTGAAGTCAATTATCTGGTTAACATGGGAATCCCCGGGGTAGCCCCTCAGGTATTCCATGTTAACAGGCTCAAGCCTTTCCACAGGCGAGCCGAAGTCTCATGTCTCTTGCTAGCTTCAGAGCAAGAAGAGGATGAGAGTGAGCCCCTTCCTGATTTGTTCGCATAGCAACCCTCAGGATGCCTCAGTGGAGGGAGTGCATCTCTCTCCAGATCTGACAGCAGAGCAGCAGAGGGCCTGCAGGGCTTTGCTCCAGCAGTATGCTTTTCTGTTTTCCCTGACACCAGACCTTACACCGTGGTGTAGGCACGAAATTGACACTGGTGACAGTGTGCATGTCAAAAGTAGGTGCTAATGTATGTCAGATACAGTTAAGAACCACATCCAGGCTGAGATCGCCAAGATGTTGGATCTGGGTGTTATTGAACCCTCAACCAGTCCCTGGTCCAGTCCATTGGTCCTTGTCCCCAAGGCAAGTTCCCAGGTAGGTACCAAGGATTGGAGGTTCTGTGTGGACTACAGAGGAGTCAATGCCATCACCAAAACTGATGTGCACCCATTGCTCAGGGCTGAGGAGCTTGTGGACACCATAGGTGCTGCCAAATTTGTGAGCACCTTTGACCTTACCTCAGGCTATTGGCAAATAGCTCTGACGGACCATGCCAAGGAAAAGACGGCGTTCTCAACACCAGAGGGACTCTACCAGTTTAGGGTCATGCCTTTTGGGTTGAAGAATGCCCCTGTCACTTTCCAGAGATTAGTCAACTATGCGCTCAGTGGACTAGAAGCCTTTTGTGTGGCTTACTTAGACGACATTGCCGTCTACAGTTCCACCTGGGAAGAGCATTTGACGCATCTGGATAAAGTGTTGCAGGCCTTGAAAAAGGGCTAACCTCTCTATCAAGGCCACCAAGTGCCAGATAGCTCAGCGGAAAGTCACATATCTTGGTCATGAGGTAGGAGGGGTAAAATCCAACCTCTCCCCAGTAATGTACAGGATGTACATGACTGGGAGACTCCCACTACTCAAACCCAAGTAATAGCCTTTTTGGACCTCACTGGGTACTATCACAATTTCATGGCAGACTATGGAACCATAGCTGCACCACTGACAGCGCTGACTTTGCCCAAACAGCCTAGGAAGGTTCATTGGACTGAAGACTGTCAGAGGGCCTTTGATGGCTTGAAAGAAAGTCTGTGTAGGGCACCTGTGTTGTGTGCGCCTGACTACAGCCGACCCTTAATCGTCCAGACAGATGCCTGCGACACCGGAATTTGAGCTGTCTTATCCCAGTTAGATGACAAAGGGAGGGAACATCCTATCATATTCATCAGTAGACAACTCAAGGGTAGAGAACTTAGGTGGGCTACTGTTGAAAAAGAATGTTTTAGCATAGTTTGGAGCCTAAGGCGTTTTAGGCCCTGCCTTACAGGGCCTACCTTCAAGGTCCAAACTGATCATAAGCCCCTGAAGTGGCTTATGCAGATGAAGGGTGAGAACCCGAAACTGCTCAGGTGGTCCATTAGCCTGCAAGGGCTAGAATTCACCATAGAGCACAGACCAGGGAAGAGTCACGATAATGCAGATGGCCTTTCCAGAAGGTATGTTGACCGTCTGGATGAGGGTGTCTATCTTGTGTGAGATTAGGCACCCTAACCTCCGTCTGGGGGGGGGCACTGTGATGCTGGAAATACATTGGAGGGAGAGGGCCTCTGTATCCTTGTCCTTTACTGCTTTTTATCGTGTGTTCTGTCGTGTTTTCCGCGCAGGAGTTTGTGTGGGACTCCTGGTGGTGCAGCTCTCTCTTTTGGTTTGGTGAACGGACCCATGGGATACCCTTATGGCACCCATGGGTGAGGGTACTACCGTGTGCCCCTAGTGTATGTTTTTGGGCACCTGTGTGTGACCCAAAGAGCAGGGTACAGGCTGGTGGCAGCTCCGTGCTGAAATGACTGGTGCCCTGAGCGTCCTCCATTTTGGGATGCCCAGGCCCCGTCATTGGAATCGGTAGATTCCTGATGGAGACAAAATGGCCCCCATGGCCTCTTGCCTTCCATCACCTGTTACCTTGATCTTCCCAAAGTCCCGGGAAGCCCTGACTCTGTCCCTTCCAACCTGACTGGCTGTTGGGTGGAAGTTACATATATGGTAGTGTGGGGAAGTGCCGACCAGACTGGCTGGAACCTTCTCAACGACCGTATGTTGTGGGTACGCCTGTGGGTGGGACCTGACTGAATGGAGTGTGTGATGAGTACGCATTCTGTGTTGTGGATGTCTAATACCTGGTGTTTGACACAATGACTGAGACAGCCCTGCCCGACACTGGCATGAATGCAGTGTGGAGTGTTGAATGGCTGGGTACTTGTCCCAATACAAATAACTTGTTGTGAGTGTCTGGAGAGAAGTGAATGGCCTGAATGCACTATGCACCTGATTGGCTGCCTGCCTGAATGCCCTTCTGACCGATTGGTTGCCCGAGTGTGACCCAGAAGAATGAATGGGAGATCAACTAGTATATCTGGGGGCCTCTCACTGCTAGAATTCGTGTTCAGAAGCTGAATTCCACTACGAGTAACTGGAGTAACCCTGAAGCTTAACCTTAAAGCCCTGCTGGACGAGAAGAATTGCTGTTGTTCTCCTTCACAATCTGAAAGCTGCGGTGTCTCCAAGGACTGACCCAGAGAGGACCTGGTAAGGCACACTCTTCCCGAGCTACGAGGGACCATCGAGCACCAGTTGATCTTTGCCAAAGCTCTCTGGTAGACAGACCTTCGACAGGCTGCCGACCCGAGACGGGGACTGCTGCGGAACTCCAAGAAGAAGCGCCAGGACTGTTGTCCGCCACTGTCGCGACCGCCGTTGCCGACCGGAGCTGCCGTGCCTAAGAACTTAATTTGGTCCAAGGACGCTCTTGTCTGCATCGCCGCCAGCTTTATCCCGCTGGAGAAGGCCCGACCGTCGACATGCCGAGGATCATCCACCGGTGGGTTTCCCGCCACCTAAAGACCACAGAGACGCTGACGACTCGACACCCTTGCTGGGCCACAGTTCTTCAAACTCTTTGCGGTCCACGCCGACGAGCAATGCTAGGATAGGAGCTGCCACTTCACCGCTGTAGTTCACCCTGTTCTCCGTCGGACATTCGACGACCCGTGACTCCTGCCTTAAAGGGAGGGCAGTCAAGAAGGGCCGTCGATTTCCCATCGGCGAACGCTACAATTCCAGGTACATTGGGGCTGTAGAACTATTGTAGAGGGAAATAAGACTCAGAACAATATATGGACTGGGCTTGTGATACATCTTTGCTTTACAGGTTGCCCAGGTGGGGGGGATCTCCACACAGAACTGTGTACATAACCTTGAATATTAATTATATAAAGACTGTGTTTTAACTAATACAGTGTGTGGAAATTCCTTTGTGGGGGCTTGTGGACTACACTGTATTTAGGAACCAGCCTGCATCACCTCCTGAGAAGCTAGGCCTTGATTGCTCGACCACAATACAAATAATAGAGAATCTTGGCTGGGGTCCTCTGTGACTCTCCTCTACCATATAGAGAGCAGAAGTACAGACACCCCCCTCCAATCTTTACAGTCGTCGACGGTGGACGGCTGTCGGTTGCTTTTCTTCGTTCTCCTCGGCAGTCCCCTTCTCCGCTCGGCAGCCTTTTGTAGGTCTGTCTACCAGGGAGCTTTGGCAAAGATCAGCTGGTGCACAATTGTCCCTCGTAGCTCGGGGAGCGTGGCCTGAGCTCATGGTTTAAGGCTGCATTCAACCGGAGCTTCTGCCCAGATCCTTTCAAGATCCTACGAAACTCACTAAAATGTTGACTTGAGCAGATGCACGCATATCGGCGGACACTGCGTCCCGATTTCCTGACCTTGGGGCGAAACATATCCGAAATTCGGAGGACGGCTGCTGAGTGAGACGACGGCGAAGTGGGGCCCCTCCGCAACCAAGATGGTGGATTCGACCGTGTCCCGACGATGAGGAGGAAGAGCGGCTGGTGCAGGCAACGACGCGGGAAGACGCTGGGTGCCCCAACACAGCAGACTGGCAGTGACTGAAGGCAAGGCTCCGCACACGGAACGTGACAGCAAAGAAGCCCAGCGCACTGCGGCCAGCACTGCAGTTGCCTGCACGCCCTGAACACCGAAGCGGATCAGACATGGCAAGTGCAGCAAAGGTGGCGAAGCGAGTGAGCGGACGTGCCGGCCGAATGTCACACACTGGGCTACCAGAGGATTGGAAGGCGAAAACAGCGGCGCAGATCAGCGGGCAGCCCCCACCGGGCAGCCCCCACCGGGCTGGAGGACGGCGCAAGCGGACAAGCCAAGACAACGGCACAACAGCTTGAGCAACGGGCACCCAAGGAAAAGGTCTGCCAGGGGAGCACGGAAACCAACGTAAGCAAGGAAGCGGCGACACAAGCCTGGAAGCACCCGACCATTGAGGCGAGGTCCAGGAGAAGGCTCAGTGAATGGCAGAAGGTAGGCTGCGTTACCTGGCGAAGTGGGAGTGCAGATCTGTGAAGCTCTATCGAATTAGCCCGGGGGTGCGACACCAGGGAAACGACAACCCTGCCACGACCCGCAAGAAGGTAGCAAACACAGGGTCAGGCCCAAGACCTAACGGGGAGCTGGGGCAACACAACGAGAAAGAAACCACAGAGGCGTGGGACAGATGCAGCAGTGGGCATATACTGCAACTGGGACACCACCTTGAGGGCACAACTCAAACAGGCGGAGTGTTGTGCACAAAAGAGACGCTGCTTTGGACTGAGAGAGGGAAATCACGACCCACCACTATGTGGTAATCAAAACATAACCCAAGCATGGAGCCGAGGCGAGCACAAACAGCACCATCAGTGAAACGTTGCGACACCACACAGCAGAGCCAAACCCCCACAAGCTGTTGTTGGTGCTCGGAACTATAAGCCTACATGGACACAAATAAGGAGCCGGGTGGCAAGTCGCCGAATGGGCCTGAGGGACCCCCCACGAGAGGGACAACAACACACAACCAGTAGTGCGTACACCTAATGGACTATACTCACTACATAGCCAGGTGCTACCGAAGACATGCCCTCCACTAAAAATAAGAAGGACCCAACGATCATGGACTCCTTCAATGCTGCCAAACAGAAAGGGCAATCACAAACTGCCTCACAAGTTGTGCAATCAGACAAGGACACCGCCACTAAAGATGATCAAGTGCTCGAAGCAATTGCAGCCCTAAAATACTTCATAGATACAAAAATTGAGGAGGTCAAATCAGATGTGCAACTGATGAGGCAAGATGTTCACAACCTCACAGAGAGAGTCATGACGGCTGAAACAGAGCTAAAAGTAATGACAGAAACCACCAAAGACCTGGAGAAGCGGCTGACGGAGCTGGAGAGGAGGAATGCGATGCTGGAGGCACGGGCGGAAGATGCAGAAGGACGCACCCGGTGCAACAACATACGCCTGCTGTGAGTCCCGGAAGGGATGGAAGGATCCAACCCAACAGATTTTGTTGAAAATCTGACATTGCAGGAAATTGGAGCAGGAGTACTATCACAGGGGTTTGTAGTAGAGAGGGCCCACAGATCCTTGCAGAAAAAACCACCACCGGGCTCACAAGCTCGCCCCATGATAGCAAAAATATTAAATTTTCGCAACAGAGACGATCTTGAAATTTTCCAGAGAAGGTGAGATGATCTGCTGAGATAACGCCAGCATAGCCATATATCCAGACTATACACCTGCAGTGCAAAGGGCAAGGAACTCATTTGTGCCAATTAAGTTAAAGCTCAGGAAACTGAACATCAAGTACATGCTGATGTACCCGTCTAGGCTTAAAGTACTCTATAAAGGACGGGCTGTTTTCCTGGAAACGCTGGTGGCAGCCACAATGTGGTTGGAACATAATAACTTGGATGATGGAAAAGAGGCGGTGACATGAGGAGCTGCCAGCCCAAAAGGAGAAGGGGGGAGGGACAAACATGCCAACTGAGGGGACTGCGGGTGAGCGATAAGAAGCAGTGGAGTATTTTGTTCTATCACACGGCAGGTGCAGGGTAAGCACCTTGAACAGACGCAGCATAGCCCACACGCCGTGACCCGGATGGGTCAAGCAGATGCGAGGGCGCTCGAGCGCCACAGTCGGAACGTGGCTGCTGAGCGCAGTTTTCTAGTTTTGGCTTGGAGTTTGTAATGTTTTGAATCCTACACGAGGTGGGGTATGTGCCAAGAGTGTGCATATGTGTCTCTGTGTGATTGGAAGGGGGTGGGGGCTGCCTGGGTTGGGGAGCATTTGGGTAAGCATAAACTGGGAATCTGGGACAGGAGGGGCAGGATGGCTGGTGGGGGGGGATCTACATATTGGTATGGCCAACGAATTTAAGCTATTGACATGGAATGTTCGGGGCTTGGGAACATATATGCGTAGGAACCAGGTGAAATCCTCTCTCAATAGGAAAAAAGTGGCCATTGCGCTGTTGCAGGAGACCCACCTGACACGACAAACTATGGCTGCGGTCGCAGAACACTGGGATGGACAATGCTATGGTGCTCCCTACTCAAAATATGCCTGGGGGGTACTCTCCCCTGGATTAGCTCAGCAGTTCCCTTCAAACTACTGAGTTGGGAGGCAGATCCAGAGGGCAGGTACCTGATAGTAAGGGGATGTGTTGAGCAGGTGGAAGTTTGTATAATAAACTCGTACTTCCCCAACCATGGGATCCCGAAACACCTAGATGCACTGGGTGCCAAACTAGCCCAATGTCGAGAAAGTTTCTTTATATGGGGAGGCAACCTTAACTGTGTGAGAGACTGGGAGCTGGACAGGTATAAACCAACAGCAACCAGAAATGAGGCAGCAACGGGGGCACTAAAAGCACTGATAGATGCTTTGAACCTGGCGGATGTGTGGAGGAACTGCATCCTACAGACAGGGGTTACTCATACTTCTCCTCGTCACACGCCCTGCATACTAGAATCGATTATTTGTTTGTAGCTAAAAACTATCAAATACAAATAGAATCGGCACAGTACTTGGGTAGGTCAGTGTCAGACCACTCGCTATTGCTGATGACCTGGAAAACACGAGGCCCAGACCACCCATACCATTGTGGCGCATGGCACCAGACGCCCTAACGGACCAAGCTCTCATGGAAGAGCTGCGAGGCAAACTAGAAGAATATGTAGAGAGAAACGTAGGAAGTGTCGAAAGATGGGGCACAGTTTGGGAAGCACTGAAAGTGGTGGTGAGAGGGGAGGCCATTGCAGGAGCCGGGGGCATACGGAAAACACCCAAGATCAGAACTGGAGAAACTGGAAGACGAGATAAAGCTCAAAGAGTCCAACAAACAAGCGACACAGGAGGAGGAGGAGCTAGAGCTGGCAAAATTGCAGGGAAGCTGCCAGGAAGCATGGGGGAGGCTCTCCAAGTTTGACTACTCAGGGAAAACCGCCTAAGCACATGCAGAGGGCGACAGACCAGGCAGACTACTAGCTTGGCTGTGTAGAAGGGAACATCCACAAATCCGACCACAGAGCTCAAAGATACAACGGGAACAACACATAAGTCACAAAAGGTGATTAACGACACATTTCGGGACTTTAATTCCCGCCTTTATAGCCACGACCATCAGGTGACACAAACTGACATACTAGACACACTAGATGAAATAGGGCTTCCCCAAAATAAGCACATCACAACAAGAAACATTGGAGGCAGTAATAACATGGGAGGCTATTACAGAGACGATAAGGTCACTTGCATCGAGCAAAACGCCTGGAAGTGATGGACTCCCTCCAGAGTTCTGTAAAACATACAAAGCAGTTTTGACTCCGGTGTTGCTCGAGGTGTTTAGTGAGGCTACCAGAGTCCATGAGGGAAACCCTAGTGATACCAATACCCAAACCGGGGAAACCTATGGACGAAAGCGACTCTTACCGGCAACTGGCAATGCTGAATTATGATGCCAAGATCCTGACCACAATACTAGCTAAACACCCGAGTAGGGTAATAGGGAGCCGAATCCACAGTGACCAAAATGGTTTTATCCCGGGGCACAGTACTGCCCTGAACCTACGCAGGCTACAGCACTTCCTTGAGCAAACAGCGGGATCCCAAGAAAAATATGCTATACTTTCCCTGGACACAACAAAGGCGTTCGACTCAATATATTGGGAGTGGCTGGTGGCAACAATAAAAGAATTCGGATTCGGGGAGGGGTTTATCAAATGGGTATGAATATGTCTTGATATTGGGAAAATCTTCCTCGGGACCAGCCCTTGAGAGCAAAAATTACCCAATTCAGCCCAAAATACAGGTTCTATTGTGCCGAGCAGTGAACTCATGCTAGTGACAAATGACACCTTCAAAAAGTTTTAGCATTTATTCTAAACAGTGAATTTCAGCAACATCTTGGGATTCAAGTTAGAGAAGATTACAAAACACAAAACTTAGAGAAATACAAAAATATAGAGAAACATAGAATTCAGAGAAACATAGAGAAACACAGTCTTACGCCTCTTCAATCAGCACTGGGAGACCCTGGCCCTCATAAGCTAGCTGTAGCCAGCCCCGCTCAGAGGACAGCGCTGCAGGGTGCCGACAGAGCAGCAGGTTCTGGACACTCGATTTTGCTCGAACCAAGTTCACAGATCGATCTCCCACCTGAGTCATGTGGGCATACATTTTTATAATCTCGTGCTGTCAGTCCATGACACACAGTTCCAGAACTTTCCCTGTGCAAAATATAGGCTTGCTCATGGAAAAACCCAATTCTGTGATGCTCCCTGCTCGCTCCTACCCCTCCCTTGGAGCCCTCTCTGCGAAAGCACTGGAATGTCCTTATCAGCGTGTGGGCAAGGCCGTACCAGGCCTTCTCAGGGAAACAGGATTTGTTTACGAAACCATGCAGGGCTACAGTTAGAAAGGCAGAATATTCTAAGAGAAGTCGAGATGAATTAACCCTATGTGAGCAAGCTCTAAAAGGCATGCCCTCATAGCTTAGTGTTCATAGCGCTTAAGATTGGCTATCTAAGCGCTATATAGGTGCCATAATGTTCCAAGCACTCCAATAATGTCTATTAGCTACAGAACTGGGGCCTTCGCCCTGCCTGTCTATCTACAATGCATAATGTGACCTACCACTCCTACTAGGCCTGCATATTCCTTGTAGCTCACTACTGCGTAACGGAGGTGCTACAAGACTACTGTCAGCATTTTTGGCACATACTTTGAATAAACTATTGGCTTTCAGCGGCTAATGCTGTCATCTAAAGCCCTGATTGGCAAATTTGCAATTTTGTGTATCACTACAGAATACTGTACACGAACCCAATAGCTAGGGTAAAAACTGGGAGGCTGGTGTCAACAACCTGGGACATAAAGAGGGGGACCAGACAGAGCGGTCCGCTGTCTCCAATGCTGTATGTGCTGGGCCTAGAGCCAATAGCAATATACCTCAGGAAACAGTACCTAGATGCTGGCATCTGGGTTGGAGGAGTGGGACACTTGCTATCGCTCTACGCTGATGACGTGCTGCTATACGTGAGGAATCTGCACCTAAATGTCCCAGTGATCCTGGACATATTTGATAATTACGCTAGAGTGTCGGGAATCAGTTTCAGCAGGACCAAATCTTGTATATTCCCGATAGCTGGGCTAAGGGGGAGGAGGGTCGAACTAGCAGTGGTCCGACTCAGTTGGGAGTTGTACTTGTTCAAATACCTAGGGGTAAACATAAGACATACGCCAGAGCAGATGCATGAGCATAACACAGCAAAAGTGGTGAAGGGTCTGAAGAAATCTATGAAATTTTGGTCCAGGCTACCGCTGTCACTGTTAGGTAGGGTAACCATCACCAAAATGATTATCCTGCCGAGATTTCTGTACTATTTCAACAATGTGCACTGCTATGTTGGTGTGTCCTTTTTATGATCACTGGAAGTGCTGCTCCGAGAATTCCTGTGGGGCACCACCCGCCACAAGCTATCGCTCACAACATTATACCTACTATACGACAAAGGAGGGGTGAAATGGCCAAACCTTGAAAGGTAATATCTGGCGGCCCAACTCAGTCACGTAATTAAATGGCTGGCAGACGGGTCCAACTCAGAAACTGAACTATTTCAACACTTGGTGGCCCCCATTAAGCTACAAGAAATACTCTGGGTAAAACACCCCTTCGGTGGTGATATTGGGAAGAAAGGTTTGGAAGAGGGCACAAACCTTGCTGAAACTTGTAAACCCCTACTCGCCGGAGGGGCCGATAGCAGCGGACACATGCAGAGATGGCGCAGACATAGCAGTGGTGAGAAGATAGGAGGGATGGGGAAGTCTCTCGTAACCAGGACTAATGTCTGGCAGAGGGACTCCCAGGACACCCCTTGTTAATAGGGATGGGGAATATACACATGGGGTGATGTATAGGAGGACAGGGTCTTCAGGGAGTTTGACTCAATGCAAGAAAAAGAGGAGGTGTCGGGCAGGCAGTTTCTCTGGTACCAAAGAATCTGGAAGGTGGCCAAGGAAAAGGGGGAGGGCTGGCCGGAGGAACCACCGGCAGACCCATTGCTGACCCTGATGTATAACTTAAATGATGGCTGGGGCCGGTGTCCTGGATATATAGCATGCTAATAGATGCACCTAACCCCAAGGGCATAGCACTGAAGGGGCAATGGGAGACAGACCTGGGCACGGATATAACAGAAGGAATGGGACAGAATACTGGGCTTCCCCAAAGCAGTATCAAGAAACCATTATTTCAAACTAACACAATTAAACGTGCTGTACCGCACATATATGACCCCACACAGGATAGCAACGTTCAACAAGGAAGCGAGCCCACAATGCCCATGATGCGGGGACGGGGAAGCTGATCTAATACATAGGTTTTGGGTGTGTGTGCGTGTGAGAGGTTTTTGGGCACGAATAGAGCAAGCCTGCAGGGAGGCTGGTATAGCAAGGTATGAGTGGTCACTGAAGGAATGCCTGCTTGGCGCCTACCCCAGAATTAGCAAACATAAACACATGGTTAAATTTATGGATATGGCTTGCATATTGGCCAAAAGAACCATCGCCATATCCTGGAAAACAATATGTAAAATGGCGCAGGGAGTTTAAACGGTGGGCAGAGGCAGAAACCAAGGTGTGGATGGAAGGGGCTAGCAGATCGGAGCCCGGCAGCAATGATAAGTGTGCAGCATGGAAGGCGCTGGTCTGGGACATGTTCCACCCATCCGACAACAAACCCCCCTGAACATGCCAACCAAGGCTAGAGATACGCACTTCTTAACCGGGCGGTCAGCCTAACGAACTCAACGGATAATGGCCGTCCTTAAGACACAAGTGGGAAAGAGAAATTGAGCCCCAGACATTGAGGCGCGCGCTGCAACTGACAATATAAGCAAAATGTAAGACATGTGTAGGAAGTTGTTTGTTTGTTGTTAATTGTGGTTATTAAATACACTGATATGAACACATGACGCAAATGGAAAGCGGAGTATCGAAATGCATGGTTGTATTTCTACAAATGCCAATAAAAACATGTTAAAATTAAAACTCGTAGCTCGGGGAGAGGTCTCCTTACCAGGTCCTTTCTTGGATCAGTTCTTGAAGACACAGCAGCTTTCAGATTACACGGAAGGGAACAGCGGTTCACCTTCTTCTTCTGGCTCCGCTTCGAGAGTAAGCATCAAGCATCAACTTCAGCTTCTGAACGATTTCTAGCAGTGAGAGGCCCCCAGATATACTGTTGATTTCCCCTTCATTCTGCTGGGTCACACTCAGGCAACAAATCACTGAGAAGGGCATTCAGGCAGTCAGTCAGCCAATCAGGCGCACAGTGCATTCAGGCCATTCTTCTCCATCCAGACACTCACAACACAGAATGTGGATTCAACCAAGCACTCTGCCATTCAGCACTACACACTGCATTCATATCGGGCAGGGCTGTCTCAGTCATTGTGTCAAACACCAGATACCAGACCCCCATAACACAGAATGCATATTCGTCACACACTCCATTTACCCAGGTCCCACCCCACGGGCGTACCCACAACATACGGTCGTTGGGAAGGCTCCAGCCAGTCTGGTCGGCACTTCCCCACACTAACATATATGGAACGTCCACCCAACAGCCAGTCCGGGGGCAGGGACAGAGTCAGGGCTTCCCGGGACTTCGGGAAAACCAAGGTAACAGGCGATGGATGGCAAGAGGCCACGGGGGCCCTCTTGTCTCCATCAGGAATCTACTGATTCCAAATGACAGGGTGTAGGAATCAAGAGTCACACCCAGTGGTTAGTTGCTGAAATAGTGCTTTATTCTTGAAACTTAACCAAATGAAATTATAGTCAATTGTTTTTAGCTGTTGAGAGTTACTTCACTTCTCTGGCCGCTTCCTAGGAAAATAACCTTCTTTCCTAAGCCTCTTGGGACTCCGGATAGGCCCACCAGTCGTTCCTTCGCTCTTCGCCCTCTCCGTATGACTAGAAAAGGAAACAACAACACGTTGATCAGCTCCCGGTCTTTTATATGTCGTGAGTGACTTGTCTCCCCACCAATAGGGTCCTTCCCTGTCTATCTGGCTTTCTATTGGTTGTTCCTGCCACGTCCCGCCTCCTTTAAAGGCTGCCGTCTGGGGTTGTGTTTCCTGATTCTCCCGCCTGCCAGGGGAGTCCCGTCCACTTTCCCATGTGTGTCCCGAGGCCCCTCCTTCCCCCTGCTTGGGTGTCCCTGCTCGCCCGCTCCCGCCGAGCGAACTGCCCCCGCAGAGCGGCCCGCTCCATCTGGCCCGCCGCCTTTCTCTTCTTGTCTGCTCCGGCGGCGAGAGGAACAGGCCGGGGTGCGCGCGTCTCCGCACCGCGGCCGGCCGCGGCTCCGAGCCCATGACAGCACCCGTGACGGCCACCCCGGCGAACCAAGGTAAGGGCTGGGCAGCTTCGTGGTCCACTGTCAGTACTCCATGTTCCCCCATTTCCCTTCGCCCGACGGGAACCTCCTCACACAGGGTTCGGGCATCTCTAAATGGAGAACGCTCAGGGCACCTGTCAATTCAGCACAGAGCTGCCACCGGCCCATACCCTGCTCTGTGGGCCACACACAGATGCCCAAGAACATACACTAGGAGTACAGGGTCGTCCTCCTACCGATGGGTGCCATAAGGGTATCCTAAGGGTCTGTTCACCAAACCAAATACTGGAAGAGCCGCACCGCCAGGAGACCCACATGAACTCCTGAGCGGAAAACAAGTCAGAACATACATGATAAAGCAATAAAGGACAAGGATTCAGAGGCCCTGTCCCTCTGATACATTTCCAGCATCACACACCCTCAGAATGCCTCCCCCGGGGTCAGGATCAGGTAGTGGCTGCCTTCCCCATGCCATATGAGATGAGACTTTAGGTTGGGGATTAGTGATGATTCCACCGGTTTTTCGGCCTCCCATTCTAGAGTTATTGGTTTTGAAAGAACCAATTGCCTTGCCCCCATGAGGAAGAGCTTTCCGAGTTTGGTTTTCCCAATCCCAAACAGGGTCTGCTGATGAAAATCCTTCTTTTTCCCATGAATGGTTTGGGGAATATGGAAGGGATGTTTTCTGCTTTTCATTTATATTCTTATTAGACATTTGAAAATGTAGTTGGGCCACTCTGTAAAACCAATGATCAAAATGGGATACTTTGCTTCACAAAATCAATTGATTAACAGTCTATATTAACTGCCACTAATAACTGTACATCCATCCCTAATATAGTAACATGAATTTGAGTTAGTGGACGTCCGTCGGTTTGGCCATGAATACAACCTACAGTTTTTGTCCTATAGATTTCCAGCCCTGAGGAAGTAGATCTGCTTTTATGGCACATCCCTTACTTCCTGTGACTATTTGGGCCCAAATGGTTTTTCCTTGCAGTACCACTGTGATTAGATATAGGGCCTCATTACACGGATGGCGGTGAACCATCATGCTGGTAAAATACCGGCACCGCCTTGTTGGAAAGGGGAATTACCGCCCTATTCCAAGGTTGGCGGGGCGGTAATTCCCCCTTCCACCATTGCCCTTCCCCATTCCCATTTTTGCCCCATAGGGCTCTATGGGAATGGGTGAAGGCGCCAATTACGGTACCGCAAATTGCGGTACCGTAATTAGCTCCCTGTTCCCTTTGCGGGTTGGTTTTTAACGCCTGCAAAAAGCAGGCGTTAAATTCCCCAACCCGCAAAGGGACCTCGTAGTAAGACGGTAAGTATTTACCAGTACCGGTAAAATACCGGTACCGGTAAACCCTTACCGCCATCCGTGTAATGAGGCCCAAAGACTTTTATCCCCAGTACAAAGCATAACATCAGGTTTTTCTAGGAATGCTTCTTTTTTAGAGTGGAAAGATATATTGCCTTCATCTTTCCCCAGAGCTATTATTTCCCTGGAGTAGGCATGCATAATGCTGGCATAGGAAAACCCGGTGTTAGGTTTGCCGCTCTGTTCTAATTTCTACTCTAATGGTAGGGTAGAGCTTTCCAGCTTATTGGATGGACAATATTTTGTGGAGTGACCCACCCTTTCACAGGAAAAACACTCCTGTTCTGGGGGCCAGTAGCCTACTGGGAATCTGGTTCCTCCCATGAGGGATCTGGTTCATCTTCACTTTCTTCTTCTATTAAGGGAGTCTTTGTATCTATGTCTTTATCATGTGATTCTTTGCCGTTACCTATGGCCTGGGGCCCGCAAGGAGGTCTCAACAGGACTGACGTCTCTCCCTTTTCCTTGCATCTTAACTCAGGCTCAAGGTTACATATGTGTTCCCCAATGGAACGGAATAAGGGAACCAAGGGATTAGAGTGACTGAAAATGTCCTCTTTGGGTTCCGGGGGTTTAACTTCCTTGGAATGTGAAATTGAATTCTTGTTGGTCTCCGATCTTATTTCCTGGGGAGAGAAACATGGCAAAGATGTTAAAGCATTGGGAGGTTTGGCTTTCTCCCATAAGGACTCACCCTTGGTCTGTTTATAATCCATTTCCTCTATCAAACGGTAGGAAAGCGTTTCTGGGGTGTTTGAGGTGTCAGAAATGAGAGATGACCCAGAGTTGTACTTTTCCCCACGTTTGCCAGGTTTATTAAACATAAAAGGGGTTGGGATAAAGGCTTATCTGTCCCTATCCCAACAAGAAGGTCCCTGCCTAGCAACCTAAACTAAAGAAAGTCAACCTAGTGTACAAAGTATATCTGACCCTCACACTAACATTACGAACCAAAGTGTGCAAGGAAAATGTATGTTTCCAGTTCAACAAAAATGTAAAACAGACCAAAACTCCAGTAAAGTAATCCTTGCACCCAGGGTTGGACTCCCTTCTTCTGGATCAATTCAGGAAGACCTTTGAATATATTTTGCTCCAACAATAGTCTTTTCAGTTCAAGATAAATGGTCTCTTCATCCCACAAGTCTCTCAAAAAGGCAAAAACAAATGTCTATTCCATAGAACGTTGATGCAAAACTAAAAAAATTGTCTCTTGTAAAACAAATTCCTTTCAAGATGTCAATCAATGTTTGCGCTAAATGAATGTAACTACAGCCTTTCTTACAGAATACATTTGACAAAATGGCAAAGTAAGTCTCTATTGTTATGCAACAGTTCATCACAATAGTAAAACAAATAGTTTCTTGCCACCATACCCTCTTTTAACACCGAAGTGGTTCTCCTTTAAGTAAAGACTCTTCTGATGGTTTACACTTCTGCTAGGAAAGTTTTCTACTTCACACAGCTTGTACCTTTTCCGTTTCACTCTCCTGCCAGGAAGGGTTTCACTTTTATACAACTGTTCCTCTCCTGGTTTACTCGCCTGCCTGGAATATCTACTTCACACAATTTATTCCATTCCCTGTTAACTCTCTTACCAGGAATGGTTCTTTCACTTCACACCATTTGTTCCATTGCTGATTCATTCTCCTGCCAGTTATGGTTTCTACAACAGTTAATATTCCTTTGATTGTGGCAATGGGGTTCCCAAGTTTCCCCAAACTGACATCTCATGTGTGGAGAATTGTACCCCTCTGATCTTATATCCCTTCTGAAAGTCTCTCTTGGCTGTTGGCAACGTGGGTTCCCAGACTGACATCTCATGCGCGGAGAACTGTACCCCTTCATACCGTTGGTCTCTTCTTCAATCTTTCTTGGATGTTGGTAATGCAGGTTCCTAGTTTCCCCAGACTGACATCTCAGGCGTGGAGAACTGTTACCCTTCGGCCCCTCTGTTCTACTTGGTAGAAGTTCAAATTGTTTCCCCAAGTGTCTTTTAGCCTTCCTACTTGTCACGGGATTCCCAAGTCCTTTCGGTTGACTCACTGGGTGAAAGCGTGGCAGTAACAGAGCACCATTATGGGGATGATTGCTCCAGTTGCCAAGAGTCTATCGTGGCTCTCTCTCCGGGCTTTCGCTCTGCTGTCAGCAGAACCTCCACTGTTCTGCCAGAACGCATCTCACTGGGACCGGCAGCTGGTGCCGTCCCCAGGAGTCTCTCCACTTCTGGTCCATGGCACCTCCAAGCGTCTCCTTCCACAAGCACAACTCAATCGGGTGGCTCTGCTTTGGAGCCCATCTGCCGCTCTGTGTTCTCCGCAATGTTCCGCTCCTGCTTCTCTCCTCAGGCTGTGAACGTCTCTTGTTCCCCTGATGCACTCTCTTGCACAACTAGGTGCACCATTTTGAAATCTCCCGTACAGTTGATAATCATTAGAACAACTAGTCTGCACCTTGGCCTTAAAGATGTTCCATCTCCACATCGACTCTTCTCTCATCTGCCTCGTCCCAGCAGCATAGGTATTATGGGAATTGAACTCCATCATGTTTTCACCATTTTTAAGGGTAGTGTCTCAGTTGTTGGTTAAACTTATGATACACAGAAGATGTTATGTTATGTGTTGTGATATTATGTTCAGGAATTTTACCCATAACAGAATCATTATATTCAGGGGACGTCACAGGTGACTTATGGATTCCAAGGGGGTGAGATTTATTCTGTTTAGGTGGGTTCTCAGACAATGCTCTTTGGATTTTACCATGGGAAGGGCTTGTGGAATTACAGCATGCCATTAAGTATTTGGGAATTATAGAGTCCTCATCCTCATAAAGAGAAGACTGTGGGGGTCATTACGACCCTGCCGGTCCGGTAGGCTTACCTGCACCGTTGTTTCCGGACTGGCAGAGCACAAGTTTGCGGGCCGATGCCCTCCCGCCCACCAGGTCTGACCTGTAACGGTGCCGGTGCTACCATCATCCCCATTCCCATTGAGTCCTATGGGACTTAAATGGGAATGGGGAATACCATTTTTCCAGCGCCTGACTTCCTGAAATGCCGGGGTCGTAATACCCCAGTAATTTCGGGAAGCAAGGCGCCAGAAAAATCACAAGTCCAGCGGCCAGCATGCCGGTTTTACCGGCACGGCTACCGCCGAACTCGTAATGAGGCTTTGCGTCTCTCTAAAAGGAGTCAACATTTCATCCGGATAGCCATCTCCTCCCATGTGATCCATGGCCATAATGCCGAACCAGAGAACGGCTGCCTTCCCCCTGGCCAAATGGGAGGATACTTTGGGCTAAGGAACAGTGATGACTCAGCAGGATTTATCACAGGTATTGTTCCCTGAGGGATCTCAGTCTCCCCAGTGGATGGCTCGCAGGAGACCTCCGATACTTTGTTTCCCACTATCTCACCCCTGTTGATCTTTGTGGGAGTTGAAGAACAATTTAAGAAAATAAATTCCTGTTCATCTCCACAAGAAAGAAGGAGTAACATTTGTAACTTTCCTCTTCTGCAGGATAAAATATAGATGAACAAGTTGGTGGGGAATGTGAGAAATCAGAAGGTGTCTCACTCACTATTCCCCGGGGATCTGTCATGCAGGTGGTCAGGATAGGGCCATTGCTTTTGGATCCAGTTCATGGGGGTGGACCAATGCGGGAGCATCACTTAGGTGAGGGGACTCTAGGGAGTGGTCCACCGGATGGCGAGACGCAGTATCCCCTTCCTTGCAACACCTTTACCCCATTTTACCAGGCAGGATATTTAGGAACTCAACCCCCTACCCCTTTTACAACACGAACACTTTCTCACGGACAGCCTGCTATGAGAGAAAACAGAATAAAACCCGAGCAGTATACCGGACGTGTCCCAATACAATGGTCAGACGAGGTCAGGCAATTATAATTGCCTGACCATCACACATACCCGACTTCCATTAAACTTCCCACACGAATAAAAGGCAGAGCATGTGAGCACACTCTCAGCGCGGCAAAGCACACGAGGAAACAGCAATTCCAAGATGGCAGTTTAACAAGAGGAGAAAGATTGTGAAACAGAAAGGAATTGCAAGGAGGAAAGTTCTGTTGACCTTTTTCAACAAGGAATCGTTACGGTTATGAAACCTCAAGAATAGAAAACGTAAGACCAGGAATCCCAGCTGATGAAGCCTGTATTGTGTGTCGGTGGTACCCATGGCTCTCCCGCATCGATAATGAAGGCGGGGAGAATCGCCAGCTGCTGTGGTACTGTCCTTGGCTCCAAGAAAAAAGCAGCATCAGTGAAATTAACACATCCGTGAGTTAGGGAGACAAACACAGGACCTGTCTGTGTTGAAGCTAAGGTTACAAGCGGCAACATTGCATGGCAAGCACTGAAACGAACATTGTTTGAAATGCGTGTGATAACCAACGCAAGTGAAGTTGAACGGCAGATGAGTGATTTACCTTTGAAACCAAGATACAATACCTTTGACAGAGCAATCCGGCACTGCGTGGGTCCTCAATCGAAGGTCTCTGTAAGGTATCCAGCTGAGAGTTAAGTAAAGTGAAAGAGTGGAAAAGGATTGTGAATCAAAGGGGTCCTGCGACGGGTCAAGCAAAATCCTGCGCACAGTCGAAAGTCTTCGGTGTTGATAAAGAAAGTTTATGGCAAAGTTAATAAAGTTGGTCCGAGCCCGGCAGAGGGGGATCAATTGAAAGCTTTTGGTTAAAGCAAGTATGTTATTGGTCAGAGTCCGGCAGAGGGAGACTGATTAAAGATTTGATGCCAAAGGGGATCTGAGCCCGACAGAGGGGGGATCCGAGGTGGATAGTAAAACACCTAAGAAAATTGTGCATATGTGATATACAAAAGGAAAGGAACTTTGTTTGTTTGTTTGTTGCATCAGGCCCTCTGAAAGAAGAGACTTTGAATGGCAAAGAGACTTTGGCACAGAAGGCCATGATGTTGAAGCTTTGAACTGCACCCTTGTGCTAGAAAGCCAAAGACTGTGATAAGCTTGAGTGTGCTGCCTTATCCCGTGCTAAAAACATGGGGAAGGGAAGCCTACTGCATGAATATCCTGACATGATTTCTTGAACACATTGGGCCTCCGCCTGGTTACCGCCGGACTCGTATTACCATTCCGCCTCCGTTATTTCCTGGAATTACCGGGGCATTACAACCCCGGTGACCCGGGAATTCCGGAGGCGGAATGGTGTAAATCCCCATTGAGTCCCTTAGGACTCAATGGGAATGGGGACCATGGAAACACCAGCACCATCTCGTGATAGTGCCGGTGTTTCCACGTTCGCCTGCAGGCAGGCGGTGGTGGTAAACCCGCCAGGTCAGACCTGGCGGGAACGCCACCTCCCGCCTGCAGGACTCGAGATCGGGCGGTCCGGAATTAACAGTGGCGGCGGGTTTACCGCCACTGTTATTTCCGGACCGCCCGACCTGTAATGAGGCCCATTTTCTTTTACATAACATTCTTTCCCACACTATTTGTATTTAGAGGTAAGGTTTGGCAATAGGTTTATTAGTATAGGCCCTTTTATTTTGACAAGGCACCACTAGGACTGCGTTATTATTTGATGGTCATAGCCTGCTCCCATCTTTAGATTTAGGATTAGATCAATGTTTTCCAAACCCTTATTGAAGTTCAATAAATACCCTTGAACTGTGGTCACTTGTGTGTCTGTCTGTTAATACCATGCCTTCCTTACAGGAAGCCTATTTTTAAATTTAGAGACCATTGCCTTGTCTCTTCGTTGCACTAGACAATCTTAAGAACAAAAAAGGTGGTACATGTTGCCCTTTACGGTCTTGCTTACTGGCAGAATGACTTGGTGGGTTAATGGTTGGAAAATAACCCCATTCTAAATTGTGAATGAGTAAGGGGCTCACAGTCTCCTTTTAGGGGTCCGAGCCCACTGGTAGAAAAAAGGACATGTCCAGACCTTTCCCCAGGTAAAAGTGTTAGGGAATTGGAACCCGTCTTGGTTTCCTGGGTACACAACCCAATTGTGGGAGAGGTGATATTACTCCACTCTTTCCCAGATTTAACAACTGTGGGGCTAGATTTTATTCTCTTCATGGGGGGTGCCCAGATCCCACTACTGAATCATATGTGATGGGTCAGCAATGAGAGGCAGACACAAAGTTGTACTGTTCTCAACATAAGCCATGTATATTAAAAGAAAAGAAGTTTGGAAAAAGGCCTATCTTTCCCTATTCAAAACAATGGTGTCCTTGCCTTTGAAACGAAGACTAAAGCAAATTGACCTTGTCTTCAAAATGCATCTGACCCTCGCACTAACATACAGAATAAAAAGATATAAGTGACATTTTTTCATTTTCAATTAAACAAAATTGTGCAAAAACATATATATACTTTCAACAAAACAACCCTTGTGTCCAGGGTTTGTTCCCATCCCCTGAACTGTTTCAGGAAAAATGCTTAGAAAGTTCTGATTCAGCAAAGTTCTATTAGACTCTGTTGCACCACGTTTCTGGAACTCTCTCCTTGTTTTTCTGTGCACCTGCCGTGAGCTTTCTTCTGTAGAGGAGGAGCAAAGTGCCTCTACCGGAATTCCTACCCCCATGTTACCTATGTGTTGGATACCGGATACTGCGACATGCCCGACGCCAATAATGATCCCCATACCGTGAAGAGTCCTCGAAACAAGGTATCCATTGAGAAAACCCTATATGATGTACCCACAGAGAAATTACAGCCTTTTAAAAGGAGGTTCCAGAAGGAGTGTGAAGATGAATGAAAGAGAAGACTGGTGACATCACATGAAGAAGAAATGACACACCCAGAAGAGATGCCAATGAGTAGAGTATATAAACCTTATAGAATCTGATGGCGAAGTAAAGAATTGAGCAACATTTCACGAGCGGAATGAAGATTGCATATGCGGAGAGCACTGAAGAAAATGCAAGCCGTTTTTATAATTGTACAGATGCTGAAACGCAAGTAGAGCAAGTAATCATGAGGCTGGCTATACATAGTGAATAGACTACAGGCGGTGCCACCAATATATATTACACGGCCATAGTGGCCGTGTAGTTATGGTTAAGTTGCATAGGAAGAGCACTTTTTGGGCGGCTTATAACTCGGCTCCCCCTGGACGAATCCTCACCAAACTTTGCAAAACAAGTGTATGGGCCACTCTGAATTGTTTTGGAGATGTCTGGGCTAGCGGGGGGCAAAGTTATAGGGGGGGGTCCCAAAACGTCTTTTTTTCCCATAGACTGAATGGGGGAAAAACATTGCGCACAGCTATAGGCGAAACCGCTGGACGGATTATGACGAAATCTGCGGTAGGTGTAGGGGCTTGGTCCAGAAAGCGTGCTTTTGTAAATTTGGTCACCATACGTGCAGTATGTTTCTTTATAATTATGAAAAAGTATGTCTGAAATAATTAGTGATATCTATGTTCGCTCCGCAGTCACACTTCCCTGTTCGGTCGACGAACAAGATACCGATTGGCTAAGGGGCTGGCGTCATGAGCGCGGACATGCGACGTCTCTGCTCATTGGCTGCTGAGAGATGTGTTCTGCGTCAGATGGTTTGGATGCGCCCGACATCTTGGATACGTGGAAAGCAGAGCAACAACCAGCGTACACATGCTTTTTTCATTGAACTATTTTGCTGTGTCGCAGAGCATTGGGAAAGGTTCAGACAGTAAGAAATGGGTGATCTATGCATTTGTTCTTGGGTCGTCATAATGTAATTTCTATGGACACCTTGTACGTACAGTAAATGTGGGGTGTAATAAGGATAGCACTTCAGTCCATGTAATGGGCAGGAAATTTGTAACACTTCAGTCCATGTAGTGGACAGGAAATTTGTAACTGTTGAAAGCACACGCGTTTAGGTAGGCAACATTGAAATTGACAACATGCCGTGAATGCATTATTTTTTCCAATGGCTATTATTATATTCATTAGTACGCCGCCATGGGTGGCACATTCTAGGGTGGTTGTGGCCAGGGGCTACAGTCTTAAGATATGGGTGACCAATGCATTTGTTCTGGGGGTCGGTTGTCATGATGTAATTTCTATGGACATCTTGTACGCACAGTACACTTATACCTACTTAATGACGCATGTTCTATGGCCTCCTTGTACGCACAGAAAATGAGGGGTCCAATAAGGCCAGTATTTCAGCCCGTGCAGTGCATGTTGTTACATTTGTAAGGACACGTGTGATGTTAGGGAACATTGAAATTGGAAACATGCCGTGAATGCATTATTTTTTCCAATGGCTATTAATATATTCATTAGTACGCCGCCATGGGTGGCACATTCTACGGTGTTTGTGGCCAGGGCCTAGAGTCTTGGATGCATGGCTTTACTTCCAAGATTGTAGGTCCTGGCCACAACCACCGCCGCATGTGCCACCCATACATACACCCGTAGTGTTGCGTTTTGATTGGCAAGTTGTGGGGCGTGCGTGCAGTCTTGGGTGCATGGCCAAAGGCCGTGCGTGCAGTCTTGGGTGCATGGCCAAAGGCCATACAACCAAGAAAAAAGTTTTAAGTACTAGACTTGGAAGACACTGCACACCCATCCCATGTAAGATCTACAGACATACAGCTAGGAGGGAAGCCTCCGGGCAGAGGTACTGAAGGATAACACACCTATAGAATAACCCCCACTACCACACATTACCGAGGTGGTTGTGGGGAGACCCTGGACTCTTGGATGCATGGCTAAAACCCATGCACGCAAGACTGAAGTCATAAGCAGTGGAGTTACAAGTAAATATGGGTGTGGTGGAATGTGGTAGTTGTGTTGATGCCCTAGTGTCTTAACTTCATGGCTGCAGACGATGGTCCGAAAAGTAAATTTATAAGCAGCTAATTCACAAAGACCATGGTTTCCATATGTAGCGATGGTTGTGGATAGGAACTATACTCCTTGCACCTTGGTTGTAAGGCGTAGGTGGTAGGTTAATCACCGAAGATGGAAGGGCAGCCTTCAGGCACTACAATATATTACTACCATAGATTAGACGAGTACATTCCCATGTGTAGAAAATGCCTGCCAATATACTTACTCCTTACTTTGTTCAGAATCCACATACTTTTTTTTAGTTGGATATCGTACTTGGCGGAAGTATTTTTTTTTTTAAAGTTGTTTTATTAGTTTGATTAACAAACTTTTTACAACATGATAAAAAGAATTTCTTTCATAATCAATAACAATTCATATACATAACATAAGCAATGGTTTCATTCATAATCTGGATTCTATATAAACATTAAAATAAAATTTGAGTGTGTAATGCTTTTTGCTTTTTTTTCCCGTTCTATGCATGTTAGAAAAATAATTCATCATTATAGGATATTACTTCCATCCTTCTTAGCTAATTCCACAACCAATCTCTCAAGAAATGTGCACAGTAATACAATTATTTTAAATGAATATCCCCATATTAATTTCTTCCAACACCATTCTCTGGCTTCTTGTGTCATACCTAAAACATTAGGACCAATAAGAAAATATCTCAAAGCTTCAAAATGAACACAATACATGGTTAGATGTTTTAAATTTTCCATGCAGATATTTCCCTCACAAAATCTACACCATCGGATCTGGCTCGTTAGAGATTGCTTGTTCCAAGTAGTTGTCTTTTCAAAAGTATTCAATTGGTTGAGTTTAAATCTCAAGTATAAATCACGATAGGCATTAGCCGGAAATTTTGACAAATAGGCTCTACGAGGAATTCTAAGAGTAGCAAATTTGGCTGCTTCGGAATATAATTATTTTGAATGCATATCATTCAATGTAATTAGCCAGTCATGCTCATATAATAGTTTCTTTACATAAGCCGATCGATATTCAAGATCTATTGGTTTTAAGCCACATTCATCAAGTTTATTGATCATGAGGTTTGAGAAGGTTACCAGCGAGGTAGGGTCCCGATTCTTGATCATAATTAAGAATTCCTCGTAGAGCGATCGGTACAGAGTTTGATAATCTCAGTGTAGATTTCCATAGTTGACCTTGAATTTGGTCAAGGATTGCATCAATGTTACACAAACATAAATCAAGCCCATATAATAATATGGCTTGCACTTTGAGCATATAAAATTCGAAGAGTGGTACTATTGAAAATTTACAATATTTCATGAATACAATCAGCATCTGTGTCATCAAAACAGTTTTTTTTGCATTTAGGTTGAGTAGCCAGTTTTTCCTTGAGGGAGAATCTATCACATCATATCCCAAGTATCTCATATTAACGCTAATAGGCATGGGAATAGAATTTATGGTCCATTTCATTGTAGAAATTCTCTTTTTGTTATTTTTTAGAATGAAAATACTTGATTTCTCGACGTTACATGTTAGGTTATGTTTATATAGATATTCAGCAAATATTACACGCTTTTTTTGTAATCCATATGGTGTCTGATCAAAAATTAGCACATCATCCGCAAAAGCGATCCATTGAATTTGCAAATGTCCCAGTATTGCCGGATAGGTGTTCTCAGTTTTCCATATTTGTTCAATGTCAGAGAGGTAGAGATTAAACAGTGTAGCCGCCAGATTGCAAGCCTGTTTGACCCCCACCTCAGTTGGAATAAGAGTTGTTGTTGAACCAGAATTGTTTATGCGAATCAAATATGAAGTGCATTGGTGCAATTTCGCCAAGATCGCAATTAGGCAATGTGGTATCCCCTTTGCATCAAGTTTTTCCCAAAGTAAGTTCCTAATCACGCAGTCAAATGCAGCGGATAAATCAACGGATGCCATTTATAGGGCACCCGTGTTTGGAATTTTTGTTTGGGCAATTAGATGCGCTAAGACAGTTGCATTCAGCGCAGTTCCCATTCTGGGACGGAAACCGATCTGAAATGGAGAGAGAATAGCAACACGATTTACATTAATAGTAAAACAGCAAAAGTCTTTGCACTCGCATCAATTAATGCAATGGGACAAAAATTGCTGGGGTTTGTTCTGACACCTTTCTTATGGATGGGAACTATGACAGATTGCAACCATGAAGGAGGAATAGAAGATGATCGAATGATTTCATCAAATTGAAGTTTAAGCACCGGGGCCCATAATTGCACATTTTCTTTCAGTACACATGGCGGAATACAATCGGGGCCAGGAGCTCTTGAGTTGTTTAGCTTTCCAAGGGCCCATGTAATATCCTCTAGAGACCAACTCTTAAGTTCCTCTACTGAATTATGATTAAAATTGGCTGATGATTCCAAGAACCTTTCGGGTAATGCAAATTTATCCTTATAAAAGTCAGTCCATGTCTCTGCACTGATGTTAGAAGATTGTTCGACCTTTGTTGAATATTCATTACCCCTTAAAAGAGCCCACGTAGATCGCCTATCCTTGGAACACAGTGATGCTATCATTTTTTGATTTGTTGAGTAATGAAGATAGATTCTATAGTTTTTTATATTATTGTAATATTTGTTTATTCATTTTTTTTTTGCAATTCGGTATTCAGAGTTATGTAGTCCCATTTTGGTTAAATGCACAATATCCTGTTTTTTTTTGTTTGTTTAGAATTTTAGTTCTCACGGCAAATAAATCGACAGCTAAAGGCTGTGGTTGTTATTTTGATGTAAGCCATACCAGGTATGTAAGTGCTGTTTTAATGATAGTTGCATTTTGTAGTGCTTTTATCGACCCTTTAATGGTTGCATTACTACAATTCAAACAATTTGTTGCTAGCATGTTAATAATTATATTAAGCTTTCTGCACGTTTTCACATTCCATCTTAGTGATGCACCTGGTCGATCTTCCAAGATAAAAGTGCTAAGTGGATCTTGTACCAATGTTGGAATAGTTAATTGCATTTCTGAGTATAGAATACAATGATCACTCAGTTCAATCATAGCAGTTTCTACTCCCGTACAGCTTGATGATAATTCCACAGATACCGCAATATAGTCAATGCATGTTTTTCTGTTGCTGCGAGACCATGTGTATACATTTTCATTAGAAAGAAAAGGAAGGAAGACAATATTCCAGCGCCCAAAAAAGAGCTGAAAGAGTGCACCTCTTTTCCGTTCATCAATGATTGATTTTGAAGCAAAGTTTTTAATTCAGTAAGAGGAGCGTGAAGACAGTTAGAGTTAAAGTCACCCCCTAGAATTACTTTTGCATTAGGCCATTTACAAAGGACCTCGTCAAACAGAAATTCAAGATCATTAAACAATTTAGTTATTGCGGTAACTAGAGGATTATAATACAATGCAACAATTAGTATATGCTTTGTTTTACACATTCCTAATTCAATTACAATTGCGATATAGGAATATGTTGTACGTGTAAAAAACAAGAAGAAAGCAAGTGTGTTTATCAGGATGGTGATTCCACCCAATGGTCTACCTTTAAACATTTGCGTAGCAAGAGTAGAATAGGAAACAAATCCACTAATTTCAAGTTGCTTAACAGCCATTGTTTCTTGACATAACACAATGTCGACAATTTCATGGGGGGGCATACATAGATACCCACATTTTTAGATTTTTTATTCCACATGAGTTCCATGACATTACTCGTAAGAGCTCTTTGCTACTATGAGTGTTTGTTTTTTGTTGAGTCCTTCTGGGACCCCAATAGTGCTGATAACCAAGTCCAGTCTTTGGAGACGGCAGAAATTGCAACCAACTGTGCCAAGACTGCAGATTCCGAAGAATGGACTATAATGGGCGATACTGATTGGTTATTTGTAATGACTTCAATGGGCGAAGCAGTTTCGTTGAAGATTTTTGCTTCTTCAATCGTCTGAATTTGAGAAATGGATAATCCTATAATTTTTAGCTCTCTTCTATGTTTCAATATTAGTTCCGCAATTATTGTGGACTGCAATTCAAATACCCTCCTATGATTTTTTTATAGAAGGAAGCGTGATCCATATAATATCACTGGATACCAGCGTTCTCAGGGCTGGCATCTTTTTAAAGGTCTGGAGCATGAATGATCGGTTAAGGTCTTGATCTCCATTTATTTCCGTTGAACTAATCCAACCCAAAATGCTCGATGAGGGTATGTCAAGCATGGATTGATCCATAGATTCAACCGTACTATTGGATTTTTTGATCATAGGTTCTTTTGCAATTTCATTACGAGGCTCATTTCTTTGAGGTAGGTGTTTCGTGTGATTTGAAAGAAGAGTAGGTACCTCTATGCTCTTTGGGTTCTCATTGTTTTCGGAATGCTCTCAAGGCAATTTTTGTAGTAAACTAAGTCGTTGATCAGCACTGTCCAGAGTGTTAAGTTTAGACTCTGTGTCTACAACTGATTGATTTGAATGAGGTTCCTCTTGTGGTTTCAGTACCCGATTCTCGGGCTCCAAGGGAACTTCCTGGTCTAAATTCGATCGTTCAGTGTTTTTTTTGTTGGGAATTGGTTTATAAAATGCTGAGAGCAAAGATTGTTGCGAAGAAGATAATGAGGCTGAAAATTCCTTTTGTTTATCCATAATGGATTTTTCTATCGCTGACATATGCTTTTTTCCATTCTTACCAGCCAAGTTCGATTGAAGCTGTAAAGCTAGTCGACTTTCAAGTGAAAGCTCCTTCACATTGATCCCCAAATCAATGTTTAACTGGGCAGGGGGGATGTTAGTATTTGCCTCAGTTAATAATACTTTGCCATTGGTTTTTAACTTAGCATTGAGATGTTGTTTTTGATTTATAATTTTTCTTTGTTTTTGATTTTTTTCTTTTACTTCCAATAATTTCGCATTGCGTAAGTTTAATCTATTCATTGCACGTATATGCAATCTTTTTCGTTTACGTGAAATTAATTGTTTTTGTCCTCCAAGATCAGAGGATTGCTCTAGTTGTGGGGGGTCCAACTCTATGCCTGCCCTCGTACTCTGTTCGTTTATTATTTCAATTAATTCAGATGGACTGTCAGGAGTTGCACCAAGATGAATGTTCTGGAGCTCATTGCTCGAATCATTCGTTGTGGTTTCCAGATCATTTTGTTGATTAAAGAAAAGTATTTGGTCAATTTTTTCCGCGTGGTAAGATACCATTTGGCATAACTGTGCATGCGTATAGATTTGGATACAATCTATATTTCTTGGTGCATTGACAGTCTGAGCGAAAGTAGAGGGGAACCCATAAATTGGACCGCTCACATTCTTTTTTGGGATATCCTGAGTCTCGATTGGGTCATTCTCTGTTTGTGATGCGGTTGTCAAAGTAGTGGTAAGGGGAGTATTTGGTGAATGACAACCTTTTTGCTTTTTGTAGTTATCAGCAAATATATAACCCTAGTTTATTGAGTTTTGAGGAGATGTCAAGAAGTTCTGATTTTATGTCACAGAGTTCATAGTGTGTATAGTCATGCCCTTTGTCAAGAAGATTAAGAATCCTCGACATTACAGGATATGATGATTCAAAAATTTGAAGATCCTCACTTTCGGAGGTTGGCTTTGTTTGAAAGTTCAAGTTGGTCTCAACATTCATCAATCCCATATGTGTGAATTGTTGAGATTCAGGAGATGAACATACTAGCCCCTCTTTAATTTGAGCAGAATCTTCATTATATGAATCAACAGTCACATGTTTGTTAGGTGAATTTTGTGAATCAGCATAAGGTGCAACAGTTTCTAGTATTGGTATACGTGGAACATCACAATGAATATGCACCTTGTGTTTACCAATTGGACACACTGTGACTGGGGCTGATGGACCATCAGAGAGAAGAACTAGTTACTCTTACCTTGTAACGTTCTTTCGATGGGATGTTCCTCCGACGTATTCCTTATCTTAGATAGAAATCCTTCAGCTTTGCTGGCCTCGGAAAATTTTTTCGCCAGAGGGCGCTGCGCGTCGATGATCGCCGAGTCGATGACCCTCGACGGCCTCCGTGCCGACGTCGACGTCATCCTGCCTATAAAGGCCGCGCGCAGCGTCCGTTGCTCAGTTCCGTTTTGTAGTCCCCAGTAATGTTTTTGGATTAGACTAATCACCTTGAAGGAGCATAGGCTGCAAACCCACAGGAAGTCATACTGCGGGGATGGATGGGAGGGTCGATAAGGAATACGTCGGAGGAACATCCCATCGAAAGAACGTTACAAGGTAAGAGTAACTAGTTCTTCGAAGGGATTGTGTCCTCCGACGTATTCCTTATCTTAGATAGACTCCCATAGCAGTGGTATTGTGACTGGAGGCGGGAGTAATAAAAGTTATGTTACCCTTCCAGAATGGACAGAGTGTAACACAGCCTTGCCGAATCTAGTTTCTTGACTAGAGGAGGAATCCAGGCTATAGAATTTGGTAAATGTATGTGCGGACGACCATGTGGCAGCCGCACATATATCTCGAATTGGCACCCCTCTTTGAAGGGCTGAGGATGTTGCGATACCCCTGGTAGAATGAGCCCTTAGATTTTGAGGAGGCTCCTTTCCTGCCAATTTGTAGCACTCCAGAATGGCTAAAATAATCCATCTGGAGATGGTTTGTTTTGTTATTGGAAGGCCCAACTTATGTCCTGCATAACCTACAAAGAGTTGGTCTGCTTGTCTGATCTTAGCCAATCTGCTGATATAGAAGCTCAAGGCTCGCTTAGGGTCCAGCCTGTGCAGTCTCTCTTCCTCCTTCCCCGGATGAGGAGGAGGGTAGAAAGAAGGTAATATAATCTTCTGAGTGATGTGAAACTCCGAGACTACCTTCGGGAGGAAGTTAGGCTTCACCTGAAGAACAACTTTGTCCTTGTAAAAGATTGTATGTGGAGGTTTACACGATAAGGCTTGCAACTCGCTAACCCTTCTAGCAGATGTCAATGCTATTAGCAAAACAGTTTTGAGGGTGAGGAGCTTCAATGAACAAGAGTGTAGTGGTTCAAAAGGGGCACCCTTTAGGAAGTTTAAAATTAGGTTTAAATCCCATAAGGGAACTTGAAAAGGTTTCGGGGGATAAACATTAGTTAATCCTTTTAGGTATTGTATTACCAATGGAATTTTGAAGTATGAAGGCTCCTCTGCAGTGCGCTTAAAGATTGATAGCGCTGCGAGATAGCCCTTAATTGTGCCAACCTGTAGGCCTGAATTAGCCAGGTAAAGTAAGAATGACAACACCATAGGTGTACCACAAGAAAAGGGTTCAATATTCTTTTCTCTGCACCAGCTGCAAAATTTGTTCCAACGGCAGCGGTATAGAGTTTTAGTTGCCGGCCTTCTGGCCGAAAGCAACACCTCCATAACATCATCCGGAAGGTCCCAATCCTTGTACCTCAACCTTTCAGACACCAAGCGTGAAGGTTGAGGGTCTTGATGGCTGGATGGAGAACCTGACCTTCCTTCTGCGAGAGAAGATCCTCTCTGTATGGCAGTCGAATTGGAGGGCAGATGGACATGTCTAGAAGGTCCGGGTACCACGTTCTCCTGGCCCAATCCGGGGCAATTAGGATCATGGTCTTCCGAAACCTTCTCAACCTCCTGATCATTTGAGGAATGACAGGGACCGGAGGGAACGCGTACAGAAGTGGGAACTCCCAGTCCACTACGAACGCATCTCCTAGAGCTCCTCTCGGGGGAAATTCCCTTGAGCAAAATCTGTCGCACTTCCTGTTGATACTGGTGGCGAACAGATCCACTTGAGGGGTTCCCCAAAGGGCGAAGATCTCTTGAAGGACTTCCTGAGCTATCTCCCACTCGTGAGAGACTGTGCTCTGCCTGCTCAGAGCGTCCGCTGTCAAGTTCTTCTCTCCGGCTAGGTGAATTGCCGATAGAGAGATTCCTTCCTGAATTGCCCAAAACCAGAGCTGCATCGCCTCTCTGCACAGTGGTAGTGAGCCTACGCCTCCTCTTTTGTTGAGGTAGTGCATGGCCACTGTATTGTCCGTCATTATTAGGACGTTTCTTCCCCGTACAGACGGCAGAAAAGCCTTCAGCGCTAGTCTGATGGCTCTCAGCTCCAACAGGTTGATATGTAGTCTGGACTCCGATGGAGACCAACGACCGCTGATGGTCAAGTCGTTGGCGTGAGCTCCCCACCCCGTGAGTGAGGCATCCGTGACTACTGTTATCTCCGGCCATGGTTGCCAAAACATTTCTCCTTTCAGGATGTTCTCCCGACAGGCCCACCACTGAAGGTCTCGGGCTACTTTGACCGGGATCCGAAGGAGATCTGTCATCCTTCCTGAGAACTGTGACCACTGAGTTCTCAGTGCCCACTGGAGGGATCTCATTCTCAGGCGAGCCTCCGGCACGAGGAATATGCAGGATGCCATGAGGCCTAGCAACCTCAGAAAGTCGTAGGCTGGGAGATATTGGGCATTCTGAAATCTGATGACCATCTGCAGAATATCTCGAGCCCTCACCTCTGGTGGCAAGGCTTTTCCCAGGGAAGTGTCCAGGACTGCTCCAATGAATTGGAGTCTCTGTGATGGTATCATCTGTGACTTCTTTAAATTGAGGGAGAAGCCCAGCTTGTGAAGGAAGTGGCAAACATAATCTAGTTGTCTCTGAGCCTGTTCCGAAGATACAGCTCTGATCAACCAATCGTCTAGGTAAGGGTAGACATGAATCCCTTCCCTCCTTAGACTTGCAGCCACAACCGACATTAGCTTGGTAAAGACCCTCGGGGCGGAGGTTAGCCCAAATGGCAGAACTCGAAATTGATAATGAGAGCTGCCAATTGCGAACCTCAGGTATCTCCTGTGCCTGGGATGGATCGGCACATGGAAATAAGCATCCTGGAGGTCTAGAGATACCAACCAGTCCTGAAGCTGGAGGGCCTGAAGGATCTGAGAGAGAGTCACCATCTTGAACTTGTCCTTTCGGAGGAATTTGTTCAATTCCCGTAAGTCTAAGATGGGTCTCAGTCCTCCGTCCTTCTTCGGTATTATGAAGTAGGGGGAGTACCAACCCTTGTTCCTTTCCGCTACAGGTACCAGTTCTATGGCACCTTTCTCTAGCAGGTCTAAAACCTCCTGCAAGAGGAGCGGATCTGGAAGCTTCAAAGGGTTGTTCCCCGGTGGATGACTCTGAGGGATATGTAGGAAGGGCAGGCAGTAACCTTGGGCCACTGTCTCCAGAGCCCAAGCATCTGACGTAATAGCCTGCCATTCCGTCAGATGGTGAGTTAACCTGCCCCCTACTGGTGTTCTGTGAGGGGAGACCTCAGAGTGGTTTTGAAGCGGCTGATGCAGTTGCCGAAGGTAAAGTGGCTCCTGCTCCTGCGGGTGCGGCTTTCTTTCCCCTACCCCGTCCACCACGGGTAAATCTTCCTTGGCCTCTTTGAGCCGGTCGTCCCCTGCCCCTTCCATATGAGGAATAGTAACGAAAGGACCGTCCTCTCCACGATGATCCCGAAGGACGAAAGGTATTCTGACGGATAGCAGCTCCCAATGACTTGGCTGCTGCCTTGGACGTTTGCAGTTTCTCCAAACTGTCATCCGCCTTCTTTCCAAAGAGGGTAGAACCGTCAAAGGGCATATTCAAAAGCCTGGTCTGCACGTCAGAGGCAAAACCAGACTTCCTCAACCACGCATGCCTGCGGATTGTGGTACTTGCCGCCATGGCCCTGCTGATACTGTCAGCAGAATCTAGGCCAGTTTGTAGGGTCTCGCACATCGCATCTTTACCATCCCTGATGATGTTTAAAAATGCGTCCCTTTCCTCTCCTTCTTGGAGGCAGTCAGCCGCTGATGAAGCGCACTCCCAAAGGGTGTGGCTGAACCTAGCGAGCGTACAGGTCGCGTTAATAGACTTTAACGCCATGCTACAGGCAGAAAAAAACCTTCTTAGCCATGGCATCATACTTTTTGTCATCCCTATCCTGCGGAGCAGTGGGGTATGCAGATGTGCTGCCTGATGAGGTTGCAGCCTGTACAACCAAGCTCTCAGGAGTAGGGTGTTTTGACAAATATTCAGGGTCAGAACTAGCCACCCTGTATTTTGTTGACAGTTTTTTATTTACTGCCGGGATAATTTCTGGCGTTTCCCAGTTTGTCAAAATCCTTCTCTGTAGAGCAGAGTGAAATGGAACCACAGGATCCTCCTGTGGGCCCTTGTCCAGTATGTCAGTGAGGTCATCCTGCTGAAAGGCAGGAGAAGGTGCAGACCAACCCATAAAT
Source organism: Ambystoma mexicanum (assembly GCF_040938575.1). Classification (NCBI taxonomy): domain Eukaryota; kingdom Metazoa; phylum Chordata; class Amphibia; order Caudata; family Ambystomatidae; genus Ambystoma; species Ambystoma mexicanum. Next base: position 1,473,015,788 of record NC_090932.1, on the reverse strand, counting down.
TCTATGATTCTAGACATCAGAGCTCTATATGGAGTCTCCGCATGTTCTCCTGGGTCTGGTTTGATAAATTCTGCTTCAGGAGAAGTGTCCAAGCCACTAGCTTCCTGAAGTGCATCCTGAAGATTTTTTAATCTTCCTTCCTCAGAGGCGAAAGTCTCTGGCTCTGGTGATGTGGTCCTCTGTAAATCAATATCTTGGTCTGAATCCTCCCTTTCCTCAAAAATCGAGGTTAAAGGGGGATACATTGGTTTTTGGAATGGTATAAACCCCATTTCCAATGCAGAAGGAGCCATCATCACAGGCCTTGAAAACGTCGATGTCGTCGACACCGACGTGAAAGTACTCGAAGGCGCCGTGAAAAGCGTCGAGAAATGTGTACTAGGCCTCGAAGAACTCGAAAGGATCGGAGTCCTGCTCGAGAACGACGTCGACGTTCTCGGCGTCGAGTCGGAGGTCTTTTGTCTAACCGTTGGCTGTGGAGTAGCCGTGGTTCTTTCCTTCACCGGCGTCGATATCGGCGTCGACGTCGGCGTCGACTCGATCGACTGATGCGCCGATGAATCCTTCGACAACGGCGTCGATGGCGCCGACCTCTGTTTCGAAGGAGTTTTCGACGATGGCGTCGATGATGCTTTATCTCCCGATGGCTCGAGGCGCTTTCGGGTTGACTTTTCCGCCGGGTACTGCGACTCGCGGCGTTTAGATTTTTTGGGTTTTTTACCCGGGGTATCACCCTCAGCTGTCTTCGAGGGGGACGAGGCCGCTTTCTCGAAGACGCTTAGCATCTTTTTCCTGAATTCCTCCCACTCAGCTTGCGAGCTGCGTTTTGTGGGGCAATGAACTCTCTCAGGAGAACTCGACGAAGATGACGAAGGGGATCTCCTACGTCTCTTCTTCGAGTGTCTCGATGTCGACGAGTGGTGGGAGCCACTTCGTGATCTAGATCGAGAGTGTTTTTTATGGTGAGGAGACGAACGTCTCGACTCTACCGAAGAAGCTTTCGAGGAAGTTAAAGTTGACCTACCTCTCTCGAGCTTCCCCCTACGCTCCTTCAAGGCTTTCGCCGTCATGGAAAGGCATTCCTCACACTCCGAACTCTGGTGCGTGATTCCCAGACACCACAAACAGACCCTGTGAGGGTCCGTCAACGACATTTTCTTCCCGCAGTCTCGGCACTTTTTGAAACCGGACCGAGGGGTCGTCGGGTCGGAGGAGGATGCCATCGATATCGAGGTAAATAGTAGTTATTATATACGTTATCTTGACGAGAACTGAGCAACGGTGTTCCGAGGCACAACGAAGCGCGGAAAAACGGAACTGAGCAACGGACGCTGCGCGCGGCCTTTATAGGCAGGATGACGTCGACGTCGGCACGGAGGCCGTCGAGGGTCATCGACTCGGCGATCATCGACGCGCAGCGCCCTCTGGCGAAAAAATTTTCCGAGGCCAGCAAAGCTGAAGGATTTCTATCTAAGATAAGGAATACGTCGGAGGACACAATCCCTTCGAATTATGCATTTTTCTAGTTCCATTAGTACTGCAGGTGCTAAGATCGAAATATCAGAGGGTGGCCCTGCATTAATATCTTCAATACTACCTAGGTGATGATTGGTCTCGGAGTCTGGCGCACTTAGAAAGCTTCTCCTCATATTGGACACTATAGCATGCTTGTCATGCACAATTTCAGTCATGCTTGATGAATTTACATGATCATTAGCCATACCCTTGGAGGGCCCATACAATAAGTTTAGTTTGGTCATTGTAGCGTCAATATTACGTTTTTTTGGAATCATTATTGTCTCCTTAAGACCACTACGTAGGCGCGAGGACATGTTCTTTTGACCAAATTACAACAGTTAATTTTTAAGTGCTCAACAAAAAGATCACGTAGAATTAACTCATGTATTTTGCTGAATATGAGGGTACCAGTTCTGGTATTGGCAAGTAGTGATAGTTAGATCAGAGTTGTTGCTGAATACCACACATTATACAGTAAAAAACTTTGTGAAGTAAACACTCCTATCCCGTTTGCCCGCCACCCGAAGCGTTTCTTGTAATACTTCTGTTGGTTAATCCAATTTTCACAAGTTTGTTTTATCCAACTCAATATCCAGACAAAAATATGTCCCAATAACAATGCTAAACAAACAAATTCCAAAACCTCATAGGACAAAAGAAACCCACCACCTACCGCGCACCACGAACAGCAAACAGTACTTGTTCCGTACTTGACGGTGCGCACGCGGTGCGCTGGTAGGTGAGTAAATAAAGACCCAGAAAGAGGCATTGCCCAGGCACAGGGCAGAGCTTCCAATCCGGAAGTACCTTCAACGTAAACACAAGAAAGTATATTTAACTTTCAGCGGAGTAATAAATCACATAACAATCAATGCTCACGCTGTTTAGTAACTTCCTCTATTAGCGGGGGGGGGGGTTGGACACACTAATAAAGAAATGGGCTCACTGGTATGATGATGGGCACGCACTAATTAAAGTCCACCCCACTTTCGGGGTCTAGTGCGCATACAGTGACTATTAATAGGTCATAATCACCTTCTTCCTGTGAAGTCAGGCAGCAACGGTGTCACAACACAAGACGTCCTCGATATTAACAGCGGAACTGCTCTGTAGTTCAATAGAAAGTCGGGGCAAACACGAGGCAAACACAGCAAACAGTACTTGTTCCGTACTTGACGGTGCGGAAGTATGACTTTTTCCATTTCTGTGATGAAAGAAAAAGGTGTGTTAGTGTTTGCATTTTTTTTAATTTACTACAATGCATAATAGAAAGTTAACTTTTTTTTTTGGACCCTCATATTTAGTTTACAAACCAGTGTACTGTGCATTGCATTCAGTTTCTGTGTTTGCTTTTCTAATCATTGGGTATGGGTAAAAAAATCCTTCTCGGATAAAAAAAACCCTTCATTTCTTATGGTAGTAAGTACTTCATTTTTTCCTTTAAGTGTTTTCTTCATTTTTCTGATCAATGTTATCTTTGCTTCCTTCATGCCCATTTTTAACAACAGTTAAATACCTGTAGGCGTATTCTAACTGTGCATTTGTTCCTACAGATTTGCGATACTCAGTCATTTGTGTCGTTGTTATATCCTGTTTTCTTCATCTTTCCCATTAATGTTTTCTTTGTTGCCTTCCTGCCGATTTTTAACAACAGTTAGATACCTATAGGCGTATTCTACCTGTGCATTTGTTTCCAACGATCTGTGATAATCATTTATTTCTGTCATTCTTCCATCCTGTTGGGTAGTTAGATACCTGTGGGCGTATTCTAACTGTTTGCAGTCTTTCACATACTTTGTTGACAATCTTGAAGTACACATTATTTCGTAAATTTTGGATTCAAGAACATTAAATACGCATTTGTTAGGTTAGCTGGCAACCTCTGCTTTACAGTAATGGTGCTATCATTACATTCAAAACATCCAGAATTCTTTTTAATGTATGCAGTGTAGTGAGCTGCATTGGTTGTAGTTCCTTCATGATAGATTATTCCTACTGTTGTAAAGGTTTTCTTTCCAAGTGACACTTGACTGTGTGTGAATCCAGTCAGTTTACAGTTGTTTTTGGTGCCATCTGCATTATAACGTAGAAGCATAAGTATTATGTAGGCACTATGTGATTGTATCAGTAAGGTGGAGCGATTGTCTGAATTGCAAATACTACATAATCTGCTATGGTTTGCATTTTGTACAAGTTGCTGAAATGGAATGCTGTCACTATTTGGTATGGAAACATACACAAATTGCTCATTTGGGATTTCTTCCTGTATCACTTTGCTACAGAGAGTGCATGTATGTTTCCACATGTACGATATTTGGAAGATTTCATTTACAGGTATGCTTTTGTTTTCCAATACTAATAGTATGTACATTAGAAATTCTTGTGGCTCTTCTTGTGAGTTCATAGTGAATCTCACCATTCCAGCACAGTCGTCCAATTGTTGCCTTACTCCATGAACACTGTATGTGTTGTCAGGATTGCTTGTTGCATTTCTATGCCGCATTAACATTTGCAAACACAATTGGTCTGTACTGTGCAGGTAAACATTGTCAACAATTGGTGGCAATTGAAATAGAATATTCATTGCTACATTTGCATAGCAACGTATCCCACTTTCATTTGTAAATTTGAATGGGCCAGCAAGTTCTGTATCTGAGTGAATTTTTTGTTTTTTCTGTTGCTTCTTTGCCGACGTGCCTGGTTTACATTCCCTAATAGGTTCTTCTATGTTTGCGGCAATTGATGAAACTTTAGCTTCTTTTCTTTGCGGAATTTGCTGTTGCATTCTGTTGCATTTCTGTTTCATTTACTTTTCTTTTACCACGTTTCACTTCATCTGGAACAGGGTTTTGTTTCAGATGAGGGGTGTACAGTGAACGCAATCTATTGTATTCTAGAATGCAAGGAATATCAGCTTTGACTTTACTTGAATCAAAGTTCATTAACAATAGGTCGTCAAGTGTACGTAAGGGTGATAGTGCTACGTAGCTCATGCCTTCCTTAAACACTGCGTTTCCTATATCTATCAATGCTTTCTCTAGGGTAAGACCTTGGGATTTATGAATGGTAACTGCATATGAAAGAGTTAGATAAAATTGCTCTCTACGTACATACATGTCTTTGAAGAGAAGGAATCAAGCAATTGAGCGCCCTATCCTTTTCACTTCTGAAATTTTATCAAAGTGAATATTTACAAACTGAATGTTGCTATCACGTGGGTATGATTGAAAGCCAACAACTGGGCCCAGTGCTCCATTAACTAGCCCTTGCTCTACATCAAGGTTACGTTTAAACATTACTCTACAATTTAATGATCATTTCAATATTTTTTCCAACCCAGCTGTGTTGGAGATTGAATTTTCTAAACTATTTAGTCTTGTTGTGGCTTGTTCACACATGGGTACTGTCATACCATGTACGTCTAGTTTGTCTATGGCACTCATTTCTATTATTGCTTCATTTCTTTCTTCAACATTGTTTCATTGAATTTGAAACAGCTTGCAAGAGTTGGCATTAAGGCCATACAATTGACATTTTTGTGCGCTATTTGCTCCATAACATCAGTTGCACATGCATTATCGCCATAAAGTGCATGTATATGCCGGTTTTTCAATACAACTTGTGCTTCTTGCGATAATACACCAACTCTAATACTTTTTAAGATGTTGGCATAAGTGCGATCTTCAGATTGCCGCATGTTCTCAGTTAATTCTCTGTATTGGAAATGTTGCCAAAGGTTAACATTACCTATGCTACCAACAGTTTTCCAGCAGAGTTTGTGGCCTTAGGTTTTAAAAATCGGTTCACCTTTCAATGGTGTCAATTGCAGAAGATCTCGGAAAACGATAATGTGTTTCCCTGCAAAGAGTTCTTCATCATTATTTTTAAGTACTTCTTGCAATCTGAGATGAATCAAAGCCAACATTAGGTTGGAGACCATGCTCACTTCATCTATTAGTAGCATTTTCATTTGTTTCAATACTCTACGTAATTCCATTGCAGCTTCTGCAGAAAGTTTGTAGTAGTCTAATTTATTTTGATGCTCTACTGGAAGCAGTAGTAATCAGTGTAAAGTCACACCGCCGATGTTGCAGGCAGCTAATCCTATGGGGGCTGAACTTGCTGATGATTTTGATTAAGAATGTTTTCCCTGATCCAGGTTCATCACTGACGTACAGCAGTATAGGTTTGTAATTTTGGCAGGTACATTCTTTATTTTCGTGTTGTACACCATGTACAATTTGTTTTGTTACATCTTCAAAAATGGTGCGCTGATCGTTGTTAAGTTTTGCTTGTTGTACAGTTAAGTCTTCTGTATCTTCTTGATACTGATACATGGTGTTTTCTACTTCGGTATAGCTACTTCAGCCTCATTTGCTATTAGTGGTTGTCCTAATGGTTCTTGACTTCCTGTTACAGAAGGTTGACTACTGTCGGAAGAGTCTTTATTTAGTTGGGCCTGAAGTTCTTCTTCCTGTTGCTGCTCATTGTGTAACATTGTTTTGTACTGCGTAAAGTTCACATCGATGATAGTGCTTTCATTTGCTTTGAAAGCATCTTCATAGCACTCATAATTATCTAGTATGTCTTCCTCTTTTCTCCATGGTTTGAAAAGTTGTAACAGAGACATGTAATATAGTTCTTTCACGCACCGGCAAGTACTGAAAAGTACTGTTTACTGTGGGAGAGCTCTGCTGGTCTGGTTGCTGTGTTCGCTGTGGCTGCGTGGCTGAAACCTGCCTGGAGGAATCTTTTCGCCGCGACACTGTTCTGCCCTGGCTACTTTAAGAATTAGGTGGTTCTCTGGATGGTGACTCCGCCCCCTGGGACCCGCATCACTGCCTTGCTTCCTACATTTACCCACAGCCCAGCGCACCCGCGCGTGCACCGGCAAGTACTGAAAAGTACTGTTTACTGTGGGAGAGCTCTGCTGGTCTGGTTGCTGTGTTCGCTGTGGCTGAAACCTGCCTGGAGGAATCTGTCCGCCGCGACACCGTTCTGCCCTGGCTCCTTTAAGAACTAGGTGACTGTGCACTTCTTACCGCTGATTGCGTGTCTTTTGCGCTGCCTTACGCTGCCTTGCTTGTGAACTTGGTGGACACTGGATTTCAAGTGCCTCATTTGTTTTTATTGAAGGTGGTTCGCTGGATGGTGACTCCGCCCCCTGGGACCTGCATCACTGCCTTGCTTCCTACATTTACCCACAACCCAGCGCACCCGCGCGCGGCGCGGTACCCCACTTCAATATTATTAATTGTTGTTAGTGGAAATTAGGGTGAGTTGTACCCTACGTGGATATAGGTGGCGAGTACCTTGAAAAATTGATTGGCTGTAAATTGCAAAAGTTTACTTACCTCATAGTGTGAAAAAGGGACATATGATTCTCAGGGCCCAGAAAGTTCTACCTGCAAAAAGCCCCGGACGTAGGAAAAAAGATCCGATGGCTATCAAGAACAGGTCGTCCTCCCTTGCATGTTATACCCCTAGACGAGGTTCTTCCATAAATGGGACACTGGGGAACGTTGATATCCGGCAGTTTTGTAATGGATCGTTATCTGCATTTAGAGCTAAAACAGCTACTTTGGCGGGTGAGCGACCCAAAACAATAGATCTGGATATACAAGCCACGGAGT